>NC_059072.1:204660840-204964590 GCF_020497125.1 Mauremys mutica | reverse complement strand
AGTGCTATTGTGTTTTGCATCGCTACTGTAGCATTTTTAAGAGGGATTGTACAAAGCACTTTAGAAACCATGATACATCAGTCTGTAATAAACACAATTTTTAATACCACCAATGTGTCAATAAGGTACTTTGTCCCATAATATAAAGCACTAGTGCCACACTACTGCAGGGCAAGAGAAACATTATCCACTGGTATGCTTTAGGTTTGTTAAGCAGAAGAGTCTTATAAATCTTGAGCTGCTTGGAGCTCTAAACAATTGTTTAGTCTGCTTATGCCTAATGTGACCATTGGTCAGAACTTCGTGGTTGGTTTTAGGACTTATAAATATTTTGTGTGTGTGTGTGTGTGTGTGTGTGTGTGTACATATAAATATATTGATGAGATATGGAAAAGGAACTTTCCTAGCTTGTAGATGACACTAAAATTAGAATCAGAGCAAAGAATGAGAAACAGTGCAACCAGACTGAAGAGGATTTGGATTATTTAGGTAATTAGGTCAGCAGATGGCAAATGCAGTTCAATATAGAAATATGTAAAACAATTAGTCTGGGAAGAAGAAACCAATCACCCCAGCACACTAATCAGGAAAGAATTCATTGGTTATTGAGAAAAAGTCATTAAAATCATCAGGACTATGGACAGAGCAATAGTGAACAATGCAAACACATTGCAAAATTGTACTAGCAAAGGGATGGAATACAACCCCCAAAATAAGCAATTGGGTGACTATGTAAGAGAGACTCCAGCCCACCATGCAATGTGTGTTTGTGGATATTATTTCCTTAGTATTACATGTGGGCTTGGAAATAGGAATCAAAGCCCCTACATATGTAATGCTTAAGACAACACTGTTCATGGAGGAATGTCACACTGTGAGATGTGGCCGACATGATGACATGGACTTGTAGAAGAGATTTGTTGGTCACCATTTGATATTCTGTAGGTATTATTCATAGGAAGGATGTTATCACCTTGGAGAAAGCTGACATGCAAGATGGCAACACCAATAACACCAGATTTTAAGGCACAAGAAAATGCTATTGAGTCTATCCACTGTGGCTGAAATGAGACTTTGAGATAACCTTGGTAAGATATTCAAAATCACAGGAGTCAGATAAGGCACTTTTGTTTTTCACACTGACAAGGGGTGAAAAAATTTCATCTGCAAATTAGAAGCAGAGTGAATTGGGAGTAACACAGCATGATAATATTTAGAATTTGCGTAACAGCATGGTCCACATTCTCTGCTGGTGTACATTGATGCATCTACAGGGAAGTCAGTGGAGCTGTGCCAGTTTACACAGTACAGAGTTTGGCACTATATATTCGAAGTACTGTACAGACATTAATTAATAAAACCACCTGCCTCACAGTTTGGTGTGTTGTAAGATTATCCACATTTTACAGAGGAGGAAATTGAGGCAGGGTAATGAAGTGACTTGTCCAAGGCCACATAGCAAGTCATTGGCAGAACCAGCCTTAGAATTCAGGACCTCCTGATATCCAGTCCTGCACACATTCTTCCAAACCACACTGCCTTCCAGCAGATAATTGCTACATGCAGGCCTGCCAACAGCAATTCTGGGCCCCAGGGCAGAACAATCAATGGCCCCCCTTGAAAGGGATGGTTGAGGTTAATGACACTACTTTTTATCTTATTGATAACACATTAGAACCCACCATGCATAAGTTATGCTGTTGCTTGATCTAGTTAACTTTTTTTTCCAGTTACAGCACCAGTATTAAACAAATTGTGAGCCTAAATATGAGCTGTAAAATTTATTTTGAATTATATATTTAATTTAAATAAATACACTGTGGAATGAAATTAATTAATATGTAAGGCATTTAAAGAAGCATAGAGTAAGAAAATACCTAAAATATCAAATAGACTAATTAAACACCTAATCGTGATTCATGTGTAATCTAATGACAAGGAAAAAACTGATATACAAAATGTAACTGAATATGACCAACAAAGTTAAAATGTACAATACAATACTTGCACTGCTGGTGCTGTGGGACATTAACACCCAGAGCAGTGAGGAGACGGCAGGCATGGCACGCCACAACTAGCGGCAGATATTCGAGGAGGCGGCCAGGGACAAAGGCAGAGGGAAAACCTGCATCTCATTCCGTGGCAGAGTGGTGGAGGTGGCTTCTCATCCTGTGCTCATGATAGCAGCTCATCAGCCAGTGCTAGCAGCAGCGAAGAGGGGGCTATCCCCAGCTGCCTCTCAGCAAGCTTAGGGCAGCTCGATTGGGTGGCTGAACTTGCTGGCTTGTGTTTGGCGAGGAGCCTGCAGTCTTGGGGGAGGAAATCTGGTAGTGCAGAGGGAGCTTGTTCCTCTTTCAAGTCTCCCTTTTTCAAGTTCCTCAGCCCCTCAACCGGAGAGCCAGCACGGCAGGCACAGTGGCTCCCAAACAGCCAGAGGAGGCAGCAAGCTTCATGGTTCCCAGGCTGCTCTTGCTGAAATCTGCCAGACCAGCGGGGTGCAGCAGTGCTCTGGCAAACTGTTACTGTCACAATGGGGGACGGCACTCTGTACAGAGCATTTTATCTTATTTTTTATTAATAAAATACATATCTATCCCATCCACCTGGGCCCTTGTAAATCGCCAGGCCCCTGGGCAATTGATCCCTTCCCTTCCCACTCCCCATTTGCATGGAATGTATTATTGGAAACCACCTTTGAATATTCCCATTCCCATATGCTGTCATGTTATCTCTTTGTGTTTGAGAGAAACTTCTGTACAGTGAAATTCTGAGATCTCTCACAATACATTCCTTCTTCTGAGATGGTTTTTAATCATTATCTGCCATTGTTCCAAAACAATATTCCATCCTCAGAATGCTTGAGGTTTTTTCCCTTTAGGGCTGCCTTCTCACTAGAAAATAACTCATGTTGACTACAGCCTCTGGACTAGGAAATTTGCTATGATTACAGATATTGTTTTCTACATGGATGAGCATTTTGATTTTTAATTTAATCTGAAAATGATCTACAGTAATTCACTAAATCTAGATTTCAACAGCCTATACCTAAAGAATCTCAAATAAGGATGAACGTAAACTCCATTTCTTATGTATCTTTTCACATCAGCGTTTCAGGTGAAGTTGCATTTCCTGACATAGAACTCAGCAAAGAAATATGGAAGAAGTGAGGTCCTGCAGGGATCTGTCCTGTGTCTGGTTTTATTCCATGTTTTCAAAAATCCACATGTGGCCCATCAGGGTAATCCACTGGTGGGCTGCCAGATAGTTTATTTACATTTGCATGGCCGCCTGCAGCTCCCCGTGGCTGCAGTTCGCCGTTCCCGGCCAATGGGAGCTGTGGGAAGTGGCGGCCAGCACATCCCTGTGGCCTGTCCCACTTCCTGCAGTTCCCGTTGGCTGATAACGGTGAACCTCAGTCACAGGGAGCTGTGGGCGGCCGTGCAAATGTAAACAAACTGCAGGTTGCCCACCCCTGGCATAGAGAGAACACTTATAAAGTTTGTGAGCAATACCGCGTTGGGAGGGGTTGCAAGGATCTGAGGGTTGCAGTGGATCACAAACTAAACATGACTCAATAATGTAAGACTGTTGCAAAAAAGGGAACATCCTTTTGGGATGTATTAGCAGGATTGTGTAAGCAAGACACAAGAAGTAATTCCACTGTACTCTGCGCTGATTAGTCCTCAGCTAGAGTATTGTGTCCAGTTCTGGATGCCACAATGTCAGGAAAGATGTGGACAAACTGGAGAAAGTCCAGAGAAGAGCAAACAAATGATTAAAGGTCTAGAAAACAAGACCTTCAGGGAAAGATTGTGGAAAAATGAGTTTGTTTAGTCTGGAGAAGAAAAGAGAAGACTGGGGTGGGGGAGGGAAGGGCATAACAATCTTCAAGTACATAAAAGGTTGTTATAAAGAGGAGGGTGATGAACTATTCTCCTTAGCACTGCGGACAGGACAAGAAGCAATGGGTTTAAATTGCAACAAGGGAGGCTTAGGTTGGACATTAGGAAAAACTTCCTAACTGTACAGGTAGTTAAACACTGGAACACATTACCTAGGGAGGCTGTGGAATCTCTGTCAATGGAGGTTTTAAAGAACAGGTTAGACAAAAATCTGTCATTGATGGTCTAGATAATACTTTGTCCTGCCTCCCTGCAGGGGACTGGATTAGATGACCTATGGAGATCCCTTCCAGACCTGAATTTCTATGATTTCTATGGAAGATGTGAATTCAAATTAGCTCTCACCTCCCTCTAAGCTTTTCTAGGAAAGCAGAAAGTTTACTTGTGGTTTGGATGTCCCAAAGTTTATACACCATTTTTTAGAACTAATCCATATCAGTTAGGCCAATCCCTTAGTTAAGAGCTTGGATCCTTCACCTTGAGTTGGCAGAAATAAATCAGCCTTATATTCTTGTGCCCTACATAAAACAGAATCCTTTTAAACGAGGTTTTTTTCTCCATCTTTTTGCTCTGTGTCAAAAGTTTCTAATTATTCAAACTATAATTATCATTTTATGCTTGAAATTTTATGTTTGCAATATTTAATTAGGCATCAGCTGAAATTCCCCAAAAACTATTAATACTTGACATGATTTTTATTATATGGTGTTATTTAAAATCAAAGAAGTTGACATTGTTGCTTCTTCGTGTGTACATAGATTTTAAGGAGCAATCTGTTTTTCTAATCTAGACTTTCATCCTTTCCTCTTAGATAAATAGAAGAATGTATTAAAGTCACTTGTTTGAAAGTCATTTTGTTTAAGTACTGTAGCAATGAATTTAGTTCCTCTCCTCTGTGATCTGCCTCAGTTTTATATCACATTATCTTGGTTATTTCAGCCTGATTTTGCAGTATTATTTTGCCAGAAATGATAATCCATCTAAAACTGGTTTGTTCAGAACTCTGAATCTCTCCTTTGATGATTATAATAGAACAATAGACCAAGTAACTCAATCCTGTAACCAACGACTTCTCCCATGTAAGTGCTGTCAGTTCATTTGCAGTATATTGAGATATTTTGCATGTTTTACTCCTTCTACCATTTACTCTTAGAGATGGAAATACAATCAATAGTTCTCCTTTATGCCTTTTCTTACATTCCTTTGCACCTTTCTTCAAATTAGCAATGGGTAGTAACTGCAAGAACAGGAAAAAATCCCAGTAATCAGATGTTGCTACTGTTGGCAACAATCTGGCAGCATATGCCCACTTTGTAAAACAAAGCCATTTGTAAATCCATAAACTGAGAAGGAAAACACTCTTGCTTAACATATTCACATTAAAAAAAATTCTACTGTTAATTCAATTCCCTGTCAGATTGGGGCCCGAGTATTTACACTGAAGAGATGTAAGAGACATGATAACTTGCATTCCAACGATTAATGCTGCAAAAACATTTTTCTAATTTGAATTAATTTGAAAGAAGTTTAGTGCCATGGTCCAGTGGCTAGAGTACTAGACTGAAACTTAGGAGCCCTTGATTCTGTTACTTACTCTGCTAATGACCTACTCTGTGACCTCAGGCAAGTCACTTCAACTCTCAGTGCCTCTTTCTTCTCCCTTCCTTTGTCTGTCTTGTCTATTTAGATAGTAAAATCTTTCTGGAAGATAGTGGCTCATGCTAGTGTTTCTACAACATGTACTACAATGGGGCCCTAATTTTGGTTGGAACCTCTAGATACAATCATAATACAAATAATAATTAGTAATTGTGTTTGTTTCCTAATCCATCATTTTTAATATTTCAAAATGTAAGTATAATTGTATTTTTTAACTGCTGATCTGTGACACTGTGAAATCCAAACTTACAAGTAACTGTATAAGTTACTTGTTATAGGCAAAAGAAGTAGATTACTCCTTGCAGCAATAATTAACCATGTAATTTTATTGTCTAGGGTGAAATCCTGGCCCTAGTGAAGTCTGTGGCGAAACTCCCATTGACTTCAGTTGGACTAGGATTTCACTGTTATAATCTAGTACCTGAATCTCTAAATCGAGACTTGGTGGGTTTGGAAAACATGGATACACAGTTTTTTTCTGGCAATAGCAAATATATGACACTCATCTACCCATGTATAGTACACTAAAGTCTGACAATATTCTTTTGCAGTATACTCAGAAAGCTATAACTTTTTAAAAGTGTTTATTGTAATAACAAAATATGGTCCTAATCTGCCTTCTAACACCCCAAATCACAGTGATGTAATTTAGGGAGGGCATATATTATTGCATTCCTTCAACACTGCAGGTTGAAATTTGGGTTGTTTTGAAGGTTTTTTTGTGAATTTTTGCATAAAATGAAGATTTTGTTGAGTTCAAACATTTTCCCTTTATAAATTCTGAAAAAAAATTGAAATGAAGCTTTAATTTGGAATTTTCATTTTTCCACCACTGGTAAGTAAAAAAGTGAAAATAAGTGGGGTTTCTCTAACCTTTTCAAATATAAAATATACACACACACACTCAAAGAAAATTACTAGTTTTTCTGTGAAAAATTTCAATGTCATCCAAACTCCACTTTTTAATTAATGTTTATAAACTCTAATCACTTTCATTTAAGACATGATGGAAACACTCCTGCTTCTTCAGCAATATTTATATAATAAAGTTTTACCATTAGTATAGCGTTTTACAAATTTAAATAAGCAAAATGACTTTGATTGCCTAGCAGCAGAATACTCTCTATCTCTTGAAAAAAAATGCTGTTGTATCACGTCAGCCTGAGATCATCCTAGCAAAATGTAATCCAAGTTGATCAACATAGAATGGAATAGCAGAGCAATCATTTAAAAGTGGTGGTGAGAAATAATTCTTTAACCTGCAAAAAGGTCAGTGGGAAACACTTGATACCTTGTCAGCCCAAAATTAGAACAGGGCATTTTCTAGAAACTGGCATGATTGTACTATCCAATAATAATTATAGTATATTCATCTAGATTTCTTCTGATTTCTGCATCACACACACAGAGTGAATCTCTGAGCACAAGATGTTCTGCTTTTCATATGGACAAAAACTCCAGATTATGTGAAATATGGTTTTGATTCTCCCACTCACACCAGTGAAAATCAGGAGTAACTCCATAGAAGTCAATAGAGTTACACTTGATGTGAGTGAGTGAGGAATTGGCATCATGAGCTTTTGTCCCATATCTAAAAGGATGGAGTAATGTCAAAGTTTACATTATACAATCTAAGTACATTAACCTACAGAGAACCGTGATGGTTTGTATCTTCTTGGGTAAAACAATCAAATACATTTAGACAACGGAGCTCCATAATGTTGAATGTCCATGGCCACACTATATGGCTTAATTCCAAATGTCTAGGAGCTCCACAGGCTTAGTACTGATCTGTTAAAGCCAGATTAATTGTGAACTACTGCATGACCACTGCCACTCCATGACTGGGCAGTGTCCCCTCCTGACTTCAAGTCCAATATTGAGAGCTTGGTGTGTGGGGACTTTGTCTCCAAGGTGGGCAACATGACCAGAAAGGGCCAGCCAGCAGTGGCTGATGATGGCTTCAGTCCTCTCAAGGCCAGTTCTCAATGTTACTGATAACATCAAACCATCTCCTACCCAATAGTTGCCATTGGCAATGCATTCAATGTGTCTCCAGCTCCTGATGTCTTGTTTAAGCAAAGTCCGTGATTCAGATCCATAGAAGAGGATCAGGAGTACAAAGGTTTGGTAAATCCATCACTTTGTATATAGTTTCACCTTCTTTTGGCTGCAGACCTTATGTGTGTGCTCCATGGCTGATGCTGCTAAACCAATTCTCCTTAGGATGTCCATCTGGCTGTGCCCATTTGATGACAATTTACTGCCTAGATAGATGAAGTCATTCACTGCTTCCACAGTTTGTCCAGAAGCACAGATGTCTTGTATCACAACTTTTATGCCAACACTCTGGATTTTTGTTTTTGCCCCAAAATCCCTTAACCCAAGGGCAGCTGCCTTGTACTAAAAGCTCTCTACTGTGTCTTTGGGGTTGTTTGCATCCTATCTGAAGAGGATGACATCACCTGCACAATCCAGGACAGTAAAAGAGGTTGAACTGACATTTCTACCTCTGTTTGCAGAGATATGTTCAAGGAGCCAATCCATTGTGTGGCAGAATAGGGCTGTGACCAGGACACATCCCTGATTCACCTTGGAACTAGTGAAACCTGTCAGACCTATAGGTCCTGCAATGTACCTATGCCCCTGAGTCATTATGTAGCGCTTCAGTTAGCCTCAGGAGGATGTCGGGAACACTGATATCTCCTAGGGCCTTCTAGAAGACAGCTCTATCGACAGAATTGAAGGCTGCCTTTAGGTCTATGCATGCTGCTGTCAAAGGCCAGTTGAATTCACAATAGGTTTCAGATAAAAGATGGAGAGCAAGTATAGTGTCCATTGTAGATCTCCTGGAAGTGAAATCCAATTGCTCTGGGCAATGATGTTTCACAAGGAGAGGAAGAAGCTGAGCGAGTAGGACATGTGTGAGGACTTTTTCAGGAACAGAGAGCAGAATTGTTGGCCTTTAGCTACTGCACTCAGTGCATAGGCGTTTCCCCTTACTGAGTGTGTTAATGATCCCTCCCTTCCACTCTGCTGGTACCTTCCCAATAGTCCAGGTTTGGACAAAGAGTTGATGCAATGCTACGAGTGTGAACTCTATGGCACCACTGAGAAGTTTGGATTCTATGCTGTCAGATCCAGCAGCATGCCTGCTTTGCAGTTTCTTTATGGCACAGCAAACCTCTTCCAACATAGGTGCATCTACACATGTTTCAGGTTCAGGGATTGCGTCTACTGCTAATGTGTCCAGTTATGAACACTGAGTCACTTCAGGATAGTTGAGTGGACTTATAATATTCTTTCCATCTAAGCAGGACTTACTGGATTTAAGCATGTTTTACCATGTCTTGTTTATCAGCATAGCCCTTGCACAAAGTTCAGTTTTGGATCAAAGTTATTTAATAGCTCTGAATGCAGGTCATAACTTATGACATCTTGTTCCCTTTTCTGCCTCCTTTGCCACGTTCTCAAAATAAGCTTCATGATCCACTTTTGTTCTTGCTCAAATACCTTGTAAATGTTAAGGTCAGCATTCACCATGATGCTGTCTGGCCTCAGGTTCTTTTGCAAAACTTGCTATGTCTTCTTGGGGAGATAAAGCATAATGAAGGATATGATGAAGCATGAAATGACATTACAAGTATCTGAAAATAGTATACGATACAAGAAATTCTAAACTCCAGCAGTAGCAAATGTTACATGAATTTAATAAAGCTACACACTGCGATATTTACAGAGTAACTGTGTTGGATGTGTCTGACGCATTGGCTGAACCAAGAAGATCATAACTGTGTAATGAAATATTTTTTAGGAATAAAATTAGCAAAACAAGAACAGAATCACAGTTAGAAGCAGGTCATTCAAAGCAATTAGCTCAATTTTAAATGCCCCAGATGCTATAATTATTTTTGTTAATGCAAGTGCTCTCTCACCAGTAGAACATGTTTCATTTCCTTTAACTTAGAAACAAGCAAAAATATAAACAAGCATGAAGTATGCTTGAGATTCTTAGCTCATCTTACAGGGCTTTCTTTCTGGTCTCTCTGGAATTGGGTGTAGTCAAACATAGAACGCTAGGAAGTATCATCACTTAGCTTGTTTTGCTATCATTGGCCACTCTCCTTTCTTTACAGCAGGATTTAGAAGTACGACTGAAGTACTTGGTCTTCCATGCTCTCTAAGATTTGTCCAGCTCGGTTTCTGTATTAAACCACAGTTCAATTCACTAGTGAAAGTCATTATCCATAGATGTAGCAATGTCGAAACTTGCACCTACTGTGGTGAATGGCACCTCTTCTGCAGGATCAAATCAAATAAAAATGGGCAAGTGCAATGCATATTTTGTTCTTCTAGAAGGACTGTATCTGTGACTTAGTATGTGCACATATGTAAAACAGTATGAAGACAATTATATTTGCAGAGTACTTCTCTATAAAGAGGTTGTTGGAAGCCAACATTCTGCCATGTCAGAACAGATTTATCAGAAATTGTAGTAATTATGTATCAGGAGTATCTTTACAACAAAGATTGGAAAAATCTTTGCTCCCTACTTTCTATCATTCCCTTAGCATATTTACTGAAGATGACTAAATAAACCACACTGTTTATTATTTGTTAGTACCGTAGTGCCTATGCACCCCATTCATGAACCAGGACTCCATTGTATTTGGCACTGTACAGACACAGCCCCTGAAGAACTTAAAATCGATTAGACCTTCAGCTGATGTCATTTGGGATAGTTCTATTGATTTAAATGGAACTATATCATACTCCAGCTGAGAAGCTAGCCCAATACTACCATGTGAATATTCCATCTTTAAGTCTAAATGCCTGTTGGTTCTTTTTTCTAGCTATGATAGGGACATTTTAATATAGATCTATTAGAACTAATGAGAGAACATGCAGAACGTTAATAATCGCCACATGTCCAAAAGCAAAGTAAACTGTCCAGGTTGAAAAATAAGTAAAGTTAACATTCCTCTGCTGTCTAGCAAATAGTTGTGCAAGCCACTAGTAAAATATGTGTCTTGTTTCCCTCTAGTGACTGGTCCATATATAGAATAACAAATATTTACCACAACCTATTACATCATTAGATTAAGTGGTAGAGGTTGTGCTGTGGACCCTAGATTCTATGTTCCTTCCTTTTCCTCTCATGCAGGGGGTAAATATGGTTCCATGTGATGGAATTTGGAAGGGGAGGGTTGTGATTCAGTTTTCTTCAAGAAAGAATTGTTAAGAAATTGTTTACAGAAAACTATGTTAAAACACTAAGGTTGCAGAGTCAAGCGTTCAAAAGTTAGGAAATTCCAGGATTCATGTTGCTCCTGCAATGTTCATTCATCTCCCTTCTGTGTATGCATTAAGATACAGTCTATAATTACATGATCACATAATTTTTGTTATACAGAACCCCTTTCTCACTCAGTGCCAAAGGCAGATGATGATTGAGGCAGAGGGTTGCAAGGAAGAATGTTCTCTTGAATGTAAGGCCCTGGACTGGAACCCAGAAGAGCTAAATTCTATTTTTTGGCTTTGTCACAGACTTCATATGTGATGCTGGATAAGGCTATATTAATCCATATGTTCAAGGAGGTCAAATTAAGGTGTCACGAGCGACCTTAATTCATGCATTCTTAACTTTTAAGTGCTTAACTTTGCAACTTTTACAGTGTTTTATGTATAACTATATATATTTACTAGTAGGATTGGTAGACTATGGTATTGGTAATCCATCGATCCGATGATGACAAATCTGAGCAAATCATCTATTGTTGGTCTCATGGTGTGCCCTTTGATGGCTATACAAGCCAATTCTAGAGGTGCACATTTTGCTGCAGATGGTGCATGGGAAGTTTGCAGTCAGTGGGTTGTGCGCTGCTGGTGCTCTGTGATGTCATTCGCGTGCCTCTTGTAGATGCTGGCAGCAGTCTTCCTCAAAGGCGATGCAGGTATTTCTGACTGTTGCACGCCATTGTGTTCTGTCACTGGCGGTGTCCTCAAGGACCCTGGGTTTGATACTGCTATACTGCAGATTGGCTTTGATGGTGTCCTTGTAACGTTTTCGTGGACGACCTATATGCCAGATGCCCTGGGAGAGCTCACCATAGAGAAGATGGCGGGGGATTCTGTTGGCATCCATGCGGCTGACATGACCGGTTCAACGTAGCTGTGACTTCATGATCATCATTTCGATGCTTGTCATCTGGGCTCTCTCGAGGATCTCAAGATTGGGCACTTTGTTTTGCCAGCGGATCTTCATGATGTTGCAGAGGCAACGCATGTGGAATGCTTTGAGCTGCTTGATGTGACGCCTATATAGTGTCCATGTTTCGCACCCGTACAAAAGAGATGAAAGAACAGCAGCTCTGTACACAAGCAGTTTTGTTGACATCCGGATGTTGTGGTGGTTTAAAACTTTGACACGCAGACAGCCAAGTGCCTGGCTTGCTTTGGATATTCGTGCGTTGATCTCATTATCCAGTGTATCCAGTGATCCATCACTGGATATGACAGTACCCAGGTATTTAAAGTTCTCCACTACTTTAAGCTGAGTGCCATCAATGGAGATACTCGGGACAGAAGCATTTGATCCAGGTACAGGTTGATGGAGAACTTCTGTCTTTCCGAGGCTTATAGTCCGAAGAGTTGCAAGGCCTCGGCAAACTTGTTGACAATGTGCTGAAGATCGTTTTCAGTGTGAGCCATGAGGGCACAGTCGTCGGCAAAGAGTGCCTCAAGAAGGAGTTTCTGCGCTGTCTTAGTCTTTGCATTCAGGCGACGGAGGTCAAAAAGTGAACCATCGTGCCGGTATTTCAAATATATACCTCGATCCAGATCTTTCATTGCATGGTTAAGGACACATGCAAAGAACAGGTTAAATAAGACAGGAGCTGTCAAGGTTCCTTCCCCACTCTGAACTTTAGGGTACAGATGTGGGGACCTGCATGGACACTTCTAAGCTTAATTACTAGCTTAGATCTGGTAACACTGCCACCATCCAGAAATTTCAGTGTCTGGAGCACTTCCTGTCCCCCCAAAACCTTCCCCTCCCTGGACAGCCTTGAGAGGCTTTTTCACCAAGTTCCTGGTGAACACCGATCCAACCCCTTGGATCTTAACACAAGGAGAATTTAACCATCTCCCCTCCCTTCCCCCACCAATTCCTGGTGAGTCCAGATCCAATCCCCTTGGATCTTAACACAAGGAAAAAATCAATCAGGTTCTTAAAAGGAAAGCTTTTAATTAAAGAAAGAAAGGTAAAAATTATCTCTGTAAAATCAGGATGGAAAATACTTTACAGGGTAATCAGATTCGTATAGCCCAGAGGAGCCCCCTTTAGCCTTAGGTTCAAAGTTACAGCAAACAGGTAAAATCCTCTCAGCAAAAAGGAACATTTACAAGTTGAGAAAACAAAAATAAGACTAACAGGCCTTGCCTGGCTATTACTTACAAGTTTGAAACATAAGAGACTGATTCAGAAAGATTTGGAGAGCCTGGATTGATGTCTGGTCCCTCTTAGTCCCAAGAGCGAACAACCCCTAAACAAAGAGCACAAACAAAAGACTTCCCTCCACCAAGATTTGAAAGTATCTTGTCCCCTTATTGGTCGTCTGGTCAGGTGTCAGCCAGGTTTACTGAGCTTCTTAACCCTTTACAGGTAAAAGAGACATTAACCCTTAACTATCTGTTTATGACAGGAGCGAGAACACATCCTTGTTTCACGCCGTTGGTGATGTTGAAGGGGGCAGATGTGGCTCCATCAGACAATACTTCACCTGTCATGCTGTCATGGAAAAGGCATATAATCTGGACAAATTTTCTTGGGCAGCCAAGTCGTGTTAGAATAGTCCAAAGGGCTTCCCTGTTGATGGTATCAAATGCCTTTGTCAGATCTATGAAGACAGCATACAGGTGCATGTTCTGTTCAATGCACTTCTCTTGTATTTTTCTGTCAGCAAACACCATGTCGACTGTGCTCCAGCCAGGTCGAAAACCACATTGACTTTCAGGTAGATTTGCCTCAGAAATACTGGCTATTAGGCGGTTCAAGATGATGCGGGTGATGATTTTCCCTCCAATGGAGAGGAGGGATATGCCTCTATAATTTCCACATTCTGCTTTGCTGCCTTTGTTCTTGAAAAGAGAGACATCATGGAGGTCCTGTGGTATGTTTTCATCCTCCCAGATGCTGATGATCACGCTGTGGAATGCTGCTAGTGCTGCTGGAACTGCTGCTTTGTATATCTCTGCTGGTATCCCATCTTTTCCAGGAGCTTTTCCTGAACTCATCTGGCTAACAGCTTGCTTAATCTCATCTGTAGTCGGCGGAGAGTCAAGATCTGTCAGAGCAGGTTGTTGTGGAATTTCATTGAGGACATTATTATTCATGGTTGATGGTCTATTGAGAAGGTTGCTAAAGTGTTCTCGCCATCTTTCGTTGATGCCTTCTTTATCTTTAATCAGCGTTGTGTTGTCTGATGAGAGCAGTGGGGTGGTCCTTAGTTTAGAAGGTCCATAGACAGTCTTAATAGCACTGAAGAACATCTTTGAGTTGTGGGTCTCAGCATAGTGCTCAATTTCTTTGGCTTTGCTCTCCCACCAGTTGTCTTGTATCTGATGGAGGTCTTTCTGTGTTTTGCTCTGAAGGTACTTGAAATGGTCCCGTTTGGAGACTGAGGAGGGATCATTCTGCCATTTGATAAAGGCTTTTCTCTTTACTTCCAGAGCTGAGCATATTTCTTCTTGGTTCTCATCAAACCAATCCTGATGTGTTCTTTCCTTTGGTCCAAGAGATGTTATTGCTGTGTCAGTCACCATCTGCTTGAACTGGTCTCACTTTTCGGTTGCAGTACCAATCAGTTGTCCGTGGGATGTCAGTTTGTCATCAAGACTCTTCTGGAAGTTGTTGAAACATTGAGCATCCTTCAGTTTGGCTATGTTGAAAGCAGGTCGCACATGCTTAGGGCGTTTGTGCCGAGAGAGAGCGATGTAAAGTTGGAGAGACGTCCTGACTAATCTGTGGTCTGTCCAGCACTCTGCGCCTCGCATCACTCTGGTGATCAGTACGTCTCGAATGTCTCTTCTTCTGACAATGGCATAATCTATCAGATGCCACTGTTTGGACCTAGGATGCATCTACGTCGTATTGTATTTATCCGCTTGTCGGAACAGAGTGTTGGTAATGGTCAGGTCATTTTCAGAACAAAGGCTCAAAAGGAGTAGTCCATTGCTGTTCATTTTGCCTACACCATGTGGCCCGGTTACTCCTTTCCAGTTCTCGTTGTCAGCCCCGACTCAGGCGTTGAAATCTCCAAGTAGGAGTAGTTTGTCTGTTACAGGTGTGGCCTTGATCAGTCTGTCGAGATCTTCATAGAATTGTTCCTTTGAGTTGTCAGAGCATGTTAGAGTGAGTGCATATGCACTAATGATGGTGGCATGATGTTTGGCATTTAGTGGGAAGCGTAGTTTCAGCAATCTTTCATTGGTACCCACTGGAAGGTCTGGGAGTTGATGCATCAATGAGGTTTTTATTGCCAGACCATGTATTCTGTCCTCTGTCTCAGTCTTACCCTTCCAGAAGAAGGTGTAACCACTTCCTGGTTCGCTCAAGAAACCTTCCCCAGGCAATCTTGTTTCGCTTAATGCTGCTATATCAATGTTGTAGCGGGCTAGTTCTCGAGCAATGAGAGCTGTCCTTCTCTCAGGTCTTGCAACAGCTTCTCGATCCATGAGGGTACGAACATTCCATACACCAATGGTAACTTTTCTCAAATTTTTCTTTTGGTTTCGGCCGCAGAATGGGTTAAATTGCCAGCCGCGGCTTGCTGGCCAGCTGTTGTAGGGCAGGCAATTTTTAGGCCACTTTTTCTAGGCACCTCCCTTACTAGGGTGAGCAGTGCTGTCCTAAAGAGGGCTGCTCAGACGCCTGGGATGCTGCCGGGCAACTCTGCTGCCCCCAATTACAGAGCTGAACGACCACCTATCCACAGGCCGCCTGCGTGCAGGATTGGGACTACGACTCCCAGTGGTAACCTCCACCTGTCGCTTTGCCCCTCCCCCATCGCCGCAGGACTTGGATGGTATGATGATGTTTGATGATTTGCACAGGACCTGTGCGTGAAAGCTTTTTAAGTGGTAGAGCCATTGCACGGGAGCAATCCCACTCTCTCGACCTTAGAAGCCAAACACCAATGTTACAAAAAATCGTCACGACTGGTAACTTCTTTGGTTGCAGTGGATGGCCTTGACGTCTTTTGTGCCTCATCAAGCCCTTCGCTTTCCACAAAGCATTGCAGAACCACCTTCTTGGCCGTTGGATCATAGTAATCTCTTTCTCCCAGTCCGCCGGAGCTGACATCTCATACGGGTAGGCATATCTTTAATTCACTGAAGGTTTGAGTCCCATCAGTTACGCTCACCTGGTTTGGCCGGCCTGTCGAAGCCGTTGCCCAGGGTGTGGCCACTGCGCATGCTGCAGCTACTTGGAGCCACAGGGTCACTCAGCTCTCACCTGTAGACTATGGTACATACTGGTTAACATTTTCAAAGAAAATGGATAGACACACAAGTCTATCAAAAAAGTAATGAGTTACGTTATCCTTTACTCAGTTTTGAAAATTTCTCCTCGTACCTTTATGTAATTCAGACAATAACATTAAGTGCAAAACTCCTCCAGCCATCTGCTTATTTCTCTTTTAATTTTTTCCCCCCTCTTACTTTCTAATTTTGTATTTCTCACATAGACCATGATGCTTATGGACCAAATCTGGCAAAAATGTATTTCTGAGTCTTTTCACAGTAGTAAGTGCTGCTGCTGGAAGGAGGTGTTTGCAGGACTGGGTCCTGTTTTAGGTCATACAACTGACAAGACTTGTATTCAAACTTAAAGTGCAAAACTTAATATTGTTGAAAATATATATTTTTTTAGTGTCTGGGTTTTTGTAGTGCTCTTTGGACTTCAGTATAAGTTCTAGTAAATAAATTAATTTAAGGAGTGTATTCAACAGCAGATGAGAATTAGAATAATGTAATTTATCATGGTTTGTTTATGGGTCCAAAGTATGCAGTCTTTTTTCAGGCAAAACACTGCCTGAAGGAAGCGAGATTTTTGCCTGAGTGAGGACTGCAGGATTATTTCCTGTGACTAAGCAATGTGGATCTCATCCAAATACCACTTAAATCAGTTGTGTGCAGTGTTGTTGTAGCCATGTTGGTCTCAGGATATTAGAGAGACCAGGTGGAGGAGGGGGAGGTAACATCTTTTACTGGACTAACTCAAAGAGACACCAGACCCTGCCAGAACAAGAGATGTGAAACCTGCAAATATCTCTCCACTGTTACAATAGTCAATACTCCTCCCAAACACACTGTTCAAGATCCATGAGTCTAACACATGGGGAGTACCTCATCCAATGCACTAAATACCCCAATAACAACTATGTGAGCGAAACCAGACAATCACTGTGCTCTTGATGAACTCACAAAGAAAAATGATGAAAGATAAAAACACCATTTCACCTGCGGGCGAACACTTTTCACAAAATGATCACTTCATATCTGACCTCTCAGTTCTCATTCTCAAAAGAAACATTAGACTGGGAGCTTAAATTTGTAACTTTGCAAGATATTAAAAATTATGCTCTTAATAAAGAGCCTGGATTTATGGCTTATTATAACAACCTGTAACCCCCCTTTTTGTCCTATGACTGCAGAGGTGTGAAAGGACACCTCACCTTCAATGGTCTCTTATGATGTGTGTTAACTACATATGCTAAACAATCTGTTCCACCTTGTATTTAGCAGTGACACTCTAAGTACATTTCTCAGACCTGAAGAAGAGCTCTGTGTAGCTCAAAAGCTTGTCCAATAAAAGATATTACCTCCCCCACCCTATGTGTCTATTGAAATCACTGGCAGTTTTTTCATTGACTTAAGTGTGGTTGGACCTTTTGTAACCCAAACAAACTGTCTCTTCCCATGTCCCCTACTTCCATACAAGCTTCTATTTATGTGAGCATTATAATGATAGAACATTAAAAATATTATATAAAACAAAATACACACATATTACCTTGGTTGCAGTCTTGTCATGAGCCTATTCCTGGTTGAGGGAATTTCTTTTAAAGAGTTCTTAAAGAAATAACTGTAATGTTCGTCACTTTCGAAGTAGAGTTTGTCCTACTTGAATGCCAAGGTCAATTTTTTTCTTGAAATAAATGATTTTCCTTCCTACTAATCAGAATTCATGTGGTAAACTGTAATTTGGTAATCAGTACATTTTTTATTTAAATTCATTAGTTGGGGGAGGCAATTACGCCCTGTGTGGCCTATTTTGTTCTAAATACTATACAGCTTGCATTTTAAGATGAAAATTTAAACATTGGGAATCTGTGCACTGCATATTCCATCTCCCGTTTAGATCTTTAAGGAAAAAAAAACGTTGACAGCAAAGATAGATCACCATATATTCAAGCTTAATCTGACATTTCTCTGCTAACAAACTAGGTGAGGAATTTATTTTTACTTAGTAATGGCTCATGAATATTCATGATGTTGCCCCCCTGACGCTGGAAGGGAAAAAACACCCTGAAGTATTTATGATACATAGAAGAAAAAAGGCCAGTACACTATAGATAGCAGTAGTTTAATGACTTGAATCTAACATGGTCCAATTAAGCAGTATATAGCATTTGCCAAGATTTGGGAAATCCATCAATTTCACAGGAAATTAAGGTTGAATTTTTGCCATTACTTGGCCGCATGGCAAGGATCCCAAATGACACTGAGCCCTGAAGACCTAATTGAGAGCTGTGAGTACATGCAGGGATTTCTCTCCTCCATTGCATTTTATGCATACAATAGCCACTTTGTTTATACAAGGTCTCTGTAGTGTTGCCTAGTGGAGTGCCGGTTTCTTTCAGATTGAATGTCATGCAGTGGAGCTATGATTGCAGTAGTGTTTGCCACCACAATTTGATCATAGAAAAATATTTTGCATTCTTCAGTTCCTTTACTTTTGTATATAGCACAAAACGTGTGGATGGCACTTTACAGAGAGAGTAAGCCATGGGGGAGCTTACAATCTAAAGGTCCAATCTTTCTAGGTATGTGAGTATAGTTAGTCATACGCATAGCAGTTCACAAGATTGGGGACCAGGTTAAAATGTAGCTGAATAATTAGCACTAGAGAGACTTTGGGTGAAATCCCAAACTACTGAGGTTAGTGGAGTTTTGACATTGACTTCAGTGAGGTCAGGATCTCACCCTGGATGTCCAGTCCTGCAGCCATAGAAGCCAGTGGCAGCAGAAATGTGCCCTAATAAATACACTTGTTTCCTTGACCAAAAATTTATTTAATCAAATTAGCTATCCCAAATAAAAAATGAAGTACCTTTTGTTATGTATAAATTGTCCTTTGGTAACAGAAAGCAACAAACTTCATGTAGGGTGCATTACCAAAACCTACATAGCTGTCAATTTCCCCATTATTATATGGCTTTCATTTTCCTTTTTCTTCCCATTTCCAGATTTTTTTCATTTTCTATTTGATGGTATTACTCTGAAGTGACAGTGTACGTATGAAGAAGGTGCAGGTTTTGCATTTTGTGACTATCCAGTGATAAATTGGAACCAATCATACAAAATTGTTCCTGTTTTGCATATCTGTTCTCCTTCCTTATCAGGAGTCACTAAATATTTTGTAAAAAGCACTGAAATGAGTCCTTCCTTTTTATTGTTTTTTTTTAAAAAAAAAACAAAGAACCTTAGAACTAGATTTATCTCTTTTAGCCAAGTGATGTGACTGTGTTGTTCAGTGTTACGAATTTGGAAGACTTTCCTTTTCTGTTTTCCTTCTGAAATGTTAAGTTCTGTTGTAATTTACGCTGACACAGAGTGCATGTTCTGTGAGACTTAACCCCTGCATATGCTCCTCCAGCACAGGAGACAGGTAAATCCATGACTTTCCACTTTTAGAGTTTCATCTTCCTTCTTTGTTTGGGTCAAACATAATTTGCCCACCTCCTGCCCAACGCCTGTGGAAAAAGTGAGCGGTTTGCCCCCACAAAACCAGTGGCTCTCCACTGCAAGGCCTTGTGTCTCCACATGAGCTTCAAGGATTCCTTGGGCTCTCCACTGCCAATAACGATGCCTTCAGGTGATGTAGATGTGTTTAGATTTTTTGAGCCAAATTCTCACTCTGCAAATTTGCTGCTTTTGAGACCCACAAAAACTATTTTGTGCAATCTTTTCAGGCTCAGTAGCAGCATTTAAACCATACTATTCCTGGAGCTACCATTAATGATGCTGGTGCAAAAAACAAGATGTCTTGGAGTGACACCGTGCTAGAATAAATTTGAAAGTACAGGTGCTGTAGTTTATGTGGGGATGGGAAGAATTGTCTGAGCTCCATTTGAAACACGGTGCTTGTGTGTTTGACACACTGAAAAAAGGTAAAAGCATTATGAGAATGTTTTCCTCTAAATGGGATGGGTTATTTTACATGGGGGAGAGAGGCAAGAAGAAATAAACTATGGAAAAATAGCTTAATTGGGTGGAGTCATGGGATGACTTGTGGGTTTTGAGGTATCAACATCTTCACCTCTAGATCACCAGTTCAATTCCAGTCGAGGGTGCTATTGACAGAAAATCACTTTCACCTGCCTTCATTGCCCTATGTGAAATGAGTTGGGTACCCTGTGTCCTTTTCCAGCTGGGCACAAGTGTAGTCAAAATAAAAACGTTCACTCATTTCTAGGATAAAACTTGAACCAAACCTTCCTTAAGGTTCAGAAATGTTGTTCACTTCTGCTTTCCAGCAGGGTCTACAGGGGCTGAAATAACAGGAGAAATGCTGTTCTCCCAGTAATTCCAGATGAGACTGGAAGCAAAAGAGTTGGAAATCTCACGTGAAAGATTTCAAGCCCAGTTTTTCAGACTCAGGTGTTTTGGATAGTTCAGATAAATGTTTGGATGCTTATTCAGAGTTTATCTGCTCACTCACCATCTGTTGTTGTTTATGGCTTTTTACAGAGACTAGGACAGACGTGAGGAGAAAATTTCCCTACCCGAAAGAATGTATAATCTGTGTTATACAAACATAGAACCAAGGGTACATCACATGTAGTTGCATTTAGAACTATTTAAATTGATCCGTCTAAGGTACTTTTTATGTCTCCCATCACTTTGTATCTGAGTGCCTCACAATCTTTAATGTATTTATCCTCACCTCATCCCTGTGAGGTAGGGCAGTGCTATTATTCCCACTTTAGAGATGAGGAATTGAGGCACAGAAAGACTAAATGACTTGCAGAAGGTCATACAGGATGTCTGTGATGAAGCATGAATTAAAACTGGGTGTCCCATAGCCCAGGTTAACACTCTAACCACTGCACCATCCATCCCTGCTATGGAAGGATGTGAATTGTATTGCCTTTCCTGTAAGGTGCTACTCAGTGTGAGTGAGGGCCACAGATTGGGCCCAAGTGAAGTAGATAGGAAAGGAGGAGTTAATAACAATTACTGAGTCATATTCTAATGAGCCAGTCTTGTAATCTCTAGTACTTGCCAGAGATGGAGGTTGGGAAATAGTGAGGCGTCTCTAGCACACAGTGGTGGGAATCAGCAGAGGAAATAAAGGCAAAGGAAATGGATATTGAAAAGGGATCAAAAAGCGGAGAGTGAAAGTGCCTGCTGAACCCAATGAGGGACACTGTTCCAGGCTTAGAGAGCAGTGTGAAAATGCACTGCGGTGAGAATGGGAGTGGGCAAAGGGAGCAATACAAGAAATGTTTCTCTTGCAGTAGTGAGTATTTTTCAACCAGAGATCCCAGTGAGTCAAGGCCAGCATCACAATGCTCCATTATCCCCATCCCAGAAGCAGCAGTAGGGCCTCTTTGCCATAGTTACCCTAGGAGCCAGAGTGTATTTTCTTAGGGGAGTGGGGAGTGCCAGCTCAATACAACCTACTCCTGCCACACCCACAATCCCCTATTGGGTTGATGTTAATGTCTTCCCTCCACCCTGAGCAGTGGGTTCTGATGTTCCCCCTGTTGAGATGCCAGGAGTAGTTCACACTTCTCAGATCTGTTTTTCAAAACTCTCTGCAGGCTCAGACATCATTGCACTGTTTCCATTTGAGTCATGTTTTCAAGTTTTTCTTCACAACCATGAAATCTAGAAATCATTTTTAAAATTTATTTTATGGAAGCTGAGATTCTGATGTAATCACACAACAGCAGGATCTGGAGCCGGAGGGACAGGCCAATAGTGTCTATGCCTTCATCGAGCCCTGAGGAAAAGTTGGTGGTCAATTGTGTTCAGCAGGAGGTCAGAGTAGATGATCACAATGGTCCTTTCCGACCCTAAAAATCTTTGATGGTGGCAGAGGAATTGAGGAAGCGGGAATGAAGACAAGACTTGGGCCTTGCCTACACTGCAGAGCTTTGTTGGCAAAATAGTGGAGGTGTACACACTGCAATGCCACTTTTGGCGACAAAATAAAACCACCTCTATGAGAAACATAGGGCTTTTTGTGGCAAAGTTAAAATGAGAAAGCATCAGTGTAGACGCTGCTGTTTGTTATATCGCCAGAAGTGGCCTCCCCCAGTATCCCACAATGCCTGCCGTGACTGCTCTGCTCGCTGTTTTGAACTTGGCTGCCCTGCAGGCATGCACCCTCCCCTTTCAAAGCTCTGTGGAGTTCTGACAGCTCAGCCTGCTGCTCTGCTCCAGGAACAAAGAGCAAAGCATTAAGGTGGAATGTTCCTACTCTTTCCCATACTAGGAACATAGAGGCAGACAGGGGCAGGTGTGTGTGTGTGTGTGTGTGTGTGTGTGTGTGAGAGAGAGAGAGAGAGAGAGAGACTGCTGTGCTGTGAAGAGCCAGGGAGGGAGCTGGGGACTGATGTTGGGGGGTGTCCCCCTCCCCCGCTTCAGGACCGGTTGCTTTCAGCAGCTGGACAGCGTGCCGACATACTCTCCCCCAACACACTCTGGCTCTTTCTCTCTCTCTCTCACACACACACACCCACTCTTTCACACACTTCCCCAACACACACTCTGTCTCTCCCTCCCCACACACACTCCTTGCACATGCTCTCCCCACACACACACTTCAGTTGAAAAGCAGCTGACAATCTAGTAGGATGCCCATGGAATGATGGGATTGAAAAACCTGCATCATGTGATGCTGTACCTGCCCAATGAGGCATTGCAAACCCCTCCCAGAGCACCCTGCAGCCAGTTGCACAGTGGGATAGCTACCCACCACACACTGCTCTCTGTGTCGATGCAAGAGCTGCTAGTGTGGATGTGCTCTGCTGACACAAGGAGCTAGTGTGGATATTCGATGGCGCTTTAATTAAAGCGGCATAACTTTTGGCGACAAAACTCTGCAATGTAAACATAGCTTTGGAAATGAAGAGGTGATCAATAACTTTTTTGAGGGCAGTTTCAGTGGATTGGGGAGTAAGGAGGATCCCCTCATAGTCAGATCCACCACTGACCTGACTTGCTGTTTGACAGTCGACAATCGCTTAGCTTTTCTGTGTGTCAGTTTCTGCACCTGTGTGAATTTGCTTTTTTCATGAGCATTACATTTATGTAAGATTGTAAGGAAGATATTTTCTGCTAAACAAAACTTTAAAGTTACAACGTGCACTTTTGAGTTATGCTACATAACGTAGCTAATTGCTGACTGTAGAAGCAAGGTATATATCATCCTGGATAATTCTAAATAATGTATCTTCTGCTCTCTAGAAAATAATGCAGTATGAAAGAACTGAGAGAGAGGAAATTTAATTTTGTCACACGCTACAAAACTTTTCTTCCTAAAATCTTTATTGCGTACTTTGTCATTTATATAGTCATCTTTGCCATTCATAGCATTTGAAGTTATATTATAAAAATGCTATGCACTATAATAATGGGCTGCAATATATGTCACTGCCATTCTATGCTTCTGACTAGAACTCACAAATGTGGATTATTTTTTCAATTCTATTGAAATATTCTCAACCTACAATTGAGCAAATTAAAATATTTATATGAATTGCTTAGATCTGGTCGTTTTTATAATTTGCCTGTTATTCTTACATTGAAACAACAGATTGATCTGACACAGAAAGCCAGATATATATTTTTAATAATTACATCACCATTACAGCAGCTCTGCTTTAATTAAATCATCACAATGAGACAGGCTTGTTATTGTAGGTCATTAGTCTCCTTAATACCATTTTACCTATTATCACCTGGTTTTCAAGCATACATCTGTCAAAGGGAAGCTACTTTTCCACCTCACTTCATTGCTCACTGACTTACACCTAAAAGCCTTTAGGCAATTATATTAACAATTATGAATTGCCTTGGTGAAAGTCACAGGAATAATAAATAAATAAATACATGGACTACACAGGTGCATTAGACTGAATAAAAACATGAGGAGAAACAGATTCTGGGGAGCCAGTAAGGTTTTTCCTGTGGGGTTTGTATTGCCGTTTGGTCTAATTCTTTCTGAAATGTCCCCATAGTATGCTATTTCAGTGCATACTCTCTCACTTGATTTTGCTTCCTAAAGATAAGAAACACAGTGTTGATGTTAAATTAATCAGCTCGATTGATAGGCTAAATGTAATTCCAGTTTTCCTCAATTTCACAGCTTTGAAGAATTCTTCTTTTCATTAGTTGGTTTTATAATATTGTAATTTTTTTGAGCAAGCTCCCAGTTGCTTGTTCAGTAATTTATTAATATTGTGAACGTGATGTCAAAAGCTACCCCACCCTCCCTTCACCCTAAACATTGATTCTTTCAGTGTGTGCATGGCTTTGTGGACTTATTTGTTGAGTAAAAACTGGTCAGAGTTATTATTTAATCTGACCCTGCATGACTGGTGTTTTATTCCTGCTGTTAAAATTCATGGCAAAAATAAAATGTCAATTACACAGAGTGTACTAATGTTTTAGTCCTCTACCTATTTCAAAAGGAGGAATAAAATATCAATTCAGCAACCATTAAATGGATTACTGGTAACTACGTCCCCTTGTGAAAATCTGTGGACCCCATTTTCAAAACTGCAGGAACAGCCCTCTTAGGGAGTTATCTCTCTTCTTGATGCCATCTGTGGTTATACTCATGTGGCAGTATTTTTTCTGATGGAAAAATGACACCTGTACGTAAATTTAAGAGCTAATTAACATCACTCACGTTACCTTGCACATAATAAATAAGTGAGGTTGTTGGGATAGACTCCACTAGGTCATTCAGAAACGAGAAGCATATTGTTTTAAAAGAAAAAATCTAAATTATTTTTCATTTTGTATATTAACTTTTCAAATGTCGCATATTCTGACAGATTTAAATACCATCCTCAGAGAGAAGGCAGTGAACCATTGCTGAAATATCAGTTTCAGTGCAGCTAATGCAGCCCAAATTATTCAATCCCTTTATCAGCTCTTTGATAACTCATAAATCTCCCGAGATAATGCATTTAGAATGTCACCGTAAATCAATTCTCAGCATTAAAAATACTTTGTTGACAACTCCATAACTTGTAAAGGGAATTTCCAATGCACACTCTACTCCCTTCCCCATACACCAGGGGTAGGGAACCTATAGCACTCACACTGCCCAGGTCCTAGCCACCGATCCGGGTGGCTCTGCATTTTAATTTAATTTTAAATGACACTTCTTAAACATTTTAAAAACCTTATTTACTTTACATACAACAATAGTTTAGTTATATATTATAGACTTATAGAAAGAGATCTTCTAAAAACATTAAAATTTATTACTGGCATGTGAAACCTTAAATTAGAGTGAATAAATGAAGATTTGTCACACCACTTCTGAAAGGTTGCCGACCCCTGCCATACACAATTCTCATTCATATCAATAGCAGCAGGGTGATAGGACCAAGGTACTGAATTGCTGAAATCATCCTGACTTGTATGGTAAATGGCTTGTGGTTTTGACCATCTGGGCATTAAACTTTTTAAAAAAAAAATTAGATCTGCACATGGAAGAGAGATTTCAACTGTAGCCTTAATTGTAGCATAGTGTCCTGATCCACAGCCCAGCCTATCTGTCCATGAATGCTAACTCTATTCAGAGATCAAGAGTAGCAGGTTACCCCAATAATCATAGGAGTATCTTAAAAAAATAAGTAGCTATTAACCTATTCAAAACTAGATTTATTTTTTTTACAAAAGAAAACCCCAATAATTTTTCCAGATGCATAAACTCTAGTTTTTTGTTGTCTGTTTGGAATTTGCAGCTTATGGCACTAAATAATGTGCTTACATTTATTCATGTGCTTAAGTGCTTTGCTGTATCATGGCCTAAAATTACTTATTTTCTAGCCCACTATTTTATTTTAAAAAGAACTGGAAGTGTAATGAAAGATGTAAGGTAAAAAGAAAATAATGCAGACTAATGAACTGACTTATTCAATGGAGCAGTCATCTGATTACTAAACACTCTTATTAATATGATCAATGAATAAAATAATCACAAATATACCTACGAGCTTAGACCAAACCATGAAAGACAGAAAAGATCCCTAAATTCAGCCGAGCAATAGTCTTGGACTCCAGATTTAATTCAGAAAGAGATTAATAATGATGAAATGATAAACTAATTGAACAGGCCTAGTTGGGACAGATTGCCACACCCCAGTATAAAGAAGAGTGTATCTTTGTGTTTGTGTACAGGTTCTTAGGCTGAATATTAAGATCTAAGGGAAAAGATTTTTGTGTTCCTGAATAGAGAATACATCTAGGAATGGCCGCATGAGAATGGATCAGGTCAGCTGACACTCTGATGAATATTAAGGAATTAAATACATCTCTTTAATTGCACATGAGCAATAATAGAAGGAATACAGTATTGCTTGAACATTGAAAACAAAATTTTAAAGCTGAAGCGTTTATTTGGTGGTATACTTTACAATGAGAAAATGTACTCATTTCAAACATTATCTAAATTCACTTGAAAAACTATGTTAAATGAGGGTTACAGTTGCAAAAATGAAACACCTTCAATCAGGAAACACCAACGCTAAGACTGACTATAACCTTAACTCTGAACCTTTAAACCTGTAGGAGAACACTTCAACCTCCCTGGCCACACAATAGCAGATCTTAAGGTGGCCATCCTGCAGCAAAAATCTTCAGGACCAGACTTCAGAGAGAAACTGCTGAGCTTCAGTTCATCTGCAAATTTGACACCATCAGCTCAGGATTAAACAAAGACTGTGAATGGCTTGCCAACTACAAAACCAGTTTCTCCTCCCTTGGTTTTCACACCTCAACTGCTAGAACAGGGCCTCATCCTCCCTGATTGAACTAACCTCATTATCTCTAGCTTGCTTCTTGCTTGCATATATATACCTGCCCCTGGAAATTTCCACTACTTGCATCCGACGAAGTGGGTATTCACCCACGAAAGCTCATGCTCTAAAACGTCTGTTAGTCTATAAGGTGCCACAGGATTCTTTGCTGCTTTTACATTACTCTACAGATTTTCAATACATAGAAAACCAATGTGGTAGTGTAAAGGATCATAGTGTAAATGGGCTGTTACAGGATGAACCTACCCTTCAAGAGGGTTGGAGCTCAGCTACAGCTGTGTCACACTTACCTTGCCCTCCAGGTGAAGGAAACAAGTAAAGTCACATGACAAAGTGTCAGGTGACTAGGAGTGAGGTGTACAGGGAGATAAAAAGGCAGCCTATGGTTCTGTAAGAGGGGAAGAGACAAGTTGAGAAGATTTCCAAGGCTGGGGGAAGACAAAAATTAGGAGAGATCTGCAGGGAGGGGTGTCCTGGGGATAGAGCAGAACCTGGTCAGCTGTGGAAGCTTCCCAGAAGTGAAACACAATCCCAGGAAGGATAGTAGTGGTCCCCCATCCCAAGGGAGAAGATGTTTGAACACAGGATTGATGGCAAGGAACAGACTGGGAGTGACTCCAGAAAAGGAATGGAGCAGGGAGGAATTCTGATGTGGAGCTTGTGATGTTATTGACATGAACTGTGACCGTATAGATCATTGTTGCAACCAAGGTCCTATAGTTGCACCAAAACTTGTACAAAGGAGGTCAAGTAAGGTGTCTATAGAAAGGTTGTAATTTGCTGGTTATGATTATGCTGTCTGTATGTGTGTATCATTTTTATTTGAAGTTATGAATATTGATGATGTACTTATATCTCAATGTATTTGATTCTAAGTAGCATCAGTGAAGCATTTGGTCAGCTTCTTGAGAAAGTACTATTCTGAGTAAGTGCCCAATCAAGAAACACTGAACTGACAATGGACTTTGGAAGATGCCAATCCACATCTGAGCTTTCCTGGGAATATTAAAAATAACATGTAAACAATGGCATCAGCCTGCAAAAAGCTGAATGAGTCATGGACATGTGACTTGCCCATGTGGCTGCAAACTCCATCTTATTGCAGTGATTTTGCACAGAAGAACAAAGGGGTTTCCACCCACAAGAGAGAGAATATAAAAGGCTCTGGAAGCCCCTCCGTTTTGTCTTCAGCGGGCTTAAGAGATGGCCTCTCCACCCCCAAGAGATGCCTCAAAAAAACTAGGACAAAGGACTGTAACTACAGGGGTGTGAGTGATTGCTGGACCCATGCCATAAACCACAAAGTTGGTTTGAAAAGAATTGGGCCCAGACTAGGAAGGAGTTTAGTCTGTTAAAGAAACTTACTGAAACATCTCTGAGGGTGAGATTTACCTGTATTCAGTTTCCTATTGTATTAGGCTTAGACTTGCGTGTTTTGTTTTATTTTTCTTGGTAATTTACTTCGTTCTGTCTATAATTACTTGGAACCACTTAAATCCTACTTTTTATACTTAATAAAATCACTTTTGCTTATTAATTAACCCAGAGTAAGTAATTAATTCCTGGGGGAGCAAACAGCTGTGCATATCTCTCTATCAGTGTTATAAAGGGCAGACAATTTATGAGTTTACCCTGTGTAAGCTTCTTACAGAGTAAAACGGATTCATTTGGGGTTTAGGCTCCCAGAAAGACAGAATACTGGATGCTGGGAAAGTCCCTGTTAACTGAGAAGCCCCTGGGCTAAGTGAATCTTAGTTTCTGTGCACTGCAGGGGAGCATGGCCCAACCTCTTGGCTTGTGCTGTAGCTGACTGGAGTCTAACTCAGCAAGATGGGAGTGGAGGGAAGCCTTCTCTGGCAGAGGTGTTTGCTCTCAGTGGTATCCCAGCACAGCTAGTGACAGTCTTGAGGGAGTTTCTGTGACCGAACCTGTCAGAGAGCTGAACAGAGGAACTCCAGGAAGAAGGGTCGCAGGAGTCATGCTTTAAAACAGAGGAGGAGAGCAGCCAGTAAAGGAAGAGACCCTGGGAAGGAGCATCAGGGTAGCTTGTGACTACAGGGGCAGAAACCTCATTGTTTAGTGACTGCAATGTGCTGAAGACAGAGGGAAACTGATGCAGGATGCTTGCAGTGCCATGGTGTCCCACAAAGGGACACACTCTGGGACAGGACCTTGCAACACAGGCCTATTATCATATATTATTATTTCTCTAGGATTCATGCTTCATTTGGGGCTCAATTTCACTCCCATTGAAATCAATGGGAATCTTATCTTTGGCTTCAATGGGAGTTGGATCCGGACCTCAGTGTCCAGGTTTGACAGTGTGTAGTATTCAATGTGCAGTGTTTTGAAGAGATCATTCTATAACTAGACATTATGGCCCACATGATACATAATTGTTTGGAGGTCTCTGCAATGTGAAGGTGTGGCAGAGTATCTTTAGGATAGCGTGGCAGCCTTATCTCAGAATTTCTTGAATATATTTTTGGTTTAAGTAGTACACTTAATAGTGTGTTCGAGCCATTCATATTTTTTAGAAAGAGAAAATGCAATACAAAGAAAACTGGATGACACTGGATCTGGTGGTTCTTGGGTTCAGTTATGTGCATTACACTTTTTCTACTGAAATCTAAATGTAATGAAGAAATCAGACCTAGCTCAATGGGAGTAGGACCCATTTATGCCTGAGCTGAATTTGGTTAAATGCTGTTTCTCATTTCACTGCTACTTTAGATCCAGCATTCACTTCTCCATAGAGCTTGTCAAGTGATTTGTTGTGAATAAATTATCCTACACATTTAGACCACTTTTCTGTTTTGCAAGCCATTTTCAAGCCTATCATGATTTCTGCAAATGTATTTTCTTTTTTTGAAAGTATTTGCTGCTTCAGGTCCTTGGGGTTATAGTCTCTTCTGTTGGGAAGGAGAAAACAATTTAAAAACTCATTAACAAATATAACCAAGTATGCATCAACATACGCACACTTGCACAAATATTTAAAACTTATATATCTGAAGAAGGAATCCCTGAAAGCCTGGTGTTTTAATTTTTTGGATGAATATAAAGATGGTATTTTGTCTACCTCCTCTAGGGCCTGATCTAAAGCCCACTAAAGTCAGTGGAAAGACTCCAATTGATTTCAATGGGTTTTGGATTAGCTCTCTAACGGGGAATATTTATAAATACAAACTATGTTTTTCTAAAATTGTTAAAATGCCTTTAAACCTTTATTGTGAAGCAATTCTAAATATTTAAGGTTCATTTTTCCACAGAACTCCTAGAATTACTTGCTGTAATGTAGAAAACAGTTGTAATACTACTCACTAAATAGGAATGTACTCACTTCAGGAACAGGAATCCAAATATTTTATTTAAATAGTTTACTTCAAACTTCTAATAGAAAATCTCTCTGCCTCACTCTCAAATGTACAGTGTGTAATGTACTGTGCATGTATAACAGCATATGTGGAGCAAATTTACATGAAAACTGCCCAGTATTGCTGCTTTCTATGTGTCTCAATATTCTAGAGAGCCTAATTTTACAATGAATAACACCAGATGCCTTCGAGGAGCAGTGGGCACTGTCTCGGGTTCTCTGCTTGGTGTCCCCTCCTGGCTCCCTGCTTTTGACCCTGTGACCCTCACTCCCATCTCTGTTTGTTTCATTTGTTGTCCCCTGAACTTACTTGAGCCCTGGGTTCAGTAGCTCCTCTTCTTAGGTGGGGGAAAGGGCCTTCAGATGTGGGTGGGCTTGTGCCCACCCCTCCCCCAGATACTCAATAGTGTCCACCTCCAGCGGAGCCTGCAGTGACTCACTCTCAGACATGCTGCAGCAGGCTATCCCTGGGCAGGGTCTAGGTCAGATGGCCCCCAGGCACAGGTATTTCACTCTCACTGTCAGCGCCACAAGTTAGTTCGTGTAACAGTACTGCTCGGCTAGGAACCCTCCCGTAGCCTCATGGTTTTAGATGCCCTAGGCTTCCAGCCTGCCCTCGATCCTGTCCCTGTCCCTGCCCCAGCCTTCTTCCAGCCTGCGTCAGCCTTGTCTGTGCCCTATCCTGCCCCTGTTCCTGATCTCCTCCAGCCCAGACCCTCAAACCCTTGGACTGACTCCAACCTGGTTTCAGCCTGATTCCGGACTCTGAACCTGATTTGGCTTGTCTGTGAACTTGGACCCTGGTTCTGACTCATGGCCTGTCCCTGGACCCTGTGTCAGCCCTGCCCTTGGTGCAGTCCCGACTCTACATCCAGCTTCAGCCCTTGGTACCTGTTCTTGACCACGGCATCTGATCACCTAGAACCAAGAGCCGGACAGACCTGATTACAAAGTCATGATATAGCAACAATTTGACTGAAATCAACTAAGCCCTATTAGTGCCTCAAAGCCAACTTTCATAAGCATAACATTTTCAAAAGCACATGAGCTGCCTTTCCATGAGACTTAAGCTCCTGAGTGTCTAAGTCGCTTTTTAAAAAGGAATTTTAGACTCTGAAGCAAGTGCCTTAACATCACAATATAGGCTCAGATTTCACGATGAAACTGAAGTATAGGGTCAAATGTTTTTTATCTGGTGTCATCTTGTCCCGTGATAATCATATCAGGCCATGAAGTTCGAGAATGAATTCAATGACGTTTACAGGATCCTTTGTAAGGGCTTGATTTAAGGTATCACATCCAAAGAGCATCCCTTCCCTTACAATATGAGGTTTAAAAGAGTGGGCAGATATGAAAGCCTGCTCTCTGCACATCTTGCAGAGTAGGGCAAATTCCAGACTCAGTGACACCCATGCAACCACACTGACATTTTCCTGTTTGATCACTTGCAAGCTTAACTCTTTCCATAAGGTTTTTATTTTTAAAATACACAGTCACACGGTCATTCTACAAAGCTGAGCGCTTTCCTTTGGGGCTGGATTGTGCCTGGCCCTTGTGTGGGTGTGGCTGGCAGAGAAGGCCAAAAAGCCCACACTTTCAGATAAACGCAGAGACCGTTACAGTACTTGAATTCAGGACACACATGACCCAAAAGGGGGAGAGATGGAAATAGCTCCATGGCCCTGCCCACTTCCAGATTCTTCCTTAGTGGTGTGCACCTCTGCTTCATTCCCTACTTAGAGATGTGCCCAATGGTCACTGTTTTGCCATTTCTTCCTTATTTCTTTTTAAAGGAGGCTACGGGAATCAGGAACCAGGAATTGGGTCACTTTACTCCCTTAGGCTTCTTTGAAAATCCCAGCCCAAGCTTATAAATAAACCAATGATAAATTATTATTTATACTCCTCCATTGACCACCAGCCCAGTAAATAAACCTTGTAAATCGCTCACATAGATTGTAAGCTCTTTGGAACAGGGACTGACTTTTTTTCCTGTGCTTATATAGCTCCTAGTACAATGAGGTCCTGGTCCATGAATGAAGCTCTTAGGTGCTGTGATACAAATAATACCTGTGAAAACAAATGCTTATTTTTGCCATTCTCTTTAAAATAGAAGCTTTGGCAACTTGAAGACAAATTTCGAAGACCCGCAACACCCAAGAGCACCTAACCATTGCGGGAAGTACAATAAAACAGACAAGCCCATCAGAGGAATGGCTGACATTAAAAAAGCTAACAGACATTTAGGGTAGTGACCCTGTAAAGTGCCACTATAATAATCACAAGCCAATCAGAATCTAAACATGAAGCAGATTTTTTTAGAAGAGTCACATCACTAAGCAACTGGAAACTAACTAAATACATACAAGCTAGGAAGACCAGATAAATTCTGTGTTATTAGCTCTCCAGCAAAGCTGCTGCTGTTGCTGTTTTTCCTGATTAGGAGTTGCAAATCTTACAGGGTAACTGCCCCATCCCTCTCTAAGGATGCCATTCCTTTTAAATCTTGAAACTTCATTATAATGGCAGTTGATTGTTGTGATGCCAGTCAAAGGCTTTGTTAGCAGAAAGAGGCTGGAGGCTCCTAGATGATCTACAGAAATGCTGATCACTCTGCAAAAGGAAGGTTTGGGGCTACTACATGTTGCTTTTATAGCTTTTACTCCCTTACTGCTCTAACCCTTATCTGAGATATTGTAGGAAAGAAGCTAATTTGCTTCCTTTTCTGGCCATGCAGTAGATAGGAATCTTTTGTAGTATTTGAGCATAAAAAACACAACCAACAAACCAAAAAACTGCTGCAGAAAAACACTTGAGGGAAAGGGGTGAGAACAGGATAAGGAGTGAACAAAGCTTATTGTAGCATTTATTAAAATGCACAGAAAGAAATTATTTTTTTCTTGTTTGTTACAGACATGAAGTCATTTGCCATTTATTTGCTAGGGATAGTGAAAAATATGCTGGCATTGCAGTAGTCAGCTTGTCAATGTGACCTTTTTTAATGTCACATGTCACAGAATTTCATGTCACACTAAGACAACGTGACAGAACTGAGCAGAGCTTTTCTAATGTTTTCCCTTCACATTCTCAAAAGTGTTTGCAGCCTAAAGAGGAAAGGTTCAGGATATCCAGTGTTTGGTGATTCAGTGACCTCTGAAAAGAGAGAGGTCATACTGCAAGACATACTGCTCTTACCTTCCCCCCCACCCCTCTTCTCCTTTCCCTCTGTTGTATGTATGTATGTGTTTATATTTAGAAATACACTATACAATTCAAATAAACTAGCAAGGCAGTCATGATGCTTTATGCTTGGTGACGAGAACAAACTTGAAATGTCAGGGCTGGTTTAGAGTGTCACTCAAAGTCTTTATGTAATGTTATCTCTTTACATCTAATATAATGAGAACTAAATGCAAATGCCTAGATCCAATTCTAGTAGCAATCTGTGGGGTGGCTATGCGTCTGCAAAGTGACAAGGGCCATACAGATAACAGCACCATTTTTTCATCATTTCCTTTTAAAACCAAACCAAACCAAACCAAAACACTACATTAAGGCTGACTTTGATGATAAAACATAGAAATCAATCTACATTTTGTGTATTAGCTGTGAAATTTTTGGCAACAGAATAGAGACCCTAGATCTGTCATTAGTGTTGTGGAAATCCTTCTTTCTTACATTAAAGATACTGATACTAAGGCAATTTCATGAAAGAGATGAAGACCTTGTTTAAGGCTCTTAAATTTTTCATATAGTAGAAGGTACCAAAAACTATCTCTACTTGTCTTTCTTTTTCTTAGTCTAGTTGGTAAATACTGGGTTTTTTAATGGTGATTGCTTTAACATGAAGCACCAGACCTCAGCTGGTGTTGGCCCATAATACATATATAAATGCTTATTGTAACTGATTTTGTGTTGTATTAGTATGTAAGTTGATACACTACATGTGTTGCATTTAACATAGTTATATTTTCTAAGTTTAAACTATTAAATGGTATCTCCAACAGGGTGGGCCAGCCTATGTTGCATACATGACTGAATTACCTTTTTCTCTATTGGGTTTGGGTGATTTTTTCTAGATAGTACAGACTCTAGAGGAAAGGTGAGGGGTTATTGTGGTTGGTGTTTTGTTTTGTTTTGTTTTGTTTTTTTAGCTAGACAGGCTAGATTCCCAGCTATCTTAGATTACCTGCAAAAGATTTTGTCAAAGGCCTAGATTTTGACCTTTGCACTGTCAGGGTTAAGGCTTCTGCATTAAGTGTCTTAAGGAGTTCAGTAGTTGTGAGGGACTTTGGATCCTTCCCCCTTTTGTCATATTTCTTGAAGGTGGTGACCAAAGAGACTTTCACCATACTGGGGTTTCCAAGCCCGGGCTTTGATAAGAGACTCAACATCTCATTTAGGGGGGTAAATTAGGTTAACAATATCATGATATCAGAAGGAATCATACTGGAGAAGTAGAGGAGGGAGCCCTAGAGAGCAGGAAAATCCTGAGTGATGATTGGTTGTCATCTAGCTTGTCAGTGTGACTCGAGATACCCTCCGTGTTGGTGCATTACTGACTGACGAACAGAAGGCCAATTAGCCAGTAAATGGGAATATATTTTGCCTTTCCTCTCAATCTTGTTGAATCTTTTTAAAAATATTTCCATCCATTATGCAGAAGTCACTGCTCATATAGGACATAATCCAAACCTCACTGTAATCAGTGAAAAGACACCCATTGACTTCAATGGGCTTTGGATCAGGGCCATGTTGCCATTGTCACTAGTGCAAAAAATTGGTTCACATCATTTGTTTACATGAATGGGTGCCATAATGGGTGAATGGTGTGGCAAACCCAGGCCAAATGGCTACAAAGGGGGGGGTAGGAATTAGTCCCAGGGGGGTTAAAAGGCTTCTCCCTATCCATTGAGGAGAGGCAGCTGTGAGACATTAGGTTCAGCTGGAACAAGGGTTACCAGGGAACTAATTTGGTTCAGCTGGCCCCAATTGCTGGTGACCTTTTTAAACCCTCCCTGGCAGGGAAACGGGGGAGGGGGGGGAGTGAGAGAAGCAGCCAGCAAATAGGCGCAGCAAGGCTCTGCCCTCTTCCAGCAAGGAAGACTGCACTCTGTCCCCAGAAGGGGAGAAAAACAGCAAGGGGCTGACTGAGAGGAGGATCAGCCAGACCCTGCGTGACTGGGAAGGTTTTTACTTTGCCCAAGCCTGTGTCCCCAAGGCAAAAAGGGACTGAGCCAGCTGGGGAGAAGCAGGTACTTTGCCACAATGGGTGCTAATGCTGAAGAAAACTAAGTAACTAATGCTATGGTAATGAAAGGGTGCAAAATTGCTGAATTCAATACAATACAATAAATTAACAGATTTTCCATATACAGTGTTGATTAATATTAGAATTCCTTGTAGCATTAGGCAGATGGGTTTTGTGTAAAATAAGTAAAAATCTGATCTTTCTCCCAAACCTTTTTTTATTTTTGAGTGTTTTGGTTTACTTTATTCCTTCTCCAATTTTGCATTACTGGGTTTTAGCCTGAGCTAGAAGTGAAAAGGTTAAAATACTTCACTTGCCAAGGACCTCTCCTACGTATCAAATTTTGACATTCTCCTTACTAATTCTTTGACAAGTATCTTCATCCCGCTGCTTCTATCCTCCTTGCCTGCCCTCCCACGCACCTTTTCGGATATTTACACATTGTTGCTGACACTGCAGAAGAACAGAAGAGATTAATTCAGAACCTCACAAGTACTAAGTCTCAGCTGGTTTTTGTAGGGCTACATCTCTACATGTTTATCCTTATTTTTTTGTGTAATTATAGCACATAGCCAGAAGACTGTGTTTAGGAGCTAAGGCAGCCATACGCATGTATCGTAAATGAGTTCCAAATTTTAAAGGGCATTGGTTTAATATACTGTGCTGGATTTTGGAGCCAGAGTTTGGTAGTGTTATAATTTGGAGATGATAGTTACATGGCTAGTTGTATAATACTTTGGCATTTGGCCCTTATTTCATTTAGATTGTGCTGGATACAGATTTAAAAACATGTTCCTTGTTTGTTTGATGTTTTTCCCCTCTGATATCATCATTTCAGTGATGATTTAGTTTTATTTTCAAATTGCTGCTTCACAGAAAATCCATCATGTTTGTAAAAATTGGAATCAAAGTGCTATTATTCTGCAAGCGTATGAGGTGAGGGGGGGTCAGACTGTGCAGTGCTGGCTGTGCTTTTTGCATTTGATTTCAAGTGTAGGTGTTCTGCTATCCTGAAGATGCATCTAACTTAGTGTGTCCAGCTGGTGCTTGAGTCCGAGATGGGGTGTGAAGGGGCTTGCACTGATTGTCAGGAATACTTTGCTGAGGTGATCAGTTTATTCACTGTGGTGGTATTAGTGGTGGTGGTGGTGGAAACAGACAGGCTAATAGTGCTTGATAATTTCAGGGTCCACACATCTGATTCCTCTGGATCAGTGCAGGATTTCATGACTTCCATGATGACAAATGGACTATCCCAGGTGACTTCTGGGTCTTCTCATAGAGCTGGCCATACTATGGAACCAATATTCAGGACAACATTAGAATAAAATGAATGTGTTCATTTTTAATGTGTGTACTGTAGCCTGCACAATTTGTTAGATTTTCTTCATACATTCAGGAAAGGAGTGCCCCTGCTCTGAGGAGCTCACAGTCTGAGTTCATGTTGATTTTATTAGATCTGTTGAGCAGGGACTGTTTTTTATTGTATGTTTATACAATGTACAGCCCAATGGGGTCCTGATCCTGTTTGGGACTCCTGGGCATTGCTGTAATACAAATAATAAGTAATACTGCTAATAGCCAGCTGTCTCTCAAATCATCACCCAAGGTTTTTTGTTGGGACAATCCTAGTGAAGTGAGTGGAGTTGTTTTTGAGAGTTTCTGTTCCTTCCTATCTTGGAGGTCCCAAAGGGTGATTTCCAGGAATTGCTTGTTGAGCCTTGAGGGCTCTGTAATGAGCGATGTTCTGCAGGGGTACACTTTGTCTCCCTTCATGTTAAACACATATATGAGGTCAACTGTAAAGTTGTGAGGAAACACAGATGGCGGTGTATTCAGCATGCTGATGATAACCAGCTCTATGTATCCATAACAGTGAATCTGCCTGTTGCAATGGAACGAATAACCCAATGTTTCCATGAAATCTGAATGTGGACAAGGGTAAGCTAGCTCAGTTTTAATTTAGACAGGATCACAGAGGTGGCCACAGTTTGTAAATCAGCTTCACAATCTTGGAGTGACAATGTAGCCTAAAAGGTGCTATGTTTTTGCATCTCTGCCTAGTGAGAAGGATGTGACCTCCAGTTCAGGCCTTGCACACCATCATCTATGTCTGTCACCTCAAGACTTAATAATTGTAATACTCTCTAGATGGGACTGCTCATCAGTACTACTCAGAAGCTCAAGCTACTGCAGAATGCAGCTGCCTGCCTACTGAGTGGATTGTCGTCACACGGGAAGCATATATTACCAGTACTATGCTTTTCACTGGCTGCCAGTCCATTTCTGGGTGGAGCTGAATTGTGCTGGCTTTAATCTATAAAGTCCTAAATTGTTTGGTTTCTGGTGATTTGAGGCACTACCTCACACTTGGTGTGGTATTACCTCATTTGTGATCTGCTGAAATCTGCAAGCTAGAGCCTTGTGGATATAAACAAAAGGAAGCTGCTTGGCAGGATATTCCCTGGGTGGTTCCTCAGCTCTTCTTCTTGTTCTGCTAGAGCCCTGATATATTAACCTTCAGACAGGCTGCAACACCCTTCTTTTCTTCCAGGCAGTGGTTGTGGGTTTTCAAGAGAAGGGGCTGGGAAATGAAGGAGGATTTAGGTTGTGTCTTACCGTATGGCTGGGTAGATTGCCTTTATTTCTATTAATAGGACAATCTGTGTATTTGTAAATCTCGTTAGGTGCCTAGAGACTTCAATAGCAGTCAAAATGAATATATAAAAATGAAGACTATAGTGCATCTGGGGGTTAGCAGGTCTGTGAAATTAGCCTTTGGCCAATAATGGCTCTTTCCTGGGTTAGTGTAATTTGCTGTAGGAACATGTTTTGTTAGCCAGTTACTATGTTGTTGTTTTTGATAAGATGGTACTTGATTACTGTCTGACCAAAAAAAAAAAGTTTTCATCACAAATGTAAAACCACTAGAAACATGTGCAAGCCTTTATGCCGCATCATAAGCAGTGTTCAGTGGAATACGTGTAGAAACACTTACATATATCATCGTGTAATGTGTATAATGCTATAAATTAACATAATGAGTCTAAGCTGGGTTTTTTTACTTTAATAAAAAGAACTCCCAAAGAGTAATAGTGTAGAAATGAGTGATGGGAATGTCAAAGTAGCAAATTGATGTCTGCAATGTGATAACTCCCAAAATTTCCTCTGGGGTTGAGGCTTTATTTGTCTTCTGTAAAGAAAATATGTTCAGGAATTGAGGATGGCAATTAACCACTCTGCACCCAAGAACAGGCTACTTGGAAAACACTTGCAGTAGTTTATTCTGGGTATATTGGCTAGCTGTTCTCTTGGTAATGGCTTTAGGAAACTCACAAGTATAGGACTCCAACATTGGTCTAGAGATGAATAAGCTTCTCTTCTTTTTCTCTTTCTCCTCTCATGTTCTTCTCCCCCCCCCTCTTTCTGTATACATTTGATTTTCATCTTTCTAGCATTTTTGTGTTTTTATTTTCTCCTTTTTTTGTTCCCTTTCAATAGAAATTGCTATTTCTCAATTATATCTTGCATATGTTATTGGATGTGATTATTATTGTTCTTTATTGGTATTGTCCTAGACTCGCATACAAGCCCTAGTCACAGATGACATTGTGCTGGGCACTGTACAAATATTTTTGTTATTTATGATGCCTGTACCAAAGACTTTACAATCTAAGTCAGTGGTGGGCAACCTGCGGCCCGTGGGCCACATGCGGCCTGACAGGCCGCAATCCATTGGCGGGCCGTGAGACAGTTTGTTTACATTGACCATCTGCAGGCACAGCTGCTTGCAGCTCCCAGTGGCCGCAGTTCGCCATTTCCAGCCAATGGAAGCTGTGGGAAGTAATGCTTAGCCTGTGGCTCAAGGCAGGCTTTGCGCTGTCACACTGGGACTGCATCTTGCCAAAGCCCATGGCCTTCCCACAGCCCTCTTGTCACTCCTGGCTCACCAAGGGCACCATTTCAGATTTTTGGGGGGAGCAATTTTAACCGTGATTCCAGGGACTATTTAAGCACCTGAAAACTCCTGTTTTTTTGCAAATAATAACTTAGAAATTACTCCACTAGAAATGTATTTACTTAATTTTAACATACACGATTATGTTTTTTTCTCCTCTTTTATTAAGAATGGGAATTTATTTTTCTAATTATTGTGGCATTTATGTTTGCCAGTCACAATCAGGTACATGACTCACTAACTTCTGACTCCATCATTGCTATTAGTATCATACTTGGAACTGCATTTATTTTTGTATGAATTTTAAGTTATTTTACAGATATAACTAAAAGTACAATTTAAAAATAAGCGACCTTTATCTGCACAGTGTCTAAAGTTATGTTTAACTAAATTTTTTTAAATTGGCACTGCAAAAGGTGAGTACAAGCTAAATTTACATTCTCGAAGGATACTATTATTTGATTGTACCATTTTAAATAATGAATGACAGAGCACAATATGGTAATCAAAGTAATAATGATAATTACTCTAACCAGGATAGGTGAGGCATTTTAGAACTCACTACTCAAAGAATTAAATTTAAACATAAAAGAGAATAAAATTAGTAAATGCACAGACCAGTCAAAATACTAAAATAATGGCACTGCAGTCCTTAACAAACTTTGAAAGAATAAAATTACAGAGAATATATGTGCGGTGCACATTTTGACAGGATGTAACAAGATGTAACAACAACAATAACAATGCAAGTGTGTGTCAGGGGGAGAGTGTGTATGTTGGGGAAGTGATAAGAGATGGGGAACGTGTGTGTGTGTGTGTGTGTGTGAAAGAGAGAGAGACAGCGTGTGTGTGAAAGTAAGTGTGTGTGCTGGGGGAGTGTGAGAGAGACAGAGTATGTGTTGGGTGAGTATGTGAGAGTATGTGTGTGTGAGAGAGAGACAGTGTGTGTGTGTTCGGTGTGTGGGTGGGTGGGAGAGAGAGAGAGAGAGCACCAGTGTGTGCGTGAGAGAGAAACAGTATGTGTTGGGGTAATGTGAAAGAGACAGAGTGCGTCTGGGGGGAGTGCCCTCCCCTCAGCTCAGCAGAGACTGGGTACATGGGTGCAGGGATGGGGACACTCTGACCTCAACCCCACCATGCTCTGCACACTCTAGGTATTTTGCCGCCCCAAGCAAGGCAGGCAGGCTGCCTTCGGCGGCAGAGCGCCCCCCGCGGCTTGGCGTGCTGGTGCCTGGAGCCGCCCCTGTCTGCACAGCAGACAGAAGGCTCCTTGGAGCAGCTTGGCCAGGAGCAGCTCCAAGGCAGGGAGGAGGAAGCAGGAGCATAGGTTGCTGCAGAGAGCAGCAGGGGGAGGAAGGGCATCCCTTAGCACAGCGCCCCGGGTTGTGGTCCAGCCCACCCACCCCTAAGGCCAGCCCTGCTTGTACAACATACTACCAAATACTTCTCTCTGTCTCGCTCAGATTTTTCCATCAGTTATGGAGATGGACCTGCGCTGCAAATTTTGGGCGTGGATTTGAGCTCCAGGGGGATTTGGATCCAGGGATTTGGTTCTGGGCCATCTAGCCTGTTCTAATTAAAGTACTGAAGACACCCAAAATAAAGCTACAATTCATATATATGAATACATTCCTGAATTTTCTAAGTGTTTTAGAGGAGAGGGAAGAGTTTTTAAAGTTCAGAGACCAAATAAAATATGTTCATTTACTTCTCTCACTCTTTCTACTAAAAAGATTAAACTGCTGTGTTATATTGTGTGTGTTATTGCCTCTTTCTTCTCAAGCTCTTAGACTTATAACATTCCATGAAAGGCAGCATGATGCCATTATAATCACAGAACAATTTTTTTCCTGCTGGGAGGAGACACATGGTTTCCCATCAGTGAAAGAAAATGGATCCTTTCAACATTGCAAGTAAAGTAAAACAAAATACCTTTTAAGTTGCTATTATTTTTAATTACTGTAGACCTCTGGAAAGTAAGCCTGGGAAAATGCCACATTTTGAAGGAAAATATCTTTCTTGAATCTTTGTTCTATTAAAAACAAAGGGATTTTTTCCTCCCTCTGCAAAGAGATTAGATTGTTTTTGTTTTGTTTTAAGAGATAGAGTTTTAGTGATTCAGGCATCACCAATACACCCATGCCTGTTTCAGATAACAGACTGACTTGGTGCTTGAATGTTTGTGGGTCAGGTGTGTTTAATATCCAAAGTAATTACCTAAGGAGCTGCCTGGGGTTACACTTAGTATTGCCTCATTAGCATTCAACACCATTGCTAGAGCATGAAGGAGGGAAAAAATCACTCAGAAACATGTGAAGACAAGATAAAAGGAACATGCTGAGAAGAAAAGACAGTTGTTTCATAATTGAACTGGGGAGGAAGATGAAATAGCCTGTAGCATATTTCCTGTGATCTATACCTGCTTCACATGGAAGCATTATGCTGCATCCTGATACATTGTCAGCACTGTGATTATAGGTAAGAGCAGTCACTGATGTTTTCTGCCACATGCAAATAATTAAATAGTACCACAGTCCTTTACAATATCTGCTACGTGGATACTAGTGTTTGATTAAAATATTTACACGTTGTGAACTTTCTCTCTCTCTAGAAAGCTCACCTCCTCAACCAATCTGATTTGGTCTTCATGTGGCATTGTGACAGAGGCCCATTGGTGCTTCTACTCTGTCAGCAACTCTTATCAAGCCTGACATACTCACCACACCTAACACACTGTTATCATGATCTATACCCAAAAGTTGACATGTAATATATCATTTGAAATCTAATAACTCACTCACCATTAATATTCTTGCATGATGTATATGCAGGGTGTGCTCAAAGAGGTATGGATACGTGCTAGAGTTACGTTCTTAAAATGTTTGGCAAGCAATGCATAAGCACAGTTTGCAGTAGACAAAAGAGTGTATACTTGTCTGTCCAGCCTGGTCATCAGGCAGAGGCAATCAAGGTCTATTTACATATAAAGCAAACAATGCTATCAAGCAGGGGAGAAGACAGCATGGTGTCCGCACCCCAGTAGGAGAGAGAAACTTTATCTGGGCTATAAAGACAGGGGGTCTGAACCTCAAATGATAAGTAACGGAATCAACTGATTATATACAATGTTACTGTATTACAAAAGTGTATTGAGTAAGGTCTTTTATGAAAGCTAATGGCACACTGGTGATTTAATATCAACGTGAAATGTATGCGTTAACACTATATGAGGAATTATGGATACTTAATGATATTATACTTTAAACTTTGTGACCAAACACAGGGAGAAACAGGTTTTCCCCCAGACAGGAAGGAAGGAAGCTATCTTTCTGACTTTAACAAAATTAAGCAAAATGTGACTAAAAACAAAGGACGCTCCATATACATATGAATCAGCAGGGAGATGGGAAGTCCACAGGAAAGGAAGAACAGTATGAACTTGTCCTGAATCTGGGGCAAAACACTAAGGCCTGGTCTACACTAGGACTTTAATTCGAATTTAGCAGCATTAATTCGAACTAACCGCTCAACCGTCCACACCAGGAAGCCATTTAATTCGAACTAGAGGGCTCTTTAGTTCGATTTTGGTACTCCACCCCGACAGGTGGAGTAACCCTAAATTCGACATGGCTAGCTCGAATTAGGCTAGGTGTGGATGCAAATCGAACTTAGTAGCTCTGGGAGCTATCCCACAGTGCACCACTCTGTTGACGCTCTGGACAGCAGTCCGAACTTCGATGCTCTGAGCAGCCACACAGGAAACGACCCGGGAAAATTTGAATTCCTTTTCCTTTCTGGACAGTTAGAATCTCATTTCGTGGTTGGACATCGGGGCGAGCTCAGCAGCACCGGCAGCAATGCAGAGCTCTCCAGCAGAGGAGTTCATGTAATCTCTGAATAGAAAGAGGGACCCGGCATAGACTGACCGGGAACTCTTGGATCTGATCGGTGTGTGGGGCGAGGAGTCTGTGCTTTCGGAGCTGCGCTCCAACAAACGGAATGCAAAGACCTACGAGAAGGTCTCCAAAGCCATGAGAGACAGAGGATACAGCCGTCATGCAACGCATCGCCGCGTGAAAATCAAGGACCCCAGACAAGGCTACCAAAAAATCAAAGCGGCAAACGGACGCTACGGAGCCTGCCACCACTGCCCCACCAGTGACCATGGACTCTGATGATGGGACAGTGTCGACGGACAGTTCCTCGACGATGTTCACGGACGGGGAAGATGAGGAAGTGTTTGTGGAGGACGAGGCAGGCGAGAGCGCTTACAACGCTGGTTTCCCCGACAGCCAGGATCTATTCATCACTGTCACGGAGATCCCCTACCAACCCTCCCCGGCCATGAACCCAGATCCTGAATCAGGGGAAGGAGCAGTCGGTAAGTGCTTTAACCATGTTAACTTTTATTCTTAATATAACAGGAATCTGAAGTGTGTGAGAAGGAGGTCTCTCTATATATGGTGATAGAACAGAAATCCTCCTGGGAGATCTCCACGAAGCTCTCCTTCTGTTAATCGATAAGCATCAGCAGGAGGTTCCTGGGGAGAGCTGCCTTATTGGGTGCTCCATGATAGCACCCTTTTCCGCGCGAGGCTTTCATGCGGTATTCAGGGAGCATTGCCTCCCCGAGCACGGCTGCATCGGTTCGTGATGGATTTCACGCAGCATGCGCTCTCTATCTCCTTCAGTGCCCGTCCTCACGGTGATCTCGCTAGGAGACTCATGCATCTAAGTAGTGGAATTACTGTTATGGTGCGCCTGGTCCAAAGTATTTTTAATAAATCCATGGACAGATGGCATAGCACAGACTCAGCATGCAGCTGCGTGACGAGCGTAACGGAAAGCCAAAGAATATAATGGACGCTCATGGAGGGAGGGGGGAATGAGGACGCAAGGTATCCCACAGTTCCTGCTGTCTCCGAAAAGTATTTGCATTCTTGGATGAGCTCCAAATGCTTCTAGGGTCAAACACAGTGTCTGCGGTGGGTCAGGGCATAGTTCGGCAATTTGCGCACACATCCCACCCACCACCAGAAGTGAAAGGGAAAACAATCCTCTCGACTCTTTTACATGTCACCCTATCTTTACTGAATGCTGCAGATAGACGCAATGGTGCAGCACTCAACACCAACATCCTTGCTCCCCCCACGCTATGGATGGCTGATGGTGCAATATGGCTGGTATCCGTCCTCATCATCAGCCTATTGGCACATGGGGCAGTGCAAAAGGACTGGTAACCATGCGTACTAGCATCTGTGAGGTCGATCAAGGGCGCCTGGCCCTAATTTTTCATGGTAGATGGTGCAGTATAGCTGGTAACCGTCCTCATCATTGCAACAGGGGGCTGAGCTCCATCAGCCCCCACCCTTCCTGTGTAAAGAAAAGATTGAATTGCCCCTGGACTAGCAGAGGGATGATGGGCTCCTTCATCCACAGTAATGTCCTGCCTGGACTATCATTGCAGCTGGAGGCTTCCTTCCACTCATTTCTCACAAACAAGTCACTGTGTCTTATTCCTGCATTCTTTATTACTTCATCACACAAGTGGTGGGACAATGGTATGGTAGCCCAGGAAGGCTGTGGGAAGGCCGGAATGAACAGGTGGTGGTGGTGCAGGAGCACCCCCTGTGAATAGCATACAGCTCATAATTTATGCAGGATTGGACACAGAGCAGCTGTGCTCTCTGGTTCTATGATACAGTGGTTCTCTAGTACACTTGCCCATAATCTAGGCAGGACTGATTCTATTTTTAGATACCAAAAAGGAGGGATTGACTCAGGGAGTCATTCCCAATTTTTGCTTTTGCGCCCCTGGCTGCTCGGCCAGGGGCACTTATGACAGCACCAAATGGTGCAGTGCAAAAGGACAGGTAACCATGCCCATCTTATTACCATCTTATTACCAATTTATGGTATGGTAGATGGTACAATATGGCTGGTAACCATCTCTGCTGTCATGCAAAAGCAAAAGCATGCTGCTGTGTAGCGCTGCTGGACCGCCTCTGTCAGCGGCATCTAGTACACATACGGTGACATACACAAAAGGCAAAACAGTGTCCATGGTTGCCACGCTATGGCATATGCCAGGGCAATTCTGGGAAAACGGGCTTGAAATGATTGTCTGCCGTTGCTTTCCCGGAGGAAGGAATGACTGGCGACATTTACCCAGAATCCACCGCGAAAATTATTTGTGCCCCAGCAGGCACAGGGGTCTCAACCCAGAATTCACAGAGACAGCCTAGACTCAGTTAATTGTTCGCAAAAATGTATCTTTGCAAGGAATTCACTCCCTGTTTCCCATCTCACAGCTTCCACTGTCTCCAGACCTGCCACAGCATCCCCCTCGCAGAGGCTGGCAAAGATTAGGTGGAGAAAGAAAAAGACAAGGGACAAGATGTTCGATGAACGTATGGGCTGCTACCTAGCCGAGGCGGACCAGCAGAGCCAGTGGAGGGAGACCGTCTCTCTGTACCAGCGCTCACACAGCGAACGGGAGGAGAGGTGGCATGAGGAAGACAAGCAGGCGACTCAAACAATGTTTGGACTAGTGTGGGAGCAAACGGACACGCTCAGGCGCCTTGTGGATGTTCTGCAGGACCGCAGGAGGACAGAGCCCCCCTGCAGTGTATCTGCAACTGCCCTCCCCCGCCACAAAGTCCCATACCCCCCTCACCCAAAATAACCAGAAGTAGGGGTGCCAGAGGCCGTGTAAACTGTCACTGCACCCCAGCAGAGTGCTCAAGTACCCAAAAGCTCTCATACCCTACCTTTGCAGAAGTCGTTCCCTTCCGGACTCACACAAGTCCCAATCCCAGTTCCATCCCCTAAGTGTCTACTTAAGTAATAAAAATACTTTGCTGTTAATTACTGTTTCCGTCATGTTTTTTCAAAGAAGACTGTGTTTGAATGGGGGGCGTGGGGAAGGGGGTTGTTAATTGCATAGGACAGTCACCTTTCCCAGGGTACAGACACGGGGGCAGGATCAGCAGCGGGTCACACACACAGTGCAGTCAGTAGGCACCATGGTCGGTATGGGAGGTGGTTTCCAGGTTCTGTGTGGGCGGGGGGGATGTGACTTTGTAGCGGGGGAGGGCGGTTACAGATCTTATACAGCGGTCCTTGTCCTGGACCGCTGAGTCACGCAGCAGAGGAATCTGTATCCGTACTTCTCCGCCACAAGGTCACATATCCCCCCGCACACAGAATTCGAAAAAGAGGGATGGCAGGCTCCGTTGAAAGAAGCATTCCGGCACTGCGGACCGCTCTAGGAGCAGGAGCCTATCATTCGTTGAGTTTAGAGGCGGTCTTTACATCACCGCACACCCTAACCAGCACAGTCTGCCTCCCAGTTTCAACCCTTTAACGCAAAGTCATGAATAAAGAAACCTTTCTTCAGTAACAATCGGACATGTATTTTATTTTTACACGTGTGTTGGAAGTGGGGGAAACGGGGTGAACGGGGTTTGTAACCGAAGAGGAGAGTCAACAGTCAGTGGGTAAAGAAACAGGGGCAGGTTCAGCTTCTCTGTAAAGAGACTGAACAGTCACAGGTCACGCTGCTCGCTGGTATTTGAAGAGTTCCTTGTCGCTGTCCCAGGCGCCTGTATAGGGCTTCATGAGCAAGTGCATTAGCGGGCAGGCTGGGTCCCCGAGGATGACTTTAGGAATCTGCTCATCTACAACAGTTATTTCGTGGTCCGGGAAGAAACTACCTTCCTGCAGGCGTCTGAGCAGCCCACAGTTCCTGAAAACACACGCATCATGAACCTTGCCTGGCCACCCGACGTTGATGTTTGCAAAACGTCCCCTATGGTCCCCCAGTGCTTGCAGCACCATTGAAAAGTAGCTCAATTTCTCATCAGCTGACTGTGGAAGAGGTGGACGATAAAGTGCGAGGAGGAGAAAACGGCGATGATCGCAGCGGGCTCCATGCTTGCAGTGCTGTGGCGTCCGCACTGTCACTGACCAGAAAAGTGCACGAACAGATTGCCCGCAGGCGCTTTCAAGGAGGGAGGGAGGGAGGTTGTGATTGACGGTTCAATGACGACACTTACCCAAAACCACCCTCGACACATTTCTCCCCCCAGCAGGCATTGGGGGCTCTACCCAGCATTCCAATGGGCAGCGGGGACTGCGGGAACTGTGGGATAGCTTCCCACAGTGCACCGCTTCCAAAGTCGACGCTGGCCCCGTGAATGTGGACTCAGAAATTTGAATTAGTGTATTTAGTATGGATACACAAATTCGACTTCATAAGGTCGAATCCACAAATTCGAACTAAGTTGATTCGAAATAGTCTTGTAGTGTAGACAAGGCCTAAGTTTGGGAAGATATAAGGAAAGAGAAGACGCCATCTTGGTGTCCATCATGGTACGTACACAAGGGGCAGAGCTCTTGCAAGCTGAGATTGTTGAAATCTCTGGGAACAGAAGATTAGTAAGGTAACTACCTTGAACAAAGACTGTAGCTTGTTAAATTAGATCTTAGCCATTGGGAAGTATATTTTAAATGTTGTTTGTTTTTAAATCTTTCTAACTTTATTCCTTCCACTTGGTATCACTTAACATAGGACTAGTTTAATAAACTAGCTTTACTTTTTACAATAAACCAACTCAGTGCTGTGATGGAAGGGAAAAGTGTATTTACCCCATTAAGTTAATAAACTGTGATGTGCTTTTTTCTCTTTAAGGAGCAAAATAACCTTATTATTTCTCTGAGTTTCAGCAGCAGAGCAGTTAAGGCACCCAGGGTGACAGGGCAGGTGATGACACAACCCCTCACTGGTCTGGTTTACACCCCAGGATATGACAGATATGTACTGCAGTCTGCAGATATTTTAGCTGTGTGAGGTTTTATTTTATCACCTCCTCCTGTTCAATTTGCAAGTAAACCCACCAAAGAAAATAGAGAGATGTTTGGGCTATCGTGTGCTGTGTATAAGCTGATGATATTTGGCTCTATTTTCATTACACTAAACTCAGAAGTCTAGTTTCCAAATGCCTGTCTGTGACAGGGATGGGAATGAAAGTGAACTCTTTATGATTCCTCTGTAAGCCAGAACTTTATCATCTCCAGGCTAGAGTACTGTAAAGTGCTCTATGTAGAGATAACAATAATGAAGACTATCTAGAGCAAGGGTCGGCAATCTTTCAGAAGTGCTGTGCCGAGTCTTCATTTATTCACTCTAATTTAAGGTTTCACGTGCTGGTAATACATTTTAACGTTTTTAGAAGGTCTCTCTCTATAAGTCTATAATATATAACTAAACTATTGTTGTATGTAAGGTAAATAAGGTTTTTAAAATGTTTAAGAAGCTTCATTTAAAATTAAATTAAAATGCAGAGCCCCCCGGACTGGTGGCCAGGACCTGGTCAGTGTGAGTGCCGCTGAAAATCAGCTCGCGTGTCGCCTTCGGCACCTGTGTCATAGGTTGCCTACTCCTGATCTAGAGGCTTTCACTGGTGAAAAATGTAGTGGCTGGCCTCCTGAGTGAAGTAGGCTGCTATTAGTACATAACATCTCTCTAATAAAATGTATGCTTTGACTTCCTATTTTTATCCAGGTGTTACTCAATGTGTTAGCTAACATTTTTAAATCTTTGAATTATCTGGAACCCAGTTACCTGAGATACCCTTTACCCTGTGCTTCTGTGTGACTAGAGCTGGGTGCACAACTTGCAGTGATGACTTTTTTCAATGAATTGAGTGTTTCATATTCTGTTTGTGAACTACCTCTGACCCCATGTGGCTTTTCCTGAATTTGTTTTATCATTCATAATTATTTATGGCACCACTAGCCAGAACAAATTACAGCCTATGGCTGACTTGTGAAGTGAACACTATTATTTGTTGTGTGGCTGGTCATCTAAGTCACATGGGTGTTGTTTCTATTCCTTGACTGAATGACTGAAACTATTTAAAACATGAGAGTATACAATGATGAATACCAAATAACAAATGACCTTGTTCACAAGTGTGAAGATTGGTATTAATATGAAATAATAGCAGTTCCGCACACAAAAAATAAACAGAAACCAATTATCCAAATATTCATGGGAAAATGAGCAAAAAGGGGCACAAACATTACCAAATCAAATTGAGAGTTGTTGGTGAAATCCTATCAGGACAGCACAGTGAGCTTAGTTCTCTCTGACTTGCTTTGTATCAGTGATAGAAAGTGTCAAATTAACTTAATTGTACCCAGAGGCTGTGCATTTCTAGGAAAGATGGGTTTAAATTCCAGGCAGAGAGGATAGAGGATTTTCTGTACTTTTACACTATCGTGCAACATTGTAATTCTGACAATTTAAAGTAGTATGCCAGTGTCACTGCTCTTGCTGTAAGATGTTACAGGTGCAGTACATACAAATACTAATTACAGTGCTCTCAGGTAAAACAAGTACCTTAAGGTTGGCAACAAATTGTGGGATGATATGGGTGTTTTTATTTTTGAAGATAATGGTGTTCAGAACTGGAAGTATATGGTGTAAACTTGCAACCATTTGCACCATAGAAGTAAAGAGAAAATAAACAAAGTAAGATTGTACTAAGTGCTAGGATAATGCATGTCTCAATGATCATGTTTCATTTTCTTGTTTTTGTTAGCATTGCAATGCATTCTTAGTCTGCATGATTTTTGTAGGACTTCAAGGATGTTTTGTGGAATTTCTTTATAATTACCAGTAAATAAATGATTAGACCACCATACAGAATCTACTGTCAAACTTGCCACTATTTGTTTGTGCTCTTTACACTTTCTTTAATATCCCTTTATAATTAAAATGAATTTCATATTTGGTATCTAGATTCTGTGGTTCCATATGGGGGAATAAACTGATTAAATTTAAGGAATGATGTCAATTTTAAATTTGGCCCCAAATCTAAATTCTGTAAAACAATTCTGATAAGTTATTCTTCTTCTGTCAGTGGGAATCATTTAAGAATACCCAAAAGCCACAACTGAGGAAGAAGATTGTCCCAGTTAAAAAACAACCGGATTTGGCAGGGAAGTGAAGACAGCTATAAATGACAAATGGAAGAAATGGGAAGTTGATAGTAATGAATATAAATAATAAGTTAGGAATTGTAGAAAATTGATAAGGGAAGGCAAGGGACACAAAGAGAACTTTGTGGCCAGCAGAGCTAAGGACAATAAGAATTAGTTTTAAAAAAATATATTGGGAACAAAAAGAATCCTGACAAAGGTATTGCTCTGTTACTGGATGAAAGTGGTAGAATTATCAATAATATTGTATAAAGGCCAAAAGTGTTCAATACATATTTTCTGTTCTGTATAGGGGTGGGGATGGAGAAATGATGCGGTCTCATAAGATGGTGATAACAACACTATATCCATTCCACTAGTATTAGTATTTCTGGATGATGTTAAACAGAAACTACTAAAGTTAGACATTTTAAAATCAGCTGGTCCCTATGATTTGCATCCAAGAGTTTTAAAAGAGCTGGCTGAGGAGCTTGCTGGACTGTTAATGTTGATTTTCAATAAGCCTTGGAGCACTGGGGAAGATACGGATAATATGCTAATCTTTGAAAAGAGTAAATGAGATGACCCAGATAATTGTAAGCCTGTAAGCTTGATATCAATCTCAGGTGAGATAATGGAGTGGCTGATACAGGACTTTATTAATAAAGTACTAAAGGAGGGTAATTAATGCAAATCCACATGAGTTTATGGAAAATAAATCCTGTCAGACTAACTTGATATCTTTTTTTTTTGAGATCATAAGTTTGGTTGATAAAGGTAATAGTGTTGATAAAATATACTTAGACTTTTGTAAGGTGTGTTACTTGGAATCACATGGCATTTTTATTAAAAAACTGGAATAATACAAATGTAATATGGCACGCATTAAATGGATTAAAAACTGGTTAACTAATAGGTCTCAAAATGTAACTGTAAATGGGTATTTTTCTTTTTCCAGTAGGGTCCCGCAGGGATCTTGGTCCTGCATTATTTAAGATCTTTATCAATGACCTGGAAAACAACATAAAATAATAACTGATAAAGTTTGCAGATGACCCAAAAATTGGGGGAGGTGTAAATAACGAAGAAGGCAGGTCATTGATTCAGACTGATCAAGGCCGTTTGATAAACCGTGTGCAAGCAAACAATGTGTGTTTTAGTATGGCAAAATGTAAATGTATACATCTGGGAACAAATAATGTAGGCTATATTTACAGGGTAGGAGACTCTGTCCTGGGAAGCAGTAACTCTGAAATAGATTTGGTAGATAATGGCCTTCTATTATGACTCTGGGGCTAAAAGAGTTCATGCAATCCTCGGATGTATAAACAGGGAAATCTCCAATAGGAGTAGAGAGGTTATTTTACCTCAGTATTTAGCACTAATGTGACTGCTGCTGGAATACTGTGTTCAGTTCTGGTGCCCACAACTCGAGAAGGATGGTGATAATTCAGAGAGGGTTCAGAGAAGTGCTATGAGAATGATTAAAGGATTAGAAAACCTGCCTTTTAGCAGGAGGCTCAAGGAGGTCAGTCTATTTAGCTTGACAAAGAGAAGGTTAATGGGAACTTGATTACAGTCTGAGTACCTATATGGGAACAAATATTTAATAATGGGGTCTTTAATCTAGCAGAGAAAGGTACAACTCAATCCAATGGCTGGAAATCGAAGCTAGACAAATTCAGAATGGAAATAAGGCGTATGTTTTTAACGGTGAGGATAATTAACACTGGAACATGGTGTCAAGGCTCATGGTGGATTCTCCATCACTGACAATTTTTAAATCAAGATTGGAGTTTTTCTAAAAGCTCTGTTCTAGGAATTATTTGGGGGACGTTCCATGGCTTGTGTTACAAAGGAGGTCAGACTACGTGGTCACAATGGTCCTTTCTGACCTTAGAATCTATAAACATAGGATTTAGTGCAGTCATTTTTTAAAAAAAATGTTTTTGGTTTAATTACAAATCCACAGTTTTCCAAGGTTGTTAGGCAACTAGTTGCAGTTTTCAAGCAAATTATGCTTTAATCAAGGAAACTTTTCCATTCTTTGGTCTGTGCCTACAACTTAGCTTTTTCCTGTGCTTAGCTACTGAACCTCACTGAAGACATAGTATATGTGCAGTAATCCTCACAATACAAAAACCCTGTTTTTTAAATTCCAGATGTTTCTCTGCCTGATGCACCTACACAATTGCAGCACTACCTGTGTGTGTGTGTGTTTTGACCAGTCAAGGACCAGGCTTCATTAAGAAACAAAAGGAGTGAAAAGTGCTGGCTGCTGCAAGATACTTGTTGCCTAGTGACAGAACCAGACCTATAAACTCAGGCTTAACTCCAACTCCATTTATCCTCAAGGCACCAGGAATTGTATTTTATTCCTGGGCAGTTGTTCACTCTTTATTTTTTAGAAATAGGATGTGGATTTTTAAGTGCCATAATTGTACCACTAGATTCCCATAGGAACAGATAGATATTGGGCAATTGGCAAGTGAAATTAAATCAATGTTAGACCTTTACTTTAGGGCCAATATAAATGTGCACCTCTTCTTTGAGCATAACTGACTTAGAAGTGAAGTGCAAGTGAAATATGAAAATACAGCTGTGGAAGGGTTTTGCAAACTACAGTTCTCTCAATGGGAGTTGTAAGGATCATATTCTCCTAGGATCAGGCCTTAACACTGAAAATGGGGAATAAGGGGGAGGGACAATTACATTCTCTCATTGCAGTAATTATGGTAAATTGTATCCTGTTGTTCTATTGCTTTACTACAAAATGCTCATTGTTCTTAGGATTAATTTCCTTTTTTCTCTATTCCTGTTGGGCAAGACAGTCTTCTTCCCACATCGAATGAATTGTGTAACATGCTCAAGCTATTGTCTAAATATTACTGCAGTAATAAAGTAAGTTAGGCTAAAGAAGTGATAGTTTTAAGTTCTCAGAATTTTTAATAGATCAAACTTCTCTGAGTTACTACATCACAATTGCTTGTATAACCTGAGCATGCCATGTTTCTCCCTTTTCCTGTGCTAGATATTTTTGAGCGGCTGGGCTAAAATGTATTTAAACCCAGGAATTTGGGAAAGATTCATTGCTCATGTTGTCACTCCAGAAACTTGTACCTTTGAAAGTGGCTTTAGGATTACTGACTGTTGTCACAGTTTGTCATAGGTCTCACCCCAACTTAGAGCTGTTGGGTTACAAAATGGGGACCTGCAAGGACTCCTCTAAACTAAAATCCTAGTTTAGATCTGGTAAAAGCTGCCACCACCCAATAATGCACGTGTATTGGGACACAGTCCTTCCTCAAAATCCTTGGGGATCCCAAGAGCCCCAAATCCATGGAGTTCTTACATCTAGGAGAAATAAACCATTCCCCCTGCTTCCTCCCCCCTCCCTTTTCCTAGGAGAGATACCGGGATCCAACTACAGAGGGATGCGTCCTCCTCCCTCCTCCCCTTTCCCTGAGAATTCACCCAAGGAAAGACCAACCAAGTCCTTAACAGAAAAGATTTATTAAAGAATAAAAAGAAAGTAACTGTCTCTGTAATACCAAGATGGAACAATACACAGGGTCTAAACTTATCAATCTCTGGAGAGAATCCCCCCTCCTTTCTTTCTCAGTAAAAGCAATAACAGTACAGAATTAAAGAAATTCTATAGCAAAACACAGAATTGCAAATATAGAAAGCAACTCAAAAGACTAATCCGCCTTTTTAACTAATACTCACTATACTAGATAGTAGGAAATACTCCAGGAGAACTTGGAGACATGTCTGGTCTTTCTTAGATCCAAAGAGAGCACACAGAGCAAACAAGGAACACAGACAAAGGCTTCCCTCCACAGAGATTTGAACATATCTTGTCCCTTGATTGGTCCTCTGGTCAGGTGTTTCTCAGGTTACTGAGCTTGTTAACCCTTTCCAGGTAAAAGAGGCCTTAACCCTGATCTGTTTATTTATGACACAGTTAGATTGGGAAATTGCTTAAATTTAGAAGCAACAATCATATTCATAGAGCAAAGGAAGCTGATAGCCCTCCTTATTTGCAGTGGCGGAGATACTGGATTCAGAAAATGTGTCCTCTGCAGTAAGAATACTAGTCAGATACACATAACATGACAGGAAATTAGGAATCAGAATGGGAAATGTTAAGATCCAAAGTAAAGGAATGGATTAAAAAAAGCATAACTCCATTTGCATTGGAACAAACGTTTTCTGTCCCTCCCACCATTCTGCATAACTGCTACCAGTATAGTAGGTGAACTACTATATTCATTTGTTTTACAGTAGTGCCTAGATGTCCCCAAACCAGATCAGGGCCCCATTATTGCGAAGCACTGCATAAACACCTTCTAAGAGAGTCCCAAACCTGAAGTGTTTACAACACGACAGATAAACCAAGGTGAAGTGAGTTACCCAAGGTCAGACAACAGGTCAGTGGCAAAGATGAGACTAAAACCCAAGTCTCATAATTCCCAGTCTAGTTTCCTTGCCAGTAGACCACACAGTGGGAAAGGAAAACATAAAAATCCAAAACTTCTGATGAGTATTTTCCTTTTAAAACAGGAAACAATATTTTCCTTTTTATTGTTTTACTTGATTCAATTTAAAATGGTTTTGATTTTTCTAAGAGCCAGGTTTTCTAAATGGACTTGCTTTTTAGTGCAGTGAAACTAGAGAGGGACCTGAGCAATAGAGGGGCAGATTCCCTTCTGTCTGAGCAAAACTCAGTACAGGATACAGGAGGGTGGGTGAGGAGGGACAGAGAGCGATTCAGAGGGCCAACTTTGGCCTCCACGTAACTTAAAGCATTGCTGCTTGACTGGCTTAGGGTCCATAATGGTCATTATGCTAGTGCAGCAACTGCCACACACCTTATTTCAGGAAGGGGTGGGACCAGGGACACCAGGCTTGGCTGCAGCACAAAGGCAGTAGAATTATCTGCTAGACACTTGTGGCTGGCTCACGCCTCTTTTGTGCCACCCGAGTGGTGCAAAGGGGCATAACCCATTCTGTTAATTTAGACCCAGTTCAAACCTTCCCCCCAGATTTCAGGGCATAAGGAACCACAGTTTTGATTTGGGTCCATCTATAAATGAAACATCTCAAAGAATACATATTAAAGAGAGCTAAGAGGGAGTGTTAAGATATTAACAGATGTTAAAGGACAATGGATCGTGTGTAGTCAAATTATATGGTACTGATGGGGGGGGTCAAATACGAACTAATAAAAATTAGAGCAAATTCCAAAAAGGATGCAGAACTTGGGTACCTATCCCATCCATGCTGTTTTCTATAATAGCAAATATCACCCTGGTGGTTGTTTAGCAACAGGACTGCATAGTTGTAATTCGCCTCACACAGTAACTGCTTCTGCTGGAATGACTGAAAGCCCTTGACTCAGACATTTGCTTCTTTAATCAACAGCAAAAACTACTGTAGGTTGTACACAGTGGGCCAAATCCAGAGAGGTGCCAAAGACCTGAAACTCACTGAAGTCAGTGTGTGTTGCAGGTATTCTGCACCTCTGAGGATTTGGGCCTTTAAGATATAAAGCTTGGGGGGCGGGTTGTTGTTGTTGTGTATTTCAATAATCGTAAGAGAGTAATAGGAAAAAAATTAGCCTTAGGCTGCTGCTGGGATGAGCCCATTCTACTATACTACCAACCACAGCACTCCACTTTAGAAAATTACTTTTACTGAACTCCATGAACCCTGCTGTAACCACTTAATTGTATTCACACCTCTCCCACATCAAGTATAAAGCAGTTCTATCTGTCTATAGCCCCTTTCAGGTAAAAAACTTTAGATTACCTTCTTCTTGGCATTGTCCACCTTTATGCACACAAATGCTTTCAGGATTAAACAGAAAAGTACTGCCTGGTTTGGACAGCCTTCTGGCGAACGATTACATGGATTTGCAGGAGAGTGTATTGTTGTGACCAAACAGAATGTCATGGTAAAGCAGACAATGCCCCCATTTGAGATACCAGAAAGAATCAAAATTAATTGGGCAAAGGGTTATTTACCACTGAATAAAATGTAGAGAAATGCCAGCAAGTGCAAATTAAATAATTATGTTAACCACTTAGAAGTATCTGATAAAATGGATCGACTTCCTCATCTTTTGCATCCGACGAAGTGGGTATTCACCCACGAAAGCTCATGCTCCAAAACATCTGTTAGTCTATAAGGTGCCACAGGATTCTTTGCTGCTTTTACAGATCCAGACTAACATGGCTCCCCCTCTGATACTTCCTCATCATAGGCTGTGGCTACACTTAGCACTTCAAAGCGCTGCCGCGGTAGCGCTGCCGCGGCAGCGCTTTGAAGCCCTAAGTGTAGTCAAAGCACCAGCGCTGGGAGAGAGCTCTCCCAGCGCTGTCCGTACTCCACCTCCCTGTGGGGAATAACGGACAGCGCTGGGAGCCGCGCTCCCAGCGCTGGGGCTTTGACCACACTGGCGCTTTGCAGCGCCGCAATTTGCAGCGCTGGAGAGGGTGTGTTTTCACACCCTGCTGCAGCGCTGCAAATTTGCAAGTGTAGCCAAGCCCAAAGTGTTCCTAAATAGTTTTGCCATCTGGAGGGGCCTCCGGAATGATTCGTTGCTACTGATTGCTATTGGGACTTCACTAATACCTCTCTCTCTCCTTAAAACATCAATTGTTAAGAGACCACCACTTGAACCCTGTGGATATGCTGTCTTTCAGTAATATAGATTGCTTTTCAGCCTGCTTGTCTTTCCCCTTTAATCTTAGGATTCATTGTAATAGAAGATTTTGTACAGTGCTCTACATTAAGAACAACCTGGCAGTTTTCAAGTTGTTTGTTGTGCGAAGCATACTGTCACTGTGATAGAACCAGAGATTTTGATTAGACTGGATACATGCTATATGCTTTTACAGCAAAGCTGGATGGTAAATGCTTTTCTGTCCTAGGAAAATTTTTCCAGATTTCGAAACATTTTCCTGGCCTAATTTGGGACAAATAGTTGTATTCTCAATTTTTTTTTTAATTGACAATCTGAAAAAAAAAATTGGTTCAGGTCAATGAAAAATTTATTTTAGATTTTAACCTTTCTATTTTCTTTAGAATGAAAATGATTTTTTTTGTTTTGAAAATGTCTAAATGGGTAATTTTGACAATTTTTAAATGTTTTCCCCGAACTTTTTCAAATGAGAAGTTCATGAAAACCAACCTTTTCCCTCACACATACTGTTTAGGTTTTGATGAATTGGCCCTGTCATGAAAAACGTTTCATTCTCTTACTCGCTTGTTCCTACTTTTAATTTCCAGGACATCTGCTGTGCTGTGAGCCGCTGTTGTAGAGAGCTGTTCACTTCAAGGCACTAACTTTTAATAAAACTATCTATTTGTAAAATTAAATTATTATTTAAATGGTTTTTCATAATCTTTGCTTTATTTTTTAGAACATCACACCACTTTTAGAAATTCCAGCCTGTTATGACATTACATCCCTCCTAGCATAATGGACTGCTCTTGTACTGAATCAGAGGGGTGAACTTACAACAGGCAGTTCTTGTTAATCATGCAGTCACTAAAGAATGCTACTTTTAAAAAAGAAAACATAACTTTGAAAATGGCTTTCTATAGTTTTGTAATGAAAGCCCAGCTAGCAGCAACCCATCAAAGAACAAGTTGTACTGTTTACAGCTTCATTGCTGCAATAAACAAAAGGCAGAAAAAATTAAGGGTAGATGTAACAAATGTCACACACTTCATGTGGTGCACAGGCATTTTGCAGGCTTGTCATGTATTCTTGCACCACCAGTAAAATGTCTCTTACTGACAGACCAACCCCCAACGGAAGGTGCATTGAACTATAAGCCAAGATCTCATCTCTTCTAGTGACTGTTCTTAATGTTCCTGTGGACTACACAACTCTTTCTAGCCAAGACCTCTTATCTTACTTATCTGGGGGGGATACAACTATTATTCACCCATTTTACAAATAAGGTAACAGATCAGTTGAAGCAGGTCACTGTAGGCAGGATTGGGACTAGAACCCAATCCCCTAGTCAGGCAGCTCACAGCCACATTACCTTTTGGGTGAAAGCTGTCAAATTATGTGTTGCGTAATCTACAGTAACAGCGAGTGTAGGTCTTTTTCTCCCTCTAGTGGCGAGACCATATAAGGCCTGATCCAAAGACTACTGAAGTCACTGGGATTAATTCCAGTGGGATCTGGATCAGACCAGTATACAGTTTAAGAATCCATCACTGTCTCCATGCTAGCGTGCATCATCGCGTAATTCAAGTGACAAAAGCTTGCGCTTATCCAGACGGTTTCATTCAACACAAGTATGCTCTGTCTAACCACTATGCTGATCCTGGGACTAGAACCCAGGATTCCTGACACCCAATATTCTAGTTCTGGTTCACACACTGAGTAACCACTGATAACGTGCATGTTGGGTCTCTAGGCAGCTTCTCACACAGAATAACAGCATATCTCCCCCCGCCCCCAACACACACACACACACCCACCCCTCCCTGTCCTCCTGGTACGTTGATAGCTGAAGCAGTAAGAATCTGTCAGTCACAGGTTCTAACTGGGGTGATGACCCATATTAGGGAAAATTTATATATGTTAGTGTGAAGATTCTGGGAAGGGATAATTGTTTTGATTATTCTGTATTAGAAGACATTATATTTAAAATTGAATTTATATGGTGTGCTACTGTTTGTTTTATTTTTATTTTTTGGTTAATGTTTGCTCTAAGTTGTGGTTTGCACTAGTGCAATTTAACTCCTTTCTTGAAATTGAAGTAAACTGCACTAAGGCAAATCACAGCTTATAGTGACTTTTCCTGTCTACACTAGAGGTGTGTAATGAAGCAGTTACACCCAGTCACTGCCCACCAATACTTAGCTAGGACAAATGCCCCGTGTAGACGAGGCCTAAGGTTTGTAACCAGCTCTGACAAACAGGGCAAAAGTAGTTGTTGTTTTTAATAAAACAAATACCATTTTTGAGAGCACTATTTTACTGCTGTTGTCCTCAGAGCTAGTCAGCATATGTACATGTTGTTTGTCTTCTCATTTGTTTGAAATATTCATGTAAGCCCAGAAAGATACTGCACTCAAATGGAATTCTTCCAGCAGCTCTTCCCTCACTTGAAAGCTCAAAGATTAAAACTAGTGAGGAAATTAAGAATCAGAATGGGAAACGTTAAGATCCAAGGTAAAGGAATGGATGCAAAAAACATAGCTCTATTTGCATTGGACCAGCATTTTGTGTCCTTCCCACCATCCTGCATTACTGCTACGAGTACAGTTGGTGAATTACTATATTAGCCATGGGCGGCGCATGAACCGCTGGCTGGGAGAGGTTAGCCCCCAGCCCCAGCCCTACCCCCACACCTTCCACCTGAGGCCTTGCCCTTTCCATGTGCCCTGGAACCCAGAGCCCCCCCCCCACTGTGGCCACCAGCCCCTGCCCCAGGCTGGCTAGTGCCCACAGACCTGCAGTGCCGGGATGGAGAGCGCACAGTGGTGCCGCTGCAGCCTCTCACCCACAGCCCTGAAGCACCAGGAGGGAGAGCATGCAGCAACACCACTGCAGCCTCCCTATCCCCTGGAGCCCAGCAGCATTGCTGAAGTGCGACCTTGGGGGCGGAGTGTGGGCAGGGCCATGCCTGGCTGTTTGGGGAGGCACAGCCTCACCCAGCCTCCCGTACCTGCCGCTCATGATATTAGCATTTATTTGTTTTATAGTAGTGCCTAGAAGTCCCATACCAGATTAAGACCTCATTATGCGAGGCACTATATACACACTTTCTAAGAGACAGTCCCTACCCCTGAAGTGTTTACAATCTGACAGACATGACAGATAAATGAAGGTGAAGTTATTTGCCCAGGATCACATAGCAGGTCAGTGGCAGAGATGAGAATAGAGCCCAGGTCTCCTGTTTCCCTCATCAGTTCCCTAGCCACTAAACCCACATTATGGGAAAGGAAAATATAAAAATCTGATACTTCTGTCAGTATTAAAACATCTTTGGAATTTCTAAATATTATAGATGACTATTTACTAACTCAAAAACTGTTGCAGCCAACATGGAAGAATACTATATTAGAGCTCATCTTGACAGATGAAGAGGAACAGATCACAGAACTAAAATCTAATGATAACTTAGGCACAAGTCATCATGACTTGATCACAAATCAGCTGGGAGGAAGATTTTAATCAGAAAAATGTCAATGATAATTGGTAATTGTTAAGAACACTTTACTAAAGGCCCCAAAAGACACAATCTCAAAGTTGAGGAAGAAGGCCATAATGGTTAAAAAAATGACTTGGTTAGAGAAGAAGTGAAGGCAACTATAAAAAAAAATTAAGAATAATAAATAGCAAACAAAACAGAGGGGAATTTGATAGTAATTAATATAAATCAGAAGTTAGGAACTGTAGAATATTGATAAGGGAAGCAAAGTGACACAAAGTGAAATCTATGGCCAGCAGAATTAAGGACAATAAAAAGGAGGAGATTCTTTTTAGTGAATATTAGGAACAAAAATAATCCTAACAATATTAGTCCATTATTAGATGAAAATGATAAAATTATCAGCAATAGTGCAGAAAACGCAGAAGTGTTCCATAAATAGTTCTGTTCTGTATTTGGGGATAAACAGATGATTTAGTCATATAATATGATAACACTCTTTCCATATCGCTAGTATCTTGGAAAGATGTTATACAACAGCTACTAAAGTTAGACATTTTTAAATCAGCAGGTCCAGATGACTTGCATCCAAGAGTTTTAAAGCAGCTGGCTGAGGTGCTGAACTGTTACTGTTGATTTTCAATAAGTATTGGAACACTGGGGAAGTACCAGAAAACTAGAAGAAAGTTAATTTGTTCCAATATTAAACAAGAGTAAACAGGATGACCTGAGCAATTATAGGCTTGTCAGTCTGACATCGATCTCAAGTAAGATAATGGAGCAGCTGATGTAGGACTTGGTTAATAAAGAATTAAAGGAAAATAATATAATTAATGCCAATGAACATGGGTTAATGGAAAATAATTTTTTTCAGGATCTTACTTGCTATCTTTTTAATGAGACTTTTATCAAGCAAATATAATAATAGTGTTGATGTAATACACATAGACTTGTATAAGCCATTTGACTTGGTACCACATGACATTTTGATTAAAAAACTAGAATGATATACAATACATTAAGGATATTACATTACCCACCTTGTCATTCTAATATTCTGGACCAACACAGCTACAACAACACTTCAAAAATCAAATTAACATAGCGTACATTAAATGGATAAAAACATGACTAACTGATGGGTCTCAAAATGTAATTGAAAACAAGGACTCATCACAGAAGAGGTGTGTTTCTAGTGGGATCCTGCAGGATCAGTTCTTGGCCTTATGCTATTTAACACAGTTATTAATATCCTGAAAGAAAACAAAATCATCACTGATGAAGTTTGCCGATAACACAAAAGATTAGGGGAGTGATCAATAATGAATAAATAATGAAGAGGACAGTTTGCTAATACAGAGCTCTGCCCCAGGCCCCACCCCCTTCACCCCTACCCCCAAGGTCCCACCTCCCAGCCCACCTCTTCTTGCCACTGCTCAACCCACGCCCTGCCTCTTCCCACCCAGTTCCATCCCCTCCCCCAAGCGCGCCACATCCTTGCTCCTCTCTAGCCTCCTGATCACCACAAAACAGCTGTTCGCAGGGGGCAGGAGGCACTGGGAGGGTGGAGGAGGTGCTGATCTGCAGGGCCCACTGACAGGCGGGAGGCGCTGGGGTGGAATGTGGGGGGAGCTCAGCCCCCACCATTTTTTCCCCGGGAGTGCTCCAGCCCTGGAGCACCCATGGAGTCAGCGCCTATGGCTAAACATAGAATGTAGGCCATACTTACAGGATGGGGGACTCTATCCTGGGAAGCAGTGACTCTGAAAAGATTTGAGGGTCAAGCCGAACATGAGCACCTAGTGTGACACTGTGGCCAAAAGGGATAATGCATACAGGGCTGGCTCCAGGAGTTTTGCCACCCCAAGCAGCCAAAAAAAAAAGCAAAAAAAAGCCGCGATCGCAATCTGCGGCAATTCAGCAGGAGGTCCTTCACTCCGAGCAGGAGTGAGGGACCCTCCACTGAATTGCCGCCGAATGCCTGAAAGTGCCGCCTCGCTCCGGATTGCTGCCCCAAGCACCTGCTTGATAAGCTGGTGCCTGGAGCCGGCCCTGAATACATAAACAGGGGAATCTCAAGTAGTAGTCATAGAGTTTATTTTACGGTACTTCTGTATTTGGCACTGGTGTGACCACTGCTGGAATATTGTGTCCAGTTCTGGTGTCCACAATTCAAAAAGGATGTTGATAAATTGGAGAGGGTTCAGAGAAGAGCCATGAGAATGATTAAAGGATTGAAAAAGTGCCTTAAAGTGATAAACTCCAGGAGCTCAATGTGTTTAATTTAAAAAAGAGAAGGTTAAGGGGTGATTGCAGGCTGTAAGTATCTACATGGAAACAAATATTTAATAACGGGGTCTTCAAACTAGCAGATAAAGGTATAACCCAGTCCAAGGGCGGGAAGTTGAAGCTAGACAAATTCAGACGGGAAAAAAGGTGTAAATTTGTAATAGTGAGAGTAATGAACCAGTGGAACAACTTACCAAGTGTCATGATAAATTCTTTATGACTGATAATTTTTAAATCCAGATTGGATGTTTTTCTAAAAGATATGCTCTAGGAATTATTTGGAAAAGTTCTGCGGTTTGTTTTATATAGGAGATCAGACTAGATGATCAAAATGGTCCCTTCTGGCCTTGGAATCTATGAAAACTGTGAGTAACCTAAACCATATCTGTTGCTCATTCTTTAGCAGCCTACGAGCTGCAGAATATGGTGTTAATTTATCCTTCACTACTTACAAATCTAATGCGTCTTGTGCTGCTTGATTTGCCCCACTGGTGACGTTGCTAATAAATGTTTTTCAAATAAACCACTGTTGTCACAGTTTCAATAACTTAGTGATGCACAAAAAATTATCACATTGTAAAATGGAGACCTTGAATTATAAAACAAATACTCCCCTCCCACAACCCAGCTAGTTTAACTACTCAGCAAAACAAAGTAAGAAAAAAAGGGGTTTTTTTTAAGGATGCTGAATGGGATGTGTAATTCTTAATGGAGCTGGTGAAATGTTTTCACGGAATAGCTTATTCCCTGATTTAGGGCCCTAACCCCAGACTGTAGAGTCATTCTGATTTTCTTTCTCTGGTCCAATGACTATTCATGGTCCTTATGAATGACTGTGAAGTGCCACTGTGAATGACAATGAATAGTCATTGAGCTAGGAAAAGTGCATCAGAATGACACTATAACTTGCTGGTCAGGGCACTCAGCTGTGATGGGAGAGCCTCAAGTTCAAGTCCATGCTCTAATGACTCTTTAATTATTTATAACAAGTGGAACAGCTTCAACAGGAGAGACTGAGAAAGACCCACATTAGAATATCTGATACTGCTCTAGCCACCTGACTATTTAGCAACATGAGACACCAAGGTTCAAATTTCTTCTAATCAGGCAGGAGGAGGAAATGCATCCCAGGTCATTTTGTGAAACTAGTCCTCCTTTGCTTTGGTCAGAATGCCCAAAATCAAACAAAAAAATATCAGGTTTTGACCTTGTTTTGTTTTAAAAGAGAACTGGATAAATGCATGGAGGTTAGGTCCATTAATGGCTATTAGCCACAATGGGTAAGGAATGGTGTCCCTAGACTCTGTTTGTCAGAGGGTGGAGATGGATGGCAGGAGAGAGATCACTTGATCATTACGTGTTAGGTTCACTCCCTCTGGGGCACCTGGCATTGGCCACTGTCAGTAGACAGGATACTGGGCTAGATGGACCTTCGGTCTGACCCAGTATGGCCATTCTTATGTTCTTATGACATTGTTTTGACCTGACTCAATTTTTTCTAGCTTTTCATTTGCCTAAAATATTCTTCTTTGAGTGATGGTCTCTATGTGTATTCCAGTGAGGGTGTGCATGCGTGCCATGCGCTGGAGCCAGAGGTTTTCAAGACCAGTGTACGTTAACCCGCACCTTATGATGCCTTGTGCTTCAGGTAAGGGGCAAAATGCCCCCAGTTCCCTCTTAGCACCACATAGTCGGAGTCGGAATCTTCTCTCCCTGCACTAGTAGCCTCTACGAGAACGATCATCTGTTGCATCTAGTTACATATCATTAGCTAGTTCAGTTGTTTGTCTTAGTTGTGTACATAGCTTGTAGGTAGTTAGTGTAGATAGTTGCCCCATTTGGGCCTCATCCCAACTTTGTCAGGGGACTAAGCCCTATGGTCAAGGGTTTAAGAACTGTGCCTCATGCCATCACTCATTCTCGGACAATGCCACTTTCCCTTTCCACCGTGGACCTGCAAGGCTCATCTCCTGTGCCTCTGAAAATTCCTCATGGAGGAAGCACTCTGGCCCTGCATGGCATCCACTCCTGGACCGGTGAAACCAGTGGTGCCCCACACTTCACTGGTGAAGAGTGCCTCATCTTCTACCTCCCGCCCAGATCCAGTGGCACTACCGAAGCATGATAAGGCCAAGAAGAAAGATGTAAGCGCTGCCATGGACATCACAGCAGGTCCTCGTCACGGACTACTGCAAAGCACAATGTTCCCTCCCCGAGCCATGCCTGATTGGACAAGACATTGTATGCAGAACCTGCCTCACCGCCTCCTACAACTCCACACATGGGAGGGAAGGTCAAGAGGAAGAAGGTGGCACTGGTACCGTCGGCTCCCATGCCAGCCGTGCAATGCGACAGCCCTCCGAGGCATGCTCCTCCAACTCAATAGGAGTCCCCACACTCTGCTCCGTGCATTCCCGCCCCCTTCAGCAGTCAGCGGGTTGTGCCTTGGACACCCAGCAGGTTGAACCGCTGCTCCCCATGATTTCCCCTTTTAACCTGAGCCTCTTGACTCTGCAGCCACCTACACCAGCAGAAACACCGCTACGCCTGGGCTGGGATCCATACCCAATGGTCATGGGACTGCCCACTCTGATGGCCCCGCTGCTGCTGGAGGCCTCTTCAGACTCTGAGGGATTTTCAACAGAAGAGCTGTCATTTCCCCGGTGTTCCAGTGCAGCTCAGACCCCCAAGCACATCCACCGCATCAAACAGGCTACCCCTGGTCCTGCCGTAGTGGTATCCTTGTTCTTGGGGCCCACAGTATCCTGCCCCACAGCTGCAGTGTCCCACATGAGATCTGTATCACCGCCTGTACCTACCTTCACAGGCCTCACATCCTTCCATCCCAGCCCCTCCTCCAGAACCGTCCAGCTTGGACCTGGAAGCAGGCCCAGAGTGTGAGCCAGTGCCACTGGTGCCACCCAGTCCTGATGGTGGCATCCTCGTCTCCAGATGAAGCACAGGTTGCCCCAACCCTCTCATCTCCTGATGATTACCGCCAGTACCAGGAACTGCTGCAGTGGTTGGCCCTTGATTTGGGTATCCTCTTGAAGGACTGACCCCATCAGCTGCTAGACATCCTTCAGCCTCAAAGACCAGCATGCGTGGCTCTGCCCATTAACAAGGCCATCCTCCATCCCATGAGAGGTCTGGCACACACCAGCGTCCTGCGCCCTGACACCTAAGATGGTGAAATGTTGCTACTTTGTGCCATCCAAGGGATCTGATTTCCTTTTTTCCCACCCTGCCCCGGCCTCACTGGTGGTGCATGCAGCAACAGAACAGGTATGACAGCACTCCTCCACCCCTCTGGATAAGGCAGCAAAGCGCCTGTACCTGGTTGGAAGCAAACTTTACTCCTCTGTGGCCCTGAAGTTCTGCATTTCAAACTACCAGGCTCTGCTGGCAATGTATGATTTCAATAATGATGCCAAGCTGGCAGAGTTCTTGGAGGATATCCTGCAGGAGAAACAGCACAGTTTCCAGACCCTGGTGGAGGAAGGCATCTTGACAGCCAAAGTCTGCCTACAGGCAGTGGTGGATGCGGTGGACACATCCTCTTCCTCCCTGGACGCCAGTGTTGTTATGCTCCAAGAGGCCTGGATGCAATCCTCAGACTTCTCCAGGGAGATCCAGTCCACCATCCAGGACCTTCTCTTCAACAAGAACAAACTGTTCTCTGCTAAGATTGATGAAGCCTTCCACTCCTTGAAGGGCTCTAGGGCGACCCTTCAGTCTCTGGCGATTTAGAACCCCACACGCCCACCACTAGCAATATAAGCCACCATTCCACCATACCCCCATATCAGCCTACCTACGCTCAGTACCAGAAGTCTGGCTGATGGTGCCCCAGCATCCACGGCCACCGGCTACCATCACCTCCTTTGTCATGGCATGACACCAACTGAAGGCCCAATTTTGATGTGCTTGTTGAGAGCTGTGAACCCCTCTCATCATTGCTTCCATCTCCACCCCATCACCTCCAGGGGGCGTCTTGCCCTATTCGCCTACCACTGAGGCTAGATGACCACGGATCATTGGGTCCTGGAGATCATACGACACAGCTATTCTATAGGGTTCCTCACCTTCTCCTCCCACTGCCCCTCCCACCCCAGTTGCCTCCGGGGAGACTCGCCCAATGCACCCTCCTCCAACACGAGGTGAACGCCCCCCTAACAAAGGGTGCAATCAAACACATGCCTGCCCCCTTCATCGGCAAGGGCTTCTACTCCCCATACTTTCTTATTCCGAAGAAAGGGGGCCTCTTCTGCCTTTTCCTCAATTTCTGCGTACTCAACACCTTCATCAGGAAAACCAAGTTCCATATGGTGATGCTTGCATCGATCATTCTCTGCCTTCCCCAGAGTTTGTGGTTTGCAGCCCTTGACATGAAAGATGCATACGTCCATATCAATATCTACCTGGCCCATCACAAGTTCCTCCATTTTCATATAAGCGACAACCAATACCAGTTCAGAGTCCTCCCCTTTTCTCTTTGTCAAGGTCTCCTGTTCCCTTAACTGTACAACTGGCTCCTGGTGGCACCAAAACTCACTGAAATGACTAAGCCTGATGATCCTGCCTTCGGACAACGTCTCCCTCACCTGGTGGACTGATCCCACCAAGGTGCTACACAGCACTATGTTCACCACTCCTGTCCCTATTGCCATCCTCACCATGGACAACTCCCTAGCTGGAGGAAGTGCGCACCTAGATGGCTGTGCCATGCAAGGGAAATGAGCTTTCTGTGAGATGCGCTTGCACATCTACATCTTGGAACTGTGCATGGTCCGACTAGCTTGCCGCACATTCCTGCCTCTTCTCCTCAATCAGCACATCCACATACTCTTGGACAATACCACTGCAATGGCATATATACATGGACAGGGAGGCACCAGGCCCCAGTTGCTCTGCATGGAAGCCATCCACCTCTGGAGCTGGTGTCTTCACCTCAACACCATGCTCCATGTGGCGTACCTTCTGAAGACACAGAACTCCCCGGTGAACACACTCAGCCAGACCTGGTACCTCAACCACGATTAGGAGCTCCACAACTCCACTCCAACTACTGGGCCTGGGGCTCCCCTCCTTGGGACTTCTTTGTCACTCACAAGAACCGCAAGTTCCCCCTCTACTGCTCCTGAGGGCCCAAGGGTTGAGATTCCAAGAGTGACGCCCTTCTCCTTCCCTGGTGCAGCAGTCTCGGATATGCCTTTCCCTCTTTTCCGCTCTTCCCCCATATTCTGCTCAAGATCCACCATGACCAGGCCATGGTCCTCCCAGTAGTCCCATGCTAGCTCTGACTGTTCTGGTTTCTCAATCTACTCAGACTGTCCGCCCACCCACCAATCACTCTTCTCGCTCACTCAGGAACATGGCAGAGTTTGACACCCCAACTCAGGCCCGCTTCAGCTGACATCCTGGTTTTTGGATGAGGCTCACACTTATACAATGCCTGTTCAACACCCATCCACTGTATACTTATGCACAGCAAACAGGACTCTACACATGTGCTATGTCGTAAAATGGAAGCACTTCACCTCCTGGGTGCAATGCCACCACCTTCCCTTATAGGACATATGTGTGCCCATCATTGTAGACTACCTCTTGGAACTTAAGGGCTCACACTTAGCTCTACCTGTGTCTACCTCATTGCCCTCAGCACCTTCTTCCCCCCAGTGGACGGACACTCAGTGTTTACCCACCCTACCACTATTCAGTTTCTGAATGGATTGAAGAACTGCTTCCCACCAGTCCTTACACATAGCCTCCTCCCCCCTCTCCCAGGACCTTAATCTTGTGCTCTCTGCCATCACTAGACCTCCACATGCTCCCTCTCACACCTATCCATAAAGGTCCTCTTCCTTTTTGCCATCACCTCCGCTCAGCGAGTCAGCAAATTGGCTGCCATGATGGCTAACTCCCCACCCACCCAGTCTTTCATAAGAACAAAGTCTCCCTGCACCTTCACCCTAAGTTCCTCCCCAAAGTTGTCTCTGAGTTCCACCTCAATCAGTTGCTCCATCTCCTGGTCTTCAATCCTAAGCCGCACTCCACTCCCACGGACAGGACACACCACTTGTTAGACATCCGACGCACACTCACGTTCTACTTGGACAAGACTCATGGCTCCCATGCCTCCCCACACCTCTTTATGGCCATTGCAGAACTGTCCTGTGAGGAGAGGCCCTCTCCTCACAGGACATATCCAAGTGGACCTCTCCATGCATTGCGGAATGCTATGTGCAGTCCAACGCCATGCTGTTCAGCAGAATTACAGCCCACTCCATGAGGGCACATTCAACCACCTCCGCCTCCCTGGTGGACATCCCTGGCACAATATCTGGCATGCAGTGATCTAGCGCTTCATCCATATCTTCACAGCACCCTACGCCATTGACCAGTGGGCAGCTGCAGATGTGATCAAGGGACATGCCATCCTGCAGCAGGTGATACCTCTCACATCCTTGCACCCACCTCCAAGCTGATCACTGCTTCATACTCACCTGTTTTTGGAATACATATAGGGACCATCACTTGAAGAGGAGGAGGTTACTTACCTGTATCTAGAGGTTCTTCAAGATGTGTGGTCCCTATTTGTATTCCAATACCTGCCCACCATCCCCTCTGCTGCAGCAGCCTATTTAGCAGTAAGAGGGAGATTGAGGACACGTCACCCCATATGGCCTCTTATAACTGCACCAGGAGCGTGAGGCAACATAAGATGCATGTGCGGGTCAATGGACATTGCTGCTGAAAACATCCAGCACGTAGTGCACCGGTGATGTAGCTAGGAGTGGAAATTTGGCTGGGTCCTAACTTTCGGGTGGATGGGCAATGACAGACTGTGCTAGTTCAGGTTCTCCCCCAAAGCAATGCCCTCTTCCTAGCCTTGGTGCCCCCAGACACAGGGCTTCACCTACTGAATTGGGCACACACATGGGAAGGCTCAGAAAATGGCAAGGCAGAGCTGCCAGACCATAGCTTTCTGAAGGGCAGGCACAAAGCTTCTCCTCAGATTTGGGTGGGCCTGGATGCTAAGTGGGTGGGCCATGGCCCACCTAGGCCCACCCATGGCTACTCTCCTATGTTGCACATACGCACCCATGTTTAGAATACAAATACAGACCACATGCCTTAAAGAACATCCAGTTACAGGTAAGTAACCTCCTGTTTTCTGTTTGACCTGAAACAAAACTTTAAAATTTTTTTAGAAATGCCAGCAAGCTGAAAAATCTGTTATGATTCCAGATGTAATTATCAGCACTGCAGGGTTGCTTAGTGCATTAAATCCACTAGCACTTGGAGGCAGGGGAGGAGTGTGCTTACTGTGTAACACCAATTCTCACATGGTACTGTGTTGCTATTCACATACAGCAGTGTGTCAGTCGATACTGTTGTGCCAACAGTATATGCATGTTATAATAGCAAAAACCTACTGCTGCCTGGGTACTGCAACCACACCACTTCAGGTTGTGATCATTTCAAAACTAACAAGCTAAGCAAGTTTGAGCCTTGTCAGTACTTGAATAGGAGATTTTTGAGGAAAATTGAGGCTACTTCAGGCAGTGATAATGTTGATTCTGTAGATGATGTTTGTCCCTCTGAATTAGTACTGAACCAATCCTCCAGAATGATCTTTGGTGGCACTGTTTTCTTGGAGAACTCAAATGTGAAATTGCAGAACTACTAACTGTGGTTTGTAACCTATCATTTAAATACGCTTCTGTACCAAATGCTGGAGGATAGCTAATGTGACGCCAATTTTTAAAAAGGGCGCCAGAGGTGGTACCAACAATTACAGGTCAGTAAGCCTGACTTCAGTACTGGGCAAACTGATTGAAACTATAGTAAAGAACAGAATTGTCAGACACATAGATGAACATAATTTGTTGGGGAAGAGTCAACATGGCTTTTGTAAAGGGAAATCATGCCTCACCAATCTACTAGAATTCTTTGAGGGGGTCAATAAGCATGTGGACAAGGGGAATCCAGTGGATATAGTGTACTTAGATTTTCAGAAAGCCTTTGACAAGGTCCTGCACCAAAGGCTTTTATGCAAAGTAAGCTGTCATGGGATAAGAGAGAAGGTCCTCTCAGGACTGGTAACTGGTGAAAAGATAGGAAACAAAGGGTAGGAATAAATGGTCAGTTTTCAGAATGGAGAACGGTAAATAATGGTGTCCCCCAGGGGTCTGTACTGGGACCAGTACTATTCAAATTATTTATAAGTGATCTGGAAAAAGGGGTAAACAGCGAGGAGGCAAAATTTGCAGGATGATACAAAACTATTCAAGATGGTTAAGTCCAAAGGAGACTGCAAAGAGCTACAAAGGGATCTCACAAAACTGGGAGACTGGGCAACAAAATGGCCAAAGAAATTCCATGTTGATAAATAAAAGGTAGTGCACATTGGAAAACATAATCCCAAGTATACATATAAAATGATGGAGTCTAAATTAGCTGTTGCCACTTAAGAAAGAGATCTTTGAGTCATTGTGGATAGTTCTCTGAAAACATCCACTCAATGTGTAGTGGCAGTCAAAAGAACCCCAAACAGAATGTTGGGAATCATTAAGAAAGGGATAGATAATAAGACAGAAAATATCATATTGCCTCTATATAAATCCATGGTACACCCACATCTTGTATACTGCATGCAAATGTAGTCACCCCATCTCAAAAAAATACAATGGAATTGGAAAGGATTCAGAAAAGAGCAACAAAAATTATTAGAGGTATGGAATGGCTTCCATGCAAGGCAAGATTAATTAGACTGGGACTTTTCAGCTTGGAAAAGAGACAACTAAGGGGTGATATGATAGAGGTCTATAAAATCATGTCTGATGTGGAGAAAGTAAATAAGGAAGTGTTATTTACTCCTTCACAAAACACAAGAACTAGGGGTCACCAAATGAAATTAATAGGCAGTAGGTTTAAAACAAACAAAAGGAAATATTTCTTCACACAAACACACAATCAACCTGTGGAACTCTTTGCCAGAGGATGTTGTGAAGGCCAAGACTATAACTGGGTTCAAAAAAGAATTAGATAAGTTCATGGAGGATACGTCCATCAGTGGCTATTAGCCAGGATGGGCAGGGATGGTGTCCCTAGCCTCTGTTTGCCAGAAGCTGGGAATGGGCAACAGGGAATGGTTCACTTGATGAATATCTGTTCTGTTCCTTCCCTCTGGGGCACCTGGCATTGGCCACTATGGGAAGACAGGATACTAGGCTAGATGGACCTTTGGTCTGAACCAGTATGGCCATTCTTATGAGTACTTCTTGTCAGAAGAACATCAAATAGAGATGTTACCTGATATTCTGATAAGTCTTTTAGGAGAGGGGGTGTATATATATTTTCCACTTAATTCCCCATCTGTTCCAGTTGGATAAGATTTCTTCATGTGCTGCAGATTTTCACTCCAAAGGTGGCAGCATTTCATGATGAATGGTTCTTGTGCATTGTATAAGTTTGAAAAGGAGTAAGGGATCCTGTAGGGTTGCTCAGTAGTATGTAACTGTATGTGATTATTACTTATCATTATTCAATTCTGGTAAATATTTTTGTCCAACCTTAATATAATAGGTTCTACCATTCATTTATATCCTTCCATAGCAAGTTATTATCTATTTCAAATTGTTATTCTTCATACATACTCTTTATACCTTATACAAATGGGATGTGAATTCGAGATATATTTAGGGTTGCCAAGCCTCCAGGATTGGCCTGGAGTCTCCCAGAATTGACATTGATCTCCCAGTGACGATTGATAGTGATCGAGGAGATTTTAATAGGATATTTTAAGAAAATGACATTATGGCATGTTGGGGAAAAAAAAACCTCCCGGAATAGCTTCAGTCAGAGCTGGCAACCCTAGATATATTGGAGGATGGGAAGGAACTTTTTATACTCTTCATTTCTCTGTGCCCTATTAATCTCCTATTGCCTTGCAGTTTAGCTACTGTTCTTTAGTGTTAATAGATGAGATCAAAGTAAATAGTGATGAGTGCCCCTTGACAGCTTTAATATTGCTATTATATTATGGTACATTAAGTTTTTAATTAAATAAAATATGGCAGATTGCAGGATTACATGATTACAATTTCAGGAAGCAGTAAACAGGTTACTCACTTGTTTGGAATTGCTGCAGGTAATTTAATAACCAAGATGCTTCCACCCACTGATGGTAATTTGGACTGTGCTTGGATAAATTAATTGATTGTGAATATCTGATGAAGAGAATTTGGGGGGAGGGGTATTTCACAGTTTGTTCAATTAAGTACAATTGATCTTATCCTTTTACATCACATTACATGATATATTATCAGACAGTGTTATAACAACATGTAATTTAGCTATATATGTCCAGTTGCAGATCAGAGGGTTATTGTGAAGTCAATGAGAGCTGCACTTATATTTCAAAACAGATTTTTTCTACTTGGTTGTGTAGAAGTGAAGCAGGTCTCTGCAAAAGCACAATTTTTAACCATAGTTAAGCAGACCAATGCAAAGCCCTCCCTATTCCTATGTCTCTCATTAGGGCTGCATGGGAGAGGCTGCCAGCAGAGCAGGTGCAGAGGCTTATCTTTGGACCAACCTGAGTACTGAGGAGCGATCTCTGTGCCAATCTGCTCTGATGAAGATTGACAGCAAGGGGAGAGTCACAGGATTCATATTTATGCTGGTTGTGATTCTCACACAACACAAATGTTGGAGGGGCTGCAGCTAATACACCAATCTACAAACTGAAGAAGCACCTGCAGGTGTCTATGCAGCAGCTCCATGCACTGATCCTACTTTAAGTTGTGGATTTCACACCTCTAACTTTGTGCAGTTTAATCTGCACCCTGAACATAATTGATGACATTTCCATGGGTGAAGTGATTTTCTCTATTTGAAGGGGTAGTTAGTGCCAATGTGAATTGAGCTGTACTGGGAGTTGACGTGATTTAATGTAAGACCTAGTATACTCACAGCTTTTGTACGAGTATACGTATTTTGGTGAGGGGTGTGATATTTTTACCAAAATGGTCACACCAGTACAACCTCTAGTGTTGATGCAGTTATACCAGTATGAAACTGCTTATTCCACTTCCATTACAGCTACCAATATAACAGACTCTACACTAGGCAGTTGCACCACTTTAACTGTATTGGTAGAGTTAAAGCAGTACAACTTGTATGTTTAGACAAGCCCATAGATTTGATATTCTTTATACAATGGTAATAAGAGGGTGATATGGCCAAACATATTTACATAAGTTGATATGGGAAGGAATCACTAGACATAAGCGATTACTTGTGGGAGATATATTGGTTGAAATGCACTCATAGTTTCTTGGTGACTATGACTGGGATTTTGAAAGGGCCTAAGAGAGAACCAACTCTTTGACTTTCAGTGGAAGTTGGGGGCATGATTCCCTGTTGAAAATTCCACCCAACATGTACATATAAATGGCAAAAACTATGGTATTTCATAAGTCCTAAATTCACTAATTTTTCTCCTATTCTGGGTATTTTATAATGCTGCTTAGTTTGGGTTTTGGCTAACACCCACTTTGTCAGTCCATACCTGCTTTAGAGGCATCTGTAATATGATTGTGGACAGCATGCTGACCTGGAGATTTGCCCTTTGTAAAGGAATGGCATCAGATCAGCTGAGCCAAAAGTTACTGCAGAGGCCACTCTCAAGTCTCTAAAGCCTAAGGCTTTAGTTTTGCCAAATTTCAGAGCTCCACATTGTGACTCTGATGGTATTAGATGGCCCTAAATGACCCGAGTGTAATTAAGTTACCTTGGCAATATCTTCTGTACCTTCTAGACATGTATGGCTTGTTATAGTTTAAACCCACACAAAGAGAAGTAGAACTGCAGTGTTACCACGGCAACAGCAGGGGCCTGTCAACACCTCTCTCACTAATAGTGATAAATGGTACTTATTACATCAGCACTAATTTCATCCGATCCCTTTCAGATGAAGATACTTAGTCCTTGTTGATCAAATTGTGTTGCTGTAATTACTGAGAACAGACCTTATTAGATGACAGCACTCCTTTCTCATTGCCTCATCTCATGTTGAGGCTCATCACTTTTCTAGTTTTACTACTTTTGATGGTGTTTTTGCCTATTATGCAGTGTGCTCCCCATTCAAAAGCAATGGCCTTTTATTTAATTCAGAGAGGTGCAGAGAGCAATTTAAACTATTTTTATATTAAATAACTTTCTGGGTGGTTTTAAAACACGCGTGAAAAAGCAAAAATTAATTCGCAATATGGTGTGAAGCAAAACAACCAGTACACATAAAACTGTGCAGTTCCTTTTAAAGAAAAACTAGAAGTTTTTAATCTGCACACTCGTAGGAAATACAGTATGTTTATGTTAAGCTCTCATTATTTTAACAAGTAGCACATATTGCAACAATATTTTTGTTACCTTACTAAATGTTTTACAAATACAAGTACCTCAGAATGCAGAGGCAAGGTAGCCCAATGAGCAGGGCACTGGACTGTGCCTCAGGAGAAACTGGCCTCTGTTCTCTACCACAGGTGAGCTGTGTAACCTTGGATCCTGCCCTGTACACCCATTCCACTCCCACCCTGTTACTTGTCTACTTAGATAGAAAGCTCTTTGGGGCAGGGACTGTCTGTCATTGTGTGTATGTAAAGCGCTTAGCATGATGGGGCCCTGATCTTGTTTGGACACCACTGTAATATGGTGTAATGGGAAATCTGCAAGTGGCTCTTACAAATATCTGTTTTCAGCTAAGATTTCTTATGGTGACAAAAACTACATTCTAGGCCCTACAAACACTTAGGCATGTGTTAATGTGCTTTCTCATATACTTAGGTGTTTGCAGGATCCTCACTTAAAACAATGACACCTGAAAAATGTAATCCACTTTGGTGGAAAAAATGCATAATAACCACCATCCCCCAAATATACCACACAGAATATAGTTTATTCTTCAAAAGCAACACTGCACCTGCTGTGTTGCTATAAGAAATATTGTATCATAATGACCTGTCCATCAAATTCTCTCACTGCTCTACAGCCAAAATGCTTCTGAAATAAATGTAGTCTAACTTTACTAATTCTGGGTCACTGAGAACGAAAATGATGCTTAAAATTGTTGATTGGCTCTAGTTTTCAAGATATGCTATTGGGTCAGTATATATGACCCTTGACTTGGGAATAGCGGAGGATAAGTAAGTTATAAAGGGAAGGGATCTCAATTTAAACCAGAAATGACTAAAATACATCTTTGACTGGATCTATGAATAAATCTATGACTGGGTTTGGACAGTACTTGCTTTTTAGGCAAAACAATGAATGATGCAATCTGAAGCTGGTATTGCGTCATACATGATATGAATTGCATCATGTTATTCCTAGAAGTCATGGATGATGCAATCATAACAAAGCTTACATCACTCTGTTGAACAAATTGCCCTATATCAGCTCTAGAAATCATACAGTGTCGTGCTCTCTTATTTGTCAGTGTTTGATTTTTGCAAAGGGACACATTTCTGTTTAGCCAAAGTGAGCAGAGATGCCTCGTACTTGTGTGAACAGTGCAGATAACTTCTGCTATGTTTATGGTGAAGTGACTTTTGCATCCCAAAAGCGCAGTATAACCACTATGGTTAAGAAAGCCTATCACCTTTATTTTGGCTGCAAAATTGGAGATCAGGACAAGAGGTGGGCCCCACACATATGCTGCAACACTTGTGCAACAAATCTTCGCCAGTGGTTGAACAGGAAAAGGAACTCTATGCCTTTTGCAGTGCCAATGATTTGGAGAGAGCCAACAGATCATACCAGCAATTGTTACTACTGCATGGTGCCTCCAGTTGGGAAAGGTGTGTCAAAGAAGAAAAAGTGGACTGTGCATTATCCAAACATTCCATCAGCTATACGCCCAGTACCCCACGGAGAAGGACTGCCGGTTCCTGATGCACCAGAATCATTCTCACTTGAGTCAGACGAGGAAGAGGATGAAACTTCTGGTCCTGAACCATCAATGTTACAGGACCCACATTTTCTCCCATCCTCCTCCTCTGAACCACACCTCATAACACAAGGTGAACTGAATGACCTTGTCTGGGATTTGGAACTACCCAAGAGTAAGGCAGAGCTGTTGGGCTCCAGACTACAGCAGTGGAATCTCCTGGCAGGTGATGTTAGGGTTTCCATGTTCCGTGACCGTCAAAAGGATCTTGTCCCATTCTTCTTCATGGAAGGTGATCTTGTAGCCTGCAACAACATCGATGGTGTGATGGCAGCCCTCAACATCGTTCACGATCCAGATGAGTGGACACTGTTCATTGATTCATCAAAGACGAGTCTTAAAGCTGTTTTACTGCATAATGGCAATGTTTTGCCATCAATTCCAGTTGGTCATGCAGTCCATATGAAGGAAACCTATGACAACATGAAACAACTTTTGAGGTGCATAAACTATGACCAACATCAGTGGCAGCTTTGTGGCGATTTGAAGGTTGTTGCTCTCTTGCTTGGTCTGCAGACTGGATACACAAAGTACTGCTGTTTTCTCTGCGAATGGGATAGTCGTGCAAGAGATTCCCACTACATCAAGAAAGATTGGCCACTCCAACAGTCATTGGAGCCTGGGAGGAAAAGTGTTCAGTATCCACCACTTGTTGAATCAAGGAAGATTTTGTTACCACCCTTACACATCAAGCTGGGTCTGATGAAGAACTTTGTCAAGGCCATTGACCAAACACAAGCAGCTTTCAAGTACCTCCATGGAAAATTTCCAAGGTTAAGTGAAGCTAAGATAAAGGAAGGTGTCTTTGTTGGTCCTCAGATTCGTGAACTTCTTCGAGATGATGCATTTGACCATGCACTGCGTGGCAAGGAAAAGACGGCATGGAAAGCCTTCCAGTTAGTGGCAATAAATTTTCTCGGAAACAACAAGGCAGAGAACTACAGATTGTTGGTGGAAAACCTCCTCAAGGCATACAAAAGCCTTGATTGCAACATGTCACTAAAGATACATTTTTTGCACTCTCATCTAGATTTTTTTCCACCGAACTGCGGAGCAGTGAGCGACGAGCACGGCGAGTGATTTCACCAGGACATTGCAACAATGGAGAAACGCTATCAGGGCAAATGGAGCCCATCAATGCTTGCAGACTATTGCTGGACAGTGACAAGAGATGCTCCATTTAATGAATACAAGAGACAAGCCAAGAAGCGCCGAGTAGACACTGAATAGGACTAAACTATGTACATAATAATTTTTTGGCTTTTGTTTCATAATAAATTGTATTTATATAACCCTTTTGCTGATTTTTAAAGTGTTACATAAACAGGACAGATGAAATATTATCATGTAAAGCAACCATAAACACATGAAAAGACCTAGGTTTACAATTTATGATTAAAACTCTACTATCTACACAATATACATAGACATAAAATGTAAAAACTTAAATGTCTTAGAAACAGTAGCCAATCAGTTGTTTTACTTGTCATATTTGAATTCAGCACATCAAAATACATAATAAATATCACATTTTATCTCTGAAGCAGACGACTTCTCAAAAATTGTAGACCAGTGTAACTTGTTCTATTCCAGGATGAGTTTGGATGAGTTTTTAGTCCGTAAATTCAAATGTGTTTTACTAAGTAAGGACTGCAGGTAAGGCCCTATGGTTTTAGAATAAACAAATTGGGGTGGGAAGGGGGGAATACTGCTTTTTAACCAGATCTAAACAAATCTAATAAGATGGGAAACAAGATCACATTTTGCCCTTCATGAATTTGAAAAAAATGTAAATGGCAGAAATATTTGTTTTAAAATTAGCCATTGAGCATGCACAGTACTGTTATTTTTCATAATATTATTATCTTGACATCAAAATGGAAATGACTTCATGATTATTAGAATTATTATTATATTGTCATCTGATTAAATGACAAAACCATGCTAGATTGTTGTGTTTTTCCCAAGACCATGTATCAGTGCTTATCTATAGACAAAGATGACATTTAGTTTCAGAATTAAACAATACCAAATCAATTCACATTATCATAATCACACAGAGACCCATAAGCAAAACTACAGTGTCATAGAATTCACTATGGGCCTTATCCAAATTCTATTTAAGCCAATGAAAAGACTCCCATTGACTAGCATAAGCCTTGGATCAGGACCAGGGCCGGTGCAACCATTTAGGTTACCTAGGCAGTCGCCTAGGGCACTAGGATTTCGGGGGTGGCATTTTCTTCGGCAGCGACCGCGGTGGCCAGATCATCGGCTGCCCCGGTTGCCACTGGCATTTAGGCGGAGTGAGCTGGGGCAAGGGAGCGCAGGGAGGGCCGCCTGCAGCAAGTAAGGGGGGGGCAGGGGCAGCACGCAGGGGAACTCCTCGTCCCAGCTCACCCCTGCTCCGCCCACGAGCACCCCGAATACGCCGTGGCTGCTTCACTTCTCCCGCCTCCCAGGCTTGCGGTGCCTAAGCTGATTGGTGCTGCAAGCCTGGGAGGCAGGAGAAGTGAAGTGGCGATGGCGTGCTCGGGGTGGAGGCGGAGCAGGGGTGAGCTGGGCGGGGGGGGGTGCCTCAGGGCAGAGGGTGGGGGTGGGGAGCTGCTGCAGGGGGGCACCTCAGGGTGAAGGGGGGAGCTGCTGCGAGGGGGGGTGCCTTAGGGCGGGGGCTCGGGGACAGGGGAGGGTGCAAGGTGGAAGTTTCACCTAGGGCGCGAAACATCCTTGCACCGGCCCTGATCAGGACCCAATTAAAAAAGAAGAAGAAAAGAAAAAAGAGAGACTTCATACATTTTAAAACATCTTTGTAACAAAGGCAGCTGTATTTCGTATAAGAGCAATTCTGTAGAATTTTTATACAACTCGTTGCATGCATTTTTAAAGCACAAGAACTTTTGTATACATGCAATTATCTTAAAATAGCACATGCTACAGACAGACTCCATGCCTACTATGCAATTTTTTTCATCTACATTTAACTACTGGGACATAACAGTGACATTCAAGGCAACGACATTTGGTCATTCCTCTGGGAAAAATATAGCGACAAATCATCCCAACACATGATTAGGTCAAATGGGAATAATCAAGTCATATTCATAACTCATTGGAAATAGACTATTCTGAAATTGCTACCTGATAGAGAACAAATGCCTCATTAATCAGAAACACATCAACCTAAGAACACTAGTTATGTCAGATAGAATTATGAATGACACTACAGGGAACACAACATTCTGTACTACATGCAAGAATGTATCTACCTGTTAGGAATGGCACATCCTTATAGTACTTTTTCTACTGATCAGGGTACTGTAGAAACATACTGGTATATAAAAATAGACCTGGATGAGGAAGAAAGATAGACAGCTTGACATACTGAAACACAGCCTGCTAAATAAAGCCCCTTTAGTATACTTCACAGGAGAGAGAGCAGCATAATCATAAATGTATGAATCCTGAAGTCCTTACTGAGGGAAAATTCACATTGGAGAAAATCGGAGTTTTGCCTGATGAATAAGGACATCGGGATTAGATAGAATATGAATAATAAGCCTGTAGTCACACAGCAAATTAGTATCAAAATAAGATGTGGAATCCAGCTCTCTTGACTGCCAGGCCCAAGCCAGACCTGAGAAGAGCTCTGTGTAGGTCAAAATTTACTCTTCCACCAACAGAAGCTGATCCCATAAAAGATATTCCCTCATCCATTTTGTCTCTTTAAGGCCCAAGCATAATTCACAAGACAACAGTGGTTGTCTATCGGCAAGTCATTTCTATATACTATACAAAATACAGTGTGCATGCACTTAGGTGTACGTAATTTAAAACATTGTAACCCAGCCAAAATGACTTTTCACTGGCCCACCAAAATGTACAGTCATAACTAAGGATCTGCACGTCTGCCACATTTCAAATCTCTACAAACTGTTGAGGTTCTAGAGGTGCCTTTTTTCCTAAAATAATAATAATAATAATAATAAAAAGATTGCAAACTATTGTTTTTAGAATGGCAAAGTGTACTTTTTCATGCTTTTATTTCTGAATATGGCCAAATTATATTTTGTCACAAACATTCAGACCAAATTGACTGCTTAGCTGAAAACAAATGTGCAAAATATCAGCCTGAAAGCTATAAGTATGAGAAATGTGTCACTATGTCTATTTAGAATAGAAATGCTTGCGTAGCCTTATTATAGACATCACCGTGTTTTCTATCTACTCTCTCTCTATGTATATATATACCCATACATAAACACAAACACTTTCTGTCTCTCATTTTCACAAGGAGCCCCTTAGGGTATGTTTACCCTGCAAATAAAAGATGTTAACTCAGGTTAGCTAACCCACATTCGCTAACTCATATTAAAACAGCAGTGAAAACATGGCAACTTGGCTTAGCAGCTCTTGTTCAACCTCAGGTTACCTTGGGGTATGTCTACACTGCAACGGGGAGTGAGTCTCCCTAGTTGGGGCTCAAGCAAGTGCACTAAGCAGAGCAATGTGGATGTTATGGATCTGGGTGAGTCTCTGGCTAACCACCAAGTTCTGACCCTGGGGGTTGTATTGGCTTGAGAGCCTGAGCTGCTGCCCAATGTCCATACTTATAGCATGCTGTGAGTCTGTCTACCTCAGCTGGAAGCTCACTACCGCATATTTCCTTGTAGGCTTTAATTTGAGCTGCTAACCTAAGTTAAAAGCCAAGTTATCATGTCTTCTCTGCTGTTTTAACCTGATTTAGCTAATGAGGGTTAGCTAACCAAAGTTAAGAACACGTCTCTCTTTGCAGTGTAGACATAACCCTTAGCCTGTTGCTGAAATGTAGCTATTTATGTTTTTGTAGCTTTTGAAACGTGCTCTGTGATACCTTGTAGAATAGTTTCCTATATGCAAGCAATGTCTATTCTATTAACATTTCACAGAGCCGTCAGTATACCCCCGAGTTTCACTGCAAGAGCAAATATTAGCAGACTTGTTAGGAAATGGCCACAAAGACTTTAACTTACAGTAGTTCTAAAGTTTAATACTGAAGTATCTGGTTTTAAAACCACAGGAAGGTAATTCCAATTATTATGTGCTGAGACTGCAAATCCTTACTCCCACATGACCTCTTCTATGATGTAACTATTAAGTTGTTATGGCCATTTGATCTTAAAGTACAGTATAAACCCCAGCTTGAGTCTTTAGTAAGTGTAATGAATTATTTCATGTATTTTCTGTTCTCATCAGGGAGACTGAAGATCTAGTGGAGCAGTACTAATGATTTTATCTCCCCGAGGGCAGAATGTGTTTTGTCACTTGTTGCCAAAAAAAAAGTTACCTTAGGTGTAACTAAAATATTTAAAAACTTTAAATTCCCCAAAAGTTAAATTTCTAGTTATTTTAAAAAAAATTTCTGCTTATCTACATTATTAGTAAGTGTGATCTATTCTATTCAAGAACCTACGTATATATTCAGACAGCTAGCCCCTCCCACTGCCTCTACCATCACAGCAACACTTCTATTTTTAGTGCACTACCAGGATCAGAGCTAATGTAGGTGTGTCTACTTGAGCTGGAAATTACACCTCCTGCCTTTGGTGTAGACATACCCTATGATTCAGAATGCTCAGAACAATATGAATTTTTTTTTGAGGATACAGACAAGAATTCAGAGTGATTCCTTACTGTGTTGTATCAGCCTGCCAGGAGATATTGTCTGGAACTCAATTAACCATCCCCCCTGATAACGTATGGGGTGGCACAAAAATAAGTGAAATTGGGTGCCAACTATGAAAGGTGCAACATCCCAGCACATGAACCATTGTAGCAATGCCATGGGTATTTATAAAGTATATATCACAACATCTAAGTAGTGAATAAAATTATGGAGAAATATAAGAATCCGGAACAATTGGTGTTTTTTCTTTGTGTTCCTTGGAATTTACCAGAATGTGTTGATTGATATGTATTCAATCCAGGACATTCTTTTAATGGCCACTTTTCTGGGACAAGATTTTATTGCAAAACATGCAGCATAATTCCATTAATAAAAAAATGGAAACAGACAACATGCAACTAAAAATAAAGGATTACATAGGAAAGCAAACATTTTAAATGCACTTCTGTTTGCGGCCTATATTGACACGATAACTGATGGGTGTGGCTTTTGTATTTTTTATGTTTACATCAACACTGGGATTTTGAGTTTTTAAAAGTGGTATTTTATGCCACAAGCATGATCCATGACATTATACTGTTGGGAAAATAAAGTAATTAAGACTGTGGCACTTTTGAAAACAGAAAATAAATTAAATAATTGATTAAACTTTTGCTAAAGGTGCTCAGGTGCTAAGTGGCCATCAGAAGATTCTGCTGGTTGGCAGAATCTCCTGGTAGCAGAGAATCGGTATAGCCTACTCTATGCCACCCCTCCCCCCACATAACTCCTGATATAAGGGAATGTGTCTGGGAGGAACTGTGATTGGAGCATGCCCTACTGCTCTTAGAGGGTGGCTGTGCCTGGGAACTTCTGGTTTTGGCCAGCCATGTGCAGTTGGTAAGAAGGGACCACTGGGGTGAGCAAGTGAGGCTGATGTCTGGGTCACTAATGGACCAGGAGGCTTTGGCTATGTGTACAGTAGACATCACAGATGTGTTAGAATGTGGAGTGTGCCTGCAGAACCTAAAGCCCTCCTCCATGCTAGAAGATGGGTTCTGGAGCCCAGAGGGCAGAACAAGCAATGCAGGATGCAGCTTCCAGCAGACTGTTGTTGCTGTCATGTTATGTTTAAATAAAAATAATTTAGTTTTTAATTATCAGCTCTCTGAACCTGAATAAGAATGACAGCAAAAGCTAGACTTCACCCTACCGCGCTGATAACATCCACTGCACACACACAGTCAAAAGCCTGATTCATGCTAAGTTCAACTAAATAACCCTTACGTTTAGGCAAGGCCTTTTTCTCTTTTAAGTAGTAGAACCCCAACACTTCTGAGCTCCTGCTTTTCAGCTGTCAGGTTTGCCAGTGGCATTCAGGTGTGCGGGGAAGAGGAGTCTGACTGGACAAATTGGATCTTTTATTCTCAGGAGACCTAGAAGGTGATAATGGAAAGAAGTCATTGTTCAACCTGGATCCTTAAAATCAGAGTCACTGGAGCAAAAAAACTGGGTCTTTGGTTTTGAGTTTAACTGCTGGTGATGCTTGTGATGCTTTTGCCATCTACATTTATAGTGTCCTCAAAACCTGAGGACAGCAATTACACCAAATTTCTAGACATCTCTGTTCAGTTACCTCCAGTTCTGACTGCAGGTTGCAAGGATTTCTGTGCTCACTGGTTGGGATTTCTGGATGGGAGTAGAGGAAGATGAAGTGAGGGCTTGTTCTCTGACCTGTTAGGAGTGAGTGCTTTCTCAAGAAGACAGGTACCAAGGATTTTTTGTCTGACACTAGCTATGGCGGATTCTGATCTAATGAGCAAAGTGGGGGAAAAGAAGGAGCTTTAAATTAAAAAGACAGAATGGTGGCACAAAAAAGCTACCTGTTGTTGGTTAATAGTTTTATCTGAAGTTGAATCTTTCTGCTATTTAGATGGCTGAGTTATTAAAAATAAAATGAAAGAAATATTAAAAATATATCATTTATAAATATGAAGAGAGCTTATGCCACTTATATGTGTGGAGTGGGTATGGTTGTTTGTTTTTTTTAAATAAATGTAGAAGTGATCAAGCTGCAAAATTCAGGTTAGATCCAGATTTCAAAGTCCCCAGAGTGCAGTTCCAGAGTTGATTTGAACCCATCTCTACATGTTAATTTCAAATCCAGTAAAAGAGTTTGCAGTGGGTGAGAAGCTTTTTTTTTAATCTTTAAAAAAAAACAGCAATATAATGAATAATTTCAGGTGAAGAATCAGTTTTAGGACTGTGTGATCTTGCTAACATATTGTGAAGAGAAAAAGTGGTGAAATTTGATAAATTATTTGCTATGAATTATTTCCTAGGAATGGTGCATCTTTTAGTTACCTGTCTCTCTCTCTCTCTCTCTCCATATATATATCCTGCATTTATAATGAGTTCTGCTGCTTTTGTTGCTATAGGACATCTTCACTGTGTGCAGTTTCATTCTGGTTCCTCAGTCAAATGAAAAAGATGTCTGATCCTGGGATGCTGTGATCCAGTTATACAACTCTAAACTAAATATGAGACTGTTACAATTTCAAATAGATTAAAAGCTGCTCACTTGCCCAACTATATGATAGGGAGAGATTATAACAGGGCTCTGTTCTAAATTGATAAGGGAAGATCTGTCAAATATCTGCAGGCCACTTACTTTCCTGTGTGTGTAGTCAAGAGGGGATTAAATATAGCCATGGCCATGCATGTTTTATTTTTATTCATGAGTGAGTCTCAATCTCGAAGCTGAGATAGTAGGAACTTTGCAAAACTGAGCGCCTAAAGTGAGGCACCTACATTCACGTGGTCTGATTTTCAGGAGTGCTAAGCATTCAAAGCTCCCATTGACTTTGGTGGTATTGTGAGTGCTCAGCACTTCTAAAAATCAGGCCATGGATTCAGATGCCTAAATGTACATTTAGGTACCTAACATTAGGCACCCGAGTTTGATCATTTTGGCCTAGGGCACATGCACAGCAGATTCTTTGAACACATTGTGCTGTGCTGTAATGTGGTGAAGAACTATGAAATCTAATAGGATGCTGAATAGATGAAAATATAATTAGTCCTTCACCTGTATAAAGTGGGTGATTAAACAAAATAGTCGCCTTGAGGAGTGAAGTACTCTCTGATCTGTCGGTCTGTGCCGCTTGTACTACCAGTCGTAGTTTTGACTGGGAAAAAAGTGGGTTGAAATGGGGAGTGCAGTCACTGTATTTCTGACTAGCTCAGAGAGATGAGTTTACACAACTAAAGCCAGCCTCTCCCTCAGAGAAAGAGAGTAAAAAGGCTCGTGCTGACTCTCCTAAGCACATGAGGGGAGTCAGACAATTAAGACAAAAACAACAGCACATGTTTTAAACCACATGACCATTCCTAAGTACCTCAGCTCAGAATTTATCTTGAAATTCCCATGGTAATCCAGATAGTTTGGAGGAAGTGGGAGAGGGGAACCAGCACTCAGCTTCTAATTTTTCCTCATGCAGAAAACTCCACAAAAAAGGATGTATTTTCTGAGATGCAATGTGAATGCAAAAAGGGGCCAATTTCCAGTGTTTACAATTTTTATACAGATGTTCCACACAGCCCTAGATGGATTCTTATTTTGAATTATCTGATCTTTTGCTGTTGTTTAAAATAGGGGTGGAGGGAGATGCAAGAGTAGTAAAAACACCTTCCATAACTGCAGGAAGGGAGATAGCATAATTTGCATAATCAAACTTTTCTGAACTGTTACTCACTAACATTTCACACATCTTTGAGAATTGATTGTGTTTGAAATATATAGTTGTTTGAGAGAAAGAGGTGTATGTGTGGATGTTCTTAAAATCATATTTATATGAGGGAATATTTCAACATTACAAATGCCATCTTATCTCGGAGATTTAACACTGTAAATGCTATTCTGGAGTTAATGAGTCGACATGTAACTTGGAGGCAGTGGTATAGTGGATTTGCATACACTTGGGACCAAAGACATAGCTTTTCGATCAGACTAATGGCTTGGAAGTGGCTTCAGAAAGAGTGCTGGTAATCATGTTTGACGGTCTGAATTGATGGCTGATGGCTTGTAAAGGGCAATGCACTGGAGTGATTTCAGGGAGCTTTTAATAATGCTTGGCAAATGATCAGGCTCCACAGTCATTCACTTTGTAGGTGCCAATATTCTTTTTTTCAGAGAGGCAACAGAGCATAAAACAAAGGAAGCACAAAAATGCAGACATTGTTAAGGGAATCTGAGTTTCCAGATGAACAGAATAGAATGTCAGGTTTATGGAATCAATCTTATAAAAACAAATCATACCTATAATGATCCCTTGAAATTTAAATATTACATAAGGCTCTCATTATATATTATATTATTTGTTGTTTCCAGTAGCACCCACAAAGTGCTAGACCTTGCACAAACATAAAGGGGGGATTCTTTATCCTTCTCTGGACAGGGACATGAAGCAGCATACTCCCTTCACTTTTTTTTTCTCTTTCTCTCTGTGTTTTTTGGTTGTTTTTTTTTAAGTGACAAGCCAGCAAATGATCAGTGGTGGCTCATGAATGAATGTTGGTTCAGTTCCATCTCCTCCTTTTTCATCCTTTGTTATTTTGTGAGTAAAATTGCTTTTGAATATCTGGCAATATGATGCAACTTCTCCAGAAGACCTACCAATTTCATGCGCAAAATATCACAAAACAAAACCAAAAAAACCAACTCCCAAAACAGGCTTTTGCCATCGCATAGTTGTGTCATCAAAGTCTATAAAGTTAAAAGTATTTATGATACAGTTTTTGAATTGCTGCTTTTACATATAGCTTTTATTGGAATATTTCTATTACACCTATTTGTGGGATACCTTCCGGATTACCCATTTGGCTTAGCCTCCTTCAGTGGCTAACTTGAAATTACTTACGCTTTACTCAAAAACTCCTTAAAATTGTGCATCAGCCTGGACAATGGCGTGTAGAAGCCATCAATTGCATAAATTATTTTTTTTCCATGTTGCTTCCTCTTGTGGGGCCAGATACTCAGCTGGTGTAAATTGCAGTAGCTCCACCTGTGGTACCTAGCACTGTCTAACTATAGCATCCAGAAAAGAATGTTGTTACTATCAAACCCCAGCTTGAGAAAATAAGATCTGACAGTTATAGTACTGAAAGTTTCAGTGACAGACACATTTTCCACTTTATTGAAAAATGGAGTATATTGCCTGGAAAATATTGATAAGCAAAGCCATAGAATGTAGAAGCTGGAATATTTTGTCCAACAATTAAATATGTCTACATGCAGGATGAGCTGTTTGTTTTCAGTATTTGTAATTCTAGTTTCCTAGTAATAATAGTAACTATGTATTTCTCATAGGAAACATATTAAACCTTGTGCTCAGTAATCTGCACTGGCTACCAGTCATTTTTTTATGACATTTAAGGTATTGGTTTTAACCTATAAAACCGTAAATGGTTTGGATTTAAGAGAACACTTTTCACCACAATTGATTATGTGACCCACTGGTCAGTGTGTCATGTGTTCCCTTTCTGCACTTCATCCATAGAGAATGAAAGTCTGTAACAGCTCCTAGATACAGAGTTTGATTCTGGCTCTTAAACTGAAGCTGTGGAGACTCATGCTTTTAGCTCTAACAGTCTTCAGTTCAGTCTTCAGCATGTCACTTATGATGGTGGGCATCACAGTAGCACAGGGTGTGCAATCAGTTGATATGCGCCAGCACAACTCTTAAAGGGACACCCCCCACACCCTAAGGGGAGGATCCACAGGGCCTGGAAACCAAATAATTCTGGGGGACAACTAATGAGATAACAGGGAGGGGAGTGAGGTCAAAAGGAACCCGACGAGGACACCGAGCAGAGAACTCCGGACAGCGCCCACTGCTCCTCGAAGGTGTCAAGGGAGCCAGCGGATGTTGCCCAGAGGAACTCTGCCCGGATGTGTGAGTGGATGGAGGATTGGAAATAGGCCCCACAGTAACAGGAGACCCCATCGGCCAACCTCCTCTCCCTGGTTTTATAGATGGTCATTTTAGCCAGGGCCAGGAGGAGGTTGACCAGAAGGTCCTGTGGCTTTGTGGGGCCATGGATGGGGAGTGCGTAGAGAAGGAGGTGAGGGGAAAAGTGCAGCCAGAATCATAACAAAATATTTGTGAGGAGCCGGAATAGGGGCTGCAACCTGACGCACTCCAAGTAAATGTGCACCAGGGTCTCCCTCACGCCGCAGAGGGGCAGGTGTCCGGGACGGATGTAAACCACGCCAAGTACATGCCTGTGCTCACGGCCCCATGAAGGAGCCGCCAACTCATATCCCTGGTGGGCCTCGGGACCAGGGCAGAGTATGGGCTGGCCCACCGGGGCTCCTTACCCTCTAGAGGTGGCATGAGGTCCTGCCACTTTGTGCCGGGGCAGGATGCGAGGGTGAGGAAGTGAAGGGTGTGGAGCACAAGCACATACAGATGTTTCCTTGGCGTGGTCTGGAAATGAACCAGCTGCAAGTCGTGCAGCCAGCTCATGGTGAAGGGGCGGGGGGGCCGGTTGGGTCCATGGGGCAGTGGCCTGATGAAAAGGGCTGGAGAGCCTGGGGTGGAGGGTGGGTGGGGCATGCCCTCTCTCAGGACCCGGTCTAGGTAGGCCTGAGCAGCAGGCGGCAAAGCAGCCCTCACCTCCTGAAGTACATGCTGGGGAGTACGAGGCCTGGAGAGCCCCATGTGCTGAGCAAGCGTCAGGGGATCCAGCCAGTCTCCCTGGTTGTAGTCCAGGAGGTCTCCGCCTCTGGTGACGTCTGCCAGGACCAATCTCTGGCGCAGCGTGGGGGACTCCGCCACCTGCACACAGAGCTGGGGAGGGGAAAGTAGTGGGACCCGGGCCCTCCCTTTCCACGGAGTCCTGGCCCAGGCCCAAGAGAAAGGGAAAAGGAGTGTCTCAGTCTCCTCTTCCTGATACACCAGACCAGCCTGGAATGGGTTGCTTCCTACCTCCCTGCTGTATCTTCAGTTTGGGATAGGATCACAGCACTCTGTCCCCCAGCCCCTGACCCAACAGAAAGTTCACAATCAGTCTCAGCAGTTCAAACAGCCAAATGGGAACTCCCCAGTCCACTTATCTATGTCCAGTTTTTCTCCTTTGTCAGGGAGCAGGGGACAGACTAGGGTCAGGTCCTTGACCTACCAGCTGGGTCTTATCTTCAATCCAGACCCTTCTCCCATGAATCATTCTGTCCGAGAAGCTGCAAACTGGCTTCATCTTTTCACACAGCCTCTCCTTCAACCCCCACCCCCCAGACCCCTGCACCCTCTACGCTTGACTGTCAGAGTCCCCTTTAAAGCAGATCCTCTATTTGGAGTATAGTTCCAGCTGCTGAGGGGCAGGCCGGGGCGGCTCTAGACATTTTGCTGCCCCAAGCAGGGCGGCATGCCGCGGAGGGCATTCTGCCAGTCGCCAGGAGGGCGGCAGGCGGCTCCGGTGGACCTCCTGCAGGTGTGCCTGTGGAGGGTCCGCTGGTCCCGCGGCTTTGGTGGACCACCGGAGCTGCGGGACCAGCGGACCCTCCACAGGCGTGCCTGCGGGAGGTCCACCAGAGCCGCCTGCCGCCCTCCCGGCGACCGGCAGAGCGCCCCCTGCGGCATGCCGCCCCAAGCACGCGCTTGGCGTGCTGGGGCCTGGAGCTGCCCCTGGGGGCAGGGCCCTCTTGGCCCTGTATTGCTCCTTTGTGTGGGGTCTGTAAATCCCATCAGAAGGTGCTTTATAGAGTGTGATAAATCACTTCTTAACCTTTCCTTTGAAAAGCTAAATAGACTGTGCTGCTTAACTCACTGTAAGGCAGGACTTCCAGACCTTGAATCACTCTTGCAGCTCTTTACTGTGCCCTTTCCAATTTTTCAACATTTTTAATGATAATTTAAGATTTCATTTTTGTCTTACTTTCTCCCCACTAGTCCATTTCTGCTTCCTGGATACGAAGACTTGATAACTGTTCTTTATGAACACTTAATTTAGAAGCTAGTGCTCTAGACTTGATATTTACATGTATTCTCTCTGTCTTCAATACAGTGTTGTAGGTAGCTGGACTCCTTCCTTCCAACTTCTTGTGTGTGAACAGTTTTGCCCACAGTTAACTCTCAATTTATGTATTATACATCACTTACATAATTTATCACACACAGGGGCCTTATATTATTTATCACATGCATAAAGACATTTATGTGTAGACATGCAGGCGTAGGATATTTTCTTACATAAATACTCTTATTAGTGTATTAATATTTAACCTTGGTTATATTCCAAACAAAACTTGCTCCCAAAAGTTTTACAAATCATTTAAAAAAATAGCTTTATATATAACATGTAGTATAAGTACCATTAAAAAGCAAATGTTTACCATGATATGAAATGAATAAGTTTTCATAATATTACATTTTAAATATAGTAAATACCACAATTAATTCAAAAGCTGTAATATGGTAAATGTTGGCTTCTTAATAGCACCACTCTATATTTTTCTTCACATATTCTGATTGTCTAGTTGTGAACAGTCTTTTAAGATATATTGTCATTGATCTTATGTCACATTCCAAAATGCTATAAATAAAACAAAACTTTCTGAAAAGAATTTTGAATTTTTATGAGTAAATTGAAGATTATTTTACTTTCAGAATAATTATTCTGTACAGTGTAGGTTGAAACAGGGACTAGAACATAGTCAGGTGTCCAATAACAACAGAGTTTGTTGCAAAGTGCTGATTTGTCAAGTCTGGAATGTTTCACAGAAATATCTCCGATTTGAACTTTCATCATACCACAAACAGCGTTCCAATGGAAAACTTCTAAAAAAAAATCTAGAAACCTTAGGGGTACTCAGGGCTTCCAGGCTTCCTGATATGGAGCTGGGAACCTGGAAGCCCTGAGATCCTCGGCTCTAGTGGGCACTCTGAATGGTAGGGCTGAAACTGACATGAATCATTTTCAGTCAGCCACAGTCCAGGGAGCATATTTTGTTTCAGAAATACCATGTGTCAGTGTTCCCCAAACAGAAATTTCACAGAAGTTCAAATTTACATGATATTGTGAAAAAAATTGCTTTCAGTCTGAACTGGAACAAAAGCACGTTTCAAAATGTCAGCTTCCTATGAACCAGAAATTCCAAGTTTCAGCCAGTTCTAATATTTACCCCAAATTATAATTTGGCCAGGATGCTTGAATCCTACTCTTGATCCTACTCTTGTAAAAAGGGCTATGGGATATTTAATGACCACAAATGGTCAGGAGCACTTCAGTTTTACCTCTCGGCCAGAAGACATGCTAGGTGAAAGTCTTCCATATTCTGTCACTACATTGCTAAAGCAAATAGGCACAGTTTAAGTTAGAAGTGCAGCTGCTTGCATATTCTTGCCAATGATTGTTTATCCATCCGCCTTTTTAAAAAAGAGTTTGGCATTTTGACATTGTAGCAGGGTGGACCCTGCTCCGGGGTTTTAAGGGGTTAAAAGTGGCCTGACAGAGCTGAGCTGATTGGGGAAGTGGCTACAGCTGGGGGCCACGCCCCAAACTGAGGAGCAGGGCCTTATAAAAGGCAGGGAAGCTAGGAGCCCAGACAGTCTCTCTTCTGCCTTCAGACAGAGATGGGCCTAGCTGCTGGGAAAGAGAGACCAGGTACCTGAGTGCAGCAGGGCTGGGGAAGGCTGAGGAGCTGGGGAGCTCCAGCCTAGAAAGCCCCAGGCTGCGGCCTAGGAGTGGGCCGATAGGTACTGTGGGTTGCAGAGGGCGGCCCAGGGGTAGGACAAAGCAGCAGGTCCAAACCCTCCTTGCCAGGGATGAGTTCACTGAGACTGCAGTCTGCCCCAGAGTGTGGGGCTAGACAATGACTGGCAGTAGCCATACACTGAGGCAAGGTAGGGATAGAGGGTGAGGGTTACCTAAGGAGGGGAGACCCAGAGAGACGGGGGTTATTGCCAGGGGGCAGCACCCCAGAGAAAGGGGCACCGGGTCCAGGGAGGGACACGGGGGCCAGACGAACAGGTGGATCACTGGCCTGCAGAGGGCGCTCCGGCGCTGGACGGAGCTAATTCCATGAGTCACCAGCAGGAGGTGCCGCAGGGGTGAGTCCGACCCGTTTACAGACATTTAGTCAAAAAATGCTTCCAAATTGAAAGGCGAGAGTAGCTCTGTAACCAGAGGTTTCTCAAGGTAGAAAGGTAGGCATTAGGAAACGGCTGTGGCCTTAGGCAATATTACTTCCTCTCCCTGCTGTTTCCCCTACTCAATCACCCTCCCTCTCTTCCCCTCCCCCTCCTCCTCCCCCGTGCGCACGCCCCCCCCACATGTTTTGGATGTCTACCACCAAATGGGATTGAATGTCAAGAACACTGTACCGAGTACGAACACCAAAGAGGATTCCATTTCATAGCCTGAAATCCTAGTTCCCCAAGTGAAATCAGGTCTTTCCTTTGTTTACAGTCATCTCAAAGGTATACCCAGGCAGACTATTCTACATGTTAAAAGATAGCCAGGTAATAAGAGATTATTGTAAAAGGGTTGCAGCTTTAAGACCCAGTTTTGAAAGAGTAGGTCAAAGACAACAAACATAATCGGTTGGTCACACAATCAAATCCCATCCAACCACTTGTAATTAATTATTAAAGCCCTTTTTTGTGCACTTATATGTCAGTTTGAATAGAAGAGGCGCCAGCTGTTGGGTCACTATTGAAGATCAGCCTTAAATCATTATTATTGAATTGGTAGACTCTGGTGCCACTACTGCTGTCTTGAAGAAAAATAAGTGAAGCACAATATATTGACTCTTGGAGCACGTTTTTTAAAATTTAATTTATTTTATAGTTACTCCTATCCTCTGCCTCCTCTGCTCTTCAGTGTACTACATTTTGAACAATATGATCTTTACACTACAGAAAGAATACAAATCAACCAAAGTCCAGTAATGGAGTTCCTGTATATCTTGTTTCTGATTTAAATTCTTTAGAGGTGGGGAGGGGACTAGGGTGTTCAGAGGTACACAGTGTAGAATGTTAATACTGGGTACTATGATACAAGCTACTGGGATGGCATCATAAAGAATTTTAGCAAGAGAAATTGACCTCTTCCTGCGAGGTAAAGTCCCTGTGAGAGTCTAAAGAAATAACTATGACCCTAATACATTCTAATGAGGCAGTTGCTTAAGAGGTTGAATTTTTGGAGAATTAGCATAGAATAAATGCCATATGCCATCCAGCTGTTCAGATTTTACCACATTAGTTTTCTTTTTATGAAACTTATTTCTGCCTGTTCACATCCCTAAACCATTACCTGCAGAAAATAGAGTTATCAAATTAAAGTTTAATATCAAGAAAGGGAAGCAAAAATAATTTTAGTCTAAAGCCTTTATCTCTACTATTTTTATGCTGTCTGATTTTGAAAAACAGGAATATTCTTCCTTTTTTTTTTTGTTACTTTGCAATCTGGAAGAAATTGTCGTAGCATGCCAAATCATAAAAATTGCAGCATGTTTCTTTGGCCTGGAGCAGCAAACCGCGGCCAGTGGGAGCTGCGATTGGCCAAACCTGCGGATGTGGCAGGTAAACAAACTGGTCCGGTCCACCAGGGGCTTTCCCTGCACAAGCGGTGGAACAAGTTTGGGAACCACTGTCCTAGGCTATGATTTATGCTAATCATAAATCATGTTTATGTTAATGCTAACATAATGCTAATCATGTTTGGACCTAAAGTACTATGCATACAAAGTGACTTTGAAGGTACAAACCATTAAGTCTGATGCATAAACCTAACCATTGTTCAGTTCAGAAGAAATGCAAGTCCTTCCTTCATATAATGGGTGATGTCTTGCTTGTTCTTAAATCTCCCTGTTGATGGAAAAGGGGATGAATTAGGTTTCCTGGTATCATAGAGTAAATGTAAGTTTAGCTGTATTGTGCTTCTGGTCACCTATAGGCCACATATTTATTAAGGATTCACCAGCAAGAACTGATTTTAATCCTCAGGCAGCTCCATATACCACAAGTGAACCCGTTTAATAAAAGCCGTCTTAAAACTAGCTAGTGATTTAAAACTTAACTGCTTTCTTTGCAACTGAAAGAGGGAAAGCAGCTGACAAGAGTAATGTCTATAAAGGCCTGAATCGTCTAAAACTGCAGTATTAAGATTATGACAATTTTCCTTAACATGCTGGAGGATTGACAGCTAACTACTACAGAAGAGATTTGCAACTACCCAGACCAAATGCTCTCAAGGAAGATTTAGAGAAAAGAGACTGTGCATTATGTACATGTTTTGAATCATTTTTCATGATCAAACAGCACAAAAATAATTAACATTGACATAACTATTAATTAACAAAATCTTGACAAAGTACATAAAAGTACAATTTAATATTGATCTTTTTCCTTTCCCCCTTGAACTACCAATCCCTTAACAGAAAATAAACACGTAATTTTAAAACCCCAAACAGAACATAATACAAGTACAAGTAAGACTGACAACTGATAGCAAATATGCCCCCTTTTTTGCAAATTCTAAAACATGGGTGAGAAAGGAAAAAGAAATGAGGAGGAGCATCTCCTTAAATGTTCTGATTTATCTAATGTAACTTTCAGTTTTCTATGGTGCCCATTATCACAGATCTAAATATTATATTTAATTTATTAAAATGATTAAACTGTATACACAATAAGATTATCTATTCATTTTTTCTTATTTATTCTGCTCTTAGAGAGAGACAGTATCATGATACTAGAGTTGAGCTTGTATCAACCAAAAGTATGAATTCAAACTCCCATAAATTTTAGGGGTATTTGGATTTGCGTCATCGGATTCAGACCACTTCCTGTGAATCTGAATGCAACATGGCTTCGAAACTTAGGTGCTAGTCACTGCTTAGTCCTTTGTATCATGTCAGTTTATAAAAATGAACTTGTTGTTTGCATATTTTTGAACATTTTTTTAGTTACCTCATAGTCCTAGGAGCAGGGAAAGATTTTTTTAAATGTAAAAGCAGATTGTTATTGTAGCTTAGTAATGTCACAGATTTTGCCATAACGGAAGGGTGGCCAGGCCAAATTTGAGTGAGTGGCGTTGAAACCTTGTGCCATGGGTTCGCAGCAGGTTTCATCTGGCTGCCCCCCAAGCATCTGCCTGGTTTGCATATAACTACAGTGGCTTCTGCCCATGAGATATTTCAAGGATGGGGTGAGGGCAGTATTCTCTTGGGAACCTGGGGAACTGCACCTGAGGGCTTTATCTTCCCCATGAGAACTGAAACAGGAGAAGGGTGGTCTTTTTTCCCTGTCCCCTTCCTGAAGGATTGGAGGAGGGAGAATGCTTGCTGACTCAGTGGTGTCTCAAAACTCTGACAGCTGCTCAGCCAAATATGGCTAATAATTGTGTTAATCAGAAAATTAATTATTCAGTTTGCAAACTCAGATTTCTTTCACTAGAAGCTCAGAAAGGGAAGTCATATGTCAGCACTGCTGCAAGCAAAGTTGATGGCAGTGATGAGCAAACCAGAAAAAGTCTAAAGTTTGGATCTAGGATAGATAAATATGCAAAACTTTGAAACTCTTGACCTTGAGTGTGAGCTTGGAAAATTCTTGGATTCACAATTTCATAGCTCTTAAGGCCAGAAGGCACCATTATCATCATCTACTCTGATCTTCTGCCTGACTTAGGCTAAAGAACTTTGCCAAATAATTTCTGTATCTAGCTTTTGACCTCTGATTAACCTATAGCATATCTTTTAGAAAGCAATCCGGTCTTGATTTAAAGACTGTAGATGATGGAAAATCCACTATGTCCCTTAGCAGAATTATTAGTTAGCAGAATCATTTCTGGGTTGGAAAGCTATTTCAATGGAAACCTATCTGTTTCTTTGAAAATTATGAAAGATTAAGAAACTTCTGTGTTTGTGTGTAAATTTGATAGCTCAAACCAATAAACTATCCACCAATGAAAACAAGAATTTAGGCCTTTTCCACACTACAACTGAAACCATCTTGGGCCTCAAGTCTGCAAACATTTACACATGGTTCTTAATTTTACTCATGAAAGTAATCCCACTGAGTTCACATAAAGGCTCAGAACAGCCGGTATGAGCCTATATGCTGTACTGCCAGCTCTGTGAAGCTACTATCTTGTTTTACAAAGTCAGCTTTCATTTTGAGAGGAGAGAGAGAAAAACACCATCCCTAACTCTGTAGTTGTTATAGTTCTGAAGAAAACCTCAAAAGTATGAACTGAGGGCTTGTCTGCAGTTAAAACGCTGCAGTGGCACAGTTGCGCCTCTCTAATCCTTAGTGAAGATGTTACCTACACTGATGGAACAGCTTCTTCCATCAGCATAGGTACTCCACCTCCCCAAGAGACAGTAGCTATGTCAACAGGAGAAGGCCTCCCATTGACATAGTGCTGTCTACACCAGGAATTAGGTCAGTATAACTACATCACTCAGGGGGATGGATTTTCCAATCCCTTGAGTGATGTAGTTTTACTGATACAAGCTGATAATGTAGACCAAGTCAGGATATAACTGATGCAGAAGTGTCTGTGATAGTCTGCAGAGAACTGGAACAATACCTCTGAGAGCTGTGAACTGCCCCATTCATCTCAATAAGGTATTAACTCAGATGCCTAGTGGTCATGATTTAAATGTTTTAAATGATTACTTGTTTTATTTCTCATGTCAGAAAAGAGATGGGGATCATAGATCTGAAAAAATTATTGAATAACATCTCATTTCAGTGCCAAAAGTGAGTGACATTTGAGAGATATCACAACTTATTCCCCCCCCCCCCCACCACAAAACAAGAAAGAGTTATGCAAGCTAAGGAGCCCAGCAGGACCCATGGGTATAATCAGTCCCCCTGAAGGGGAGCCAGTGGAGCTCAGAGGGATGCATACTCTTATTTTGGACATCAGCACAACCTACTGTGAGTGGCATCCTGTTTTGATGACTCACATGGATAGAACATATTTTGTGAGTGGATCTTGGAAGAGTACCACTACTGTTTAACTCAATCATGCAGATTGTTTTGTTGTTTAGAGAATCATGTTGTAGCAATGCTATAAAATGGTGAGAAAGTTATTCTCTAGAATGGCTTTTTTTAGGAAAGGTTCAGGGTAACCATTTTAGATCATTGCTAGAAAAACAGTTTTCTCAGTTGGAAGTGATGGGTACAATTGATAAAAGTTTAGTTGTGCTATATTATCATTTAGCATCTGATTAAAGGAACCATCTGTTCTTTTAATTTTTGTCAACCCAATTTAGGCTGCAATAATACAAAATCATGATATGTTTCCCACAAAGTGAAAATCAAATATTTTTTATTGCCCCATCTTGAGAATAACATTACCCCTTATTCCAAGATTAACACTGTGGCTGCCAGAAAGGGGGAAATAAATAACATTAAAAAAAGAATAATTAATGTTAGAGTCTTAAAATAGCTCATTTTTCATACACTAATTCCACAAGAAAGCATTCAAATACTCTTTTATGAATTATACATGAGAAAAATTTCATATTGGAAACCCAAACGGAGTTATCTTAACTTTATTACTAAGACCTGTAAAATTTTATTTTACTCTTTGATATTATCCAGTCTAATGGATGGCATAAAAACCTTACATACGAGCAATTTCATGTTATTAATGTGGCCTCTCATCACTTAGAGAAATTAATACAATATTTGCCAATGCAGCTAAACTTTAATGAAGTCACTGGGTTATTTAGGGCAGTCGGCAGCAGTTAGTAAAATAAGAGATGCACTTCTTTAGAAGCCATCCAAGAGGTTTAAAGGGAGACAGTTCAGGTTGGCAGGCTCCAATTTGACCTACTTTCTCTCCGTCTATTTCTTTTCATGATTATTAATTTTTTATTTGTATCCTCAGATTAAATGCTTTAGTAATGTCTCCTATATAAATACAAATTGAATGTTATTCACAGTTGATGGAAAGTAATTTGATTAAGGAAACTAAAATGGTTGCTGGTAAAGTTTGCAGAGGGCACGGAAATTGGTGCAGTTGTAAATAATAAGGATTAGGTCAATTGTATAGCATGATCTGAATCACTTGATAAACTGGTCTCATTTGAACAGCACGTGTTTTAATACAGCTAGATGCAAGGTCTAGGAACAAAGAATATAGGTCATAATTTCATAGAGTTTAAGGCCAGAAGAGATCATTAGAACATCTAGTCTGATCTCCTGTATATCACAGGCAATTAAATTTCCCCATATACCCCTATACTGAGCCCTATGACTTTAGTTGGACTAAAGTATTTCAGTCCTCAGAAGACTTCAATATTGTGTGCCACAGAAAGAGAACAGGAGAGTGTCAGGTGCCACCAATGCCCAAGGCCCATGCAGGATGGGGGGAACTGTATTCTGGAAAGCACTCTGAAAAGGACATCAGAGGTTATGGTGAATAATCAACATTAGTTACTGTGGCTAAGAAGACTAACATGTTTTTTGGATGCATAACCAGGGGAGTATCAAGTAGGAGTATGGAGAAGGTATTATCTCTGCATACAGTATTTCTGAGACCATTGCTGAAATATCGTGTCCAGTTCAGGGGTGTGAACTTAAAAAGGCTGTTGAAAAACTGGGAAGGGTTCAGAAAAGAGCTGCAAAAATGATTCAAGGTCTGAAAGATCCACTTTACAATCAAAGATTTAGGAAGATCAATCTATTTAGCTTATCAGAGAGAAGGTTAAGAGGTAACTTGACCATGGTCTGTAAGTACTTATGCGAGGAGAATATTTCTAATAATAGAGGAGCTCTTTAATCTAACAGACAATGCCTAACAATATCAAATAGCTGGGAGCTGAAGTTAGGCTAATTCAGACCAGATATAATGTACAAACTTTCAGCAGTGATGGCAATTAGTCATTGGAATAATTTACCTTGTGGTTGTAGTGGTTTCTCCATGGAAGTTTATAATCAAGATTTATGTCTTTCTACAAAAATATGCTCTAGCTCAACCTCAAGATATGGACTTCATATAGGAATTACTGTGTGAGTGGAAGATTATAATGGTTTCCTTCAGGCCTTAAAATCTATGAATCCACAAACTATTCATCCTCATACTGAAGTGAAGTTGTACAGTGGAGACAGGTGAAGACTCTGGTTCTGTTCCCATCTTTTCCACTGACCCTTGAGATATTTGGCAAGTCTCTGGTTAATCTGTGTGACTTGGTTGCCCATCTGTAATACAGTTATAAGTATAATATTAGTAATAACACTTGCCTACCTCACAATTGTGTTCTGAAGAGTAATCAGTGTTTGTAATATGCTTTGAGATCCTTGAATGAAAGACACTATATGCAAATGATGGGCCTGATTTTCAGAGGTGCTGAGCACTGAAAACTGCAATTGAAGTTAATAGGCGCTGCAAGCACTCAGCATCCCTGAAAATCAGTCTCTAAAATTATTATAATTATCAAGTTTCCAAGGGATTATTACATTCAATAGCAAGGAAAATAAATGTAAATTATGAAATATATTTTGACAGTGTTCTTTTATTAATTGGGATGAAGGTGATTTCTCTGCCTCCCTCCCTCCCTTGAAGCCTGCTAACAGCAAACAAACAAAAAGCTTAAATTTCTCTGAAAGGATGCATCTTTAAAAACATTCTTGTTTAGCATATTAAGTAGGTAAATAAAAAAAAATTGATTTTGCTAGAGCAAAACCAAAAGTGATTAAATTAAATATGCCTGGAGAACAGAACACTCCCCAAGATCAACAGTGTAATAAATGCATGTCGTTCCCCATCCTGGTGCGTTTCTAAACACTTTTGAAGTACAGTACACAGAATGCTCAACACTTAGGCTTTGTTGCAGCTGACAGCCTGTCGGCTTTAATGAAAATGCTCTCCGTTTAGAAGGTGACAGAAATTACATACATTTTCCCTTTTATGTTTTGCCATCTTTTATGTCTAGCATTTTTATGGTTTAAAGGAGTTAGTTATAAAAGTGTTACATAAATATGTAAAATATATTAAGAAAAAGAGGAAGAGAAATGCTTTAACCTTGTAATTATACACAGTGTGTGTTGGTGAGGAATGTATACTGTGTGATAAATCTGACAGATGGCAATAGCTCTTTATTTTGAGTCATGTTTAAAGAGGGTCAGGCAAAAATTCCTCAAGAATGTAGTAAGTAAAGGTTTTATTTAACAACTCCCTTTCTTATATCTGATCGTGAGATCATTTAAATAGTGTTAATATTACGTGTACATTCAAGGGGGCAAGCCCATATACGTGGGGCTAAGACTAGAAGAAGATTACATGTACATCAATAACTCTATATTTCAAAATAATTGTGTTTAATACATTACTCAGCTAATGGTCATTTACAAATTCTTAGCTGTGCAGAGACATAATGTGACGTTTCTCTAGCTTTCAGACAGGCTTTTCAAAAAATACGACCAAATTTGACTGGCATGTGTACATAGGCGCATGTGAGAACTTTTGTAGGCTGGAGTAGGGGAAAGAAGGCTCAGCCAATAACATGCAGAGGTGCAAAGGGGCATTGTGGGGTCTGGGAGTGGCTTACATATCCATGCATATACCGTATGTCCCTTAGAGCAACAATAGGCAATATAAATAGGTCTCAACATAAGATTCCTTTTCTTATATTGGTAGAAATAATATGCATTAGGTGGGAGATGCTGTGGGAATTCAACTTTTAAAACCAAGTATATGCAAAGACTTTGGCATGTGTGTAACTTTATGCATGAATAATCCCTTAGTGGCTTAAATCTTTGTAGGACTGGGGCTTTACTTAGTAAAGATACTATTGTAACCAGAATCAGTCGGTATCGGAGAGGGGGACATGGAACAGCATTCACAATGCACTCCTTGTCAGTACCCAGCCCAAGCCTGGGAAGCTAATGATCCAACCCGCTGACCAAATTTGGTAATGAATCCTGGTCATGTGCCACCTGAGGTAGGTTGTGCATATGCTAAGAAGAAGAAATACAGGTGATAGTGATGCAGGGCACTTTTAGGACGTTTGTTTGGCCATTTGCACATGCAATTACATTATTCTCATACATGGTTGGGTAAATGAGATAATTAAGACCATAACTGTACACTTAAATTACTTAAAATTCATTCTTTCAAGTGTGATCATTAGGCTTAAGAGTTAGCCCCAACTGAGATTAATGAGGGCAGCTCACATCTCTTGAAGTGATCATGCCAGGCTGAAAACATCTGTGCATTGGTTACACGGTTCACGACATGAGGATTTCTTTGCAAACAAGGAATATAAACTTTAAAAAAAATAAAGGTCTAGATTCTGTAGACATGTTGGTCAGATACCTCACAAGTTCTGGATCTGGACTGTGCGCTGAGTTTTTGGCATGACATGGCAAGTGTCCTTTTGAGCACAGATATTGGAATCTTTACAAAGTATGAAAATGCTGCACAGAAGTTAGGTTGCCAAATGATGAGTAAGAGCAGAGGAGAGTGGATTGTATAGTTGTGTCTGAGTGTGTATAGGTTGTAAATGCCATGGAAAAGGGAGGGTTACTTAGCATGGTGCAAGGGGATATAATGAAGAGTAATATGGTGAAACTCAGCAACATACATTTTTAACTGAATACCAGTGAAACACCATAGAACAGTCTTCCAAAGAAGTGGTAGAAGCCCCATCACTGGAGCCATTTAAAAGTAGACCGTACAAATAATTAGAAAATGCAATGTAGAGAGCAAGCGTATACTGGCTAGTCAAGACCTAGATGATCTAATAGATACTTTCAAATCTCTAATTTCTGTGTTTTCACCCATTGCAAGGTTTGTCAGTAAAATTGTTCAGCTGCTGTATGAAGAGTAACCTGCACAGCCAAAGAATCCCTGTTTGGCTAAGCATTACTCCTGTAAAAGAGCTCGTAGTCACACTAGTAACCTCTTATGTAAAAGGAATGGTGCTGACCATTTTTATTGAGTTAGTTATTCATTGTTAGATCGACTATACCATTTTCTCCAAACACTGTAATTAAAGATATTCCAATATTTTAGAATACAAATGCTGATTTTTTTCCTTGTGAGCTTTACATTGTATATTTTAGCCATAATTGTACTGCTCTGAAATACTATCTCCCAGGAGGTGGTATCTGCCTTCCACTATGCTAAGAAGCCTGTTTTGTTTCAAAGTAATCTGCACTGAAAGACAAACCTTGTGCATTTCAGTAATTAAAATTTTCAAGACAATGGTCCTTGGATAGTCCAAAAAAAAAAAAAGCAGCATCTAAAGGTAAACACTTCATGTTTTAGGTTTAAATATACTCCCAAAGTGCCTCCACAGATATACATGGCTGAAAAGCCTTTTCCCCTCGCTCTCCCTACGACATCTGTCCCATGTCTACCACATCTGCTCAGGTTGGGCACTGAGCTCTGCATTTGATCCAAAGTGAGCAGGAGCTCAATATCCTGTATATTTATGTTTCAATGGTAGTTTTCAACAGCAGCTCAGAATAATAGTTTGTCTTTTGCAAAAATGAGGAAAAATAATAGATTCAAAGTTCAGCCTAACCCTGCTTCTACTATAAGATTGGCAACCCATTATCTCTAGACTCTTATGAGGAAAACTTCAATTTTTTACCTCCGAAGACAAAACAACAAAAATCTTCAGGTGTTTTGAACACTGTAAACTCTTTTGTCTTTCAGGATCTAGATTTCTCATCACATCCACGGGAGCCTTGTATATTGTAGATGTACAGAATGAAGATGGATTGTATAACTACCGATGTATCACACGGCACAGATACACTGGAGAAACAAGACAAAGCAACAGCGCAAGACTTTTTGTATCAGGTACTCTGGAATTTCTTAAACTTAGTATCCTACATATTTCTCTCTCTAGCATACTGAACTGATAAGGCAGGAACTACTGGTACTAATAATCACTTGTCTAGCAAACTAAATGCACATGTAAGTAGGTAAGAATCTACAGTACTTTTCCTGTAGAAGTGAAACATTATAAATTTAAGTTGCTTTTTCTATTTTTTCCCCCCCAATTATTTATTTTCTGTTATATCCTATGTGGAAAATACTGTCCAGAATGCTATAATGTAAACTATCCCCTCAAAATATAGAAGCTGCAGGTCCAAGGATACACAGCAATTCAGTCTCAGAACAGGGATAAAAATGCAGGAATTCCTGGCTCTTAATCCACAAAATTATGTTGCTTTCTACAGTAAGATCTTAACTTTTTTTTTTTCTCGCAAATGGCCTTTTCATGAGTACATTTAGAGGCATGTGGTCTTTTCCTCTTGTAGTTTGAAAGATTCACTTGCTATTATTATTCTACTTTCTAGTAAATATTGATTGAGATGGCTCCCATTCTGCAATATTCATGATTTAACAATTTTATTTTAGCCTCGGGGACCAGATGTCCCCATCTTATAGGGACAGTTCCGATTTTGGGGTCTTTTTCTTATATAGGCTCCTATTACCCCTCCACCCCATCCCAATTTTTCACATTTGCTGTCTGGTCACCCTATTTTAGCCACTGGGCCTGTGAATGCAACACTCAGTGCCATCATGTCAAACTATCACTGAGGTATTAGTCTTCCTAATTAGTGTGCACAAAGAGTAAAAAGCAGATAAAGCTAGGAAAGAGAGAGTTAAAAATGAAACTCCACCTTCCTGTATCTTGGTAATCAAATACACATGGCCCTAAAATTTGAAAAAGAGGTTGGTCAGTAAAATTTGTCCTGGGATTTGATTGAATTATGCAAACAAATTTGCATGTCCAAAAAGGAAGTTATTTTCAAAATTGGACAGGCAAGCTGCATAAAAAATTAATGCTTCTCCAAATAACATTGGGCCGGGGGGGGGCGGGGAGAGAATAGGAGCTAGGCTTTAGTATGTATTTGGTGAATTTTAGTAGGTCTACAGTGCTTTACAAACATTAATTTGTCACTTCCATTAGGTAAATAGGTATGCATTACTATCCTAAGTTTTCCAAAGGGCATAATTGAAGAAAAAAGGGTAAGTGACTTAACCAAGGGTGTTAGTGTCAGGAGTAAGGTTAAAAAGCAGGAGTCAGTGATCATATTTAAATTGCATCCAGGTGTCTTCACCCTGCAGGCTTACAAATGAGAAGGCAGATCATAGAGCAGTGTGTTTTATTTTTCTTTTACAATCTCATTATTTTAAAGCCAGCATCACAATTGTTGTATATCTAATGATTTTGGAACACTAGGGGTTGTTATACTGCGCTCCTCCATGTCCCCTGTCTCCTACCCTCTGTTCCCAGTCTTAATACAGGGAACCGGGAGGGAGCTGAGAGTGACAAGAGGAGGCAAGGGTTGCTGGGACTGGGATTTAGTGCCACAGCATAGGATTAGAACCCCCATTTACAAACAGAGGCCTCGAAGGGATTTTCTGTGTCAGTGAATCCAGTCCCCTGCTATTGCAGGCAACCCTACCATGTAATCCCATTCATAAATGTAACAAGTTCCATCTTAAAACCAGTTAGGTTTCTTGCCCCCACTAGTCCTACTGGAAGGCTGTTCCAAAACATCCCTCCTCTGATGGTTAGAGTGTGTGTGTGTGTGAATGAATGTCTTTGTACATGTCTGTTTCTGTATCCAAAAATCATTACACATCTGCAAAATCAGCTGCTTTTGTGTCCCAGACTATAAGTGCGCAGCCTCTCCCCCTCCCAGCCTCCCAAAAGGCTATCCTTCCTTTTTGATGCATATGGCATGGTTTATAGCTAGGGTTTCTGAGGTTTTTCCCCCCCATTTTTAATTTATAAACACTGATAAAACACCCATATATCTCTCATTTTAAAAAAAGAAAGTAATTTGGTGTTTATCCAATAAACACTAGACATGGTTACTTATATCTAAGGGTTTGTCTACACGAAGCAGTAATGCAGATTACAGGGGTATGATTTCTAAAGTGCATTAATGTGGTGTGCATTAATTAGTCAGTATAGACCTGGCAGGTGCTCACTAAAGATTCACTGGTGTGCTTTAATGTAATGCTGTCTGAAACAGTACTACATTACAGCATGCTAGAGAATATTACAAAGAGATTACTCTTTACAGTACAGTATATACAAAAAAGAAAGCCCACCTGCCCCTGATTTTTGGACATCCAAATAAAACTCAAAAAGTGCTAAAAATAAATTCTGAAAAATGAAATTAATAAACTTGAAAACAGAAGCTCTAATTACAGCATTGTAGCAATTACCTGTTTTCACTATCAATCAGCTGTTATATAGTCATAGCCCTGCAGATCATCCTGGGTATAGCAACTGTCACAAGCCAGCAACTAAAGGACTCATTCTCCTTCTCTGGGATTAATCCTTTATGAGGGAAATCTGGTGATTAAATCCACAAATCCCCACTTCTTGCAGTTTGCCAGCTGTGACTGAGATCTTAGGTCACAAAGTCTTGCAAAAGGATCAAACCGACTGTTCCCCTTTCTTCTGTGAATGTTATCTAATGGTTGGTCAGCCCCTTTGAAAATATAAATCAGTATGTAAATGCTAAATATTATTTCATTATACAATCCAGAAGTAGTTCACTATTCAAGTCCTGCTATTTGTACTATGTCCCATGTGGTTGAAACACTCACTCCTAATTTTTCCAGCCAGATGAGGAAATATAAGTCCAGCACAATGGTCTGTTTGATTATCCCAGATATTTGGTCTTAACAGTAAAAGTTGATTTCCATCCTTCCCATTCAGCCCTGAAATATTGCCCCACTCCCTCATGCAGTCAAGCTAAAACTGAACCAGTGGTAATCTGTAATCAAGCCATTATCTTGACCAACAAAGGAGGATTTCTACCCCAGTTGCTTCCTGGAAAAAGTGGGAGAGAGGGCTTTCTGCCTGTTCCATCACTTATGCTTACTTTGAGCAGCCCAGGGGATATACCTCTACATGGAGTTCCCTTTCCTGCCCTATTCCACACACACACAGCATTGTGGGAAGTCTGGTGCATCCTAATGTACACCACCTTAACTTCAGCATTTGGGGCTTTTGAAGTGGTTAGTTTTACACCCTTGAAAAGCTAACTTCTGTTCTCATTTACACTCATGCAATGCTGCTGAAATCCCTGGTGTAGCAAGCTGTAACCAAGAGCCGAATCTAGCTTCATGCACAGAATTCCACCTCCCAATGACTTTGTTTTAACAGGAGACACACACACAAAATCCACAGCCGAACAGTGTCAGACACAATGTTTTGCCTCAATTTTCCATTGTCCTTGTTCACAGCCTCCTGCAGCTGACTGCTGAATCACAATATTTTAAAGAGGTTGTTGCAGTTTGTTTTTCTTTAGATTTTTGAATTGGGATATATTGCTTTCCTGTTTACTTTACTGGAGGTGATTACAAATAGAGAATTGGGTTTCTTTTCCTCTTTTCCTTTGTTTTTAACTGAAAAATGGCTAATGGCTTTGTAGGAGCTCCTACCAGGAATCTTTTTGAGGACTAGCATATGAGAAAATATGGCTATTGAAGAGATACTTGAATACATTGGAACAGAATGCAAGAAAGAGGGGTCACTTTAGTTTTATTTTGTACATCCCAAAATGGATCTGTATTATCTATATCTATATTATCTCCTCCACCACACATGCTTTGTAAACCAGTGCATGTGCCACAGGGAATAACTGTTCCTTGAAGCAAGCACACGCATGTTGGACTCTGGTATTTTAGATCTTTTTTTTCCTCAATCCACTTCTTTAGTTCCCTGTATCTGAATAGGTGATCCTTGTCGTGTTTCAAGGTCTGAATGTCACTTCATGGATTTTCACTTTAGGGGGTTGCAAACTGTACCACTCAGACCTGTCAAACACTTTGAAACTGAAAACATTTATTCAAAAACCTCCTGCTCCTGGAAGCTTTTTAATAGTGTTGCACAAAAGTGGCAACCAAACCAAACAAACAAAGAAGTGGAATTTCCTGTAAAATGTGTAGCCATTTTATATGCAACTTGTAGACGAGGGATGAAAACACTTAAAAAAAAAAAATTCAGATCTACCTAGGTGGTGTTTGGGATTCAGCTGGAGCCAGTAGAGGTTGTGATGTCATCTGGGTCCCTCTTGTCAGGACCCCTCAGGATTAGGGTTACGAAGGCCCAGAGTCCCAGGAGATAGGGAGAGTGTCAGCCACGATGGTGAAACTTGTTCTAGTAGCCAATTTTTCTCCTCAAAGTCTCTTTCTTTAAGGACCTGCAAACAGAGGGATGGAATAACCTGTCCCCTCATTATTTTGTCAACAATTAGGCCTGGTTTCTGACACACCAATTATGGTTCACTTTTCTTGTTTACCAAATATGATCTTAACACAGTGCTTGAGTAATATCAGTAGGCCTTTTTAAAAAATTCAGTCTTTGTCTCCTTTTCGTACCCTTTTCCATAAACATTTGTTGTTATGGGTTATTGTGGTGTCTCATGAACTTACACTCACTTTTTACAGTTGGGCTCACAATCAGGGTAAATTTGCAGGCCCTATTATCACAACAGGATATCCAAACCTCATCTGTTTTAGTGGAACATGGGCATCTAAGTCCCTTAAGTAGCTTTGACAATCACAGCCAGGATGTATTTTAAAAGTCACTTCCAAGTTTTAAAAAAATTATAAAATCAGTTTTAAAAAAATTAAACAAACTGACTTAAGGTGGCCAGGATGTTATGATCTTCTCACTGCATCACTGATTCTCAGTTACTCTGTAGCATCTGTTGTATTTTACACCCTCATGATAGTGCTACTTCATCTACCTTTTTGTTCTGATGGGCCTCAGATCTTTTTTTCACTCCAGCATCATGATGGACAATATCATCTGGTTGATACCAGCAGCATCACAACTCATCAGCTTTGTGGTTTGATTAAATGCCCATAAAATAGCACACATCAGGGGTAATATACAGGTTAGTGTCCTCTTGAGTCTGGTTAGAAAATATATAAAATGTTGTATCACTACATGCAGCTCCTATAGCCATCCCAGGCACATCCCTGGTGTAATTAAGACTACATCCGTACTTCATTTAGTAGCAGAGAAGATCACTGTGCACCTGAAGCTCCTTACACATATGCTATGTTGAACAGTCCACTGAAGTGTCAGCACATCTTAGGGACCATTACTAGCATCCTATCCATATTTGCATTTCTCCCGAGTTGACTCCATCAAAACCAAGTTGAGGCAGCAGGATGCCAAACAGGATATATACAGAAAACTCTTGTTACACAACATCTTCACGTTAGTTAGTCTGACACTACAAACCAGAGAAGAAATAGGAGCAGGTTAACCACTTTGTTATGATTGCTTTCAGCTTTTCTAAAATGTTACAGGGAGAGTGTAATTTCTGAAAGCCGCACATGCACAGCACGACATGCTAACAAATGTTATAGGTAGTGTTGCCAAAGATAGACCCAATGGCTATTGATGCATGTAAAATCGTTGGTTTGGATGGTAGAGCTTACAGTTGGTGAAAGCATGCTGTAGAACTGATGTTCTTCCTCAAGTGATTGCACATGTCCATTCCACTGTAGGTGTTTGTGTGCTCCACGGCACAGCTGTTGGAGAGTTTTTTCCCCTGGAGATGCCCATTGGGGTGGCACAAGAGCTTTCTGCTGACTCATCAACCACACGCAGGTATAAAGGGCAGAGCCACCCTGACACTCCCCACCCCCGACACACACACACTCTTAGTTCCCTCCTACTTCCCATGACAGTTGCTGGAGCTCCCTTATATTGATTCTGCAAGTCTTTTCTTTTAGTGTAGAAGCAGTACCATTTTTAGAATCTTTGTAGTTAGTTAGCGTAGATTAGTTGAAAAAGAAAAAAAGTGGGCTTTTTTTGTTGTTTGTGTGTTTCTGGTGCCTAATCTGGGTACCAGCCCGGGTACTGGAGTTATGCTGCACTCTCGGGGCTTCAAGCCCTGCCACTTTTGTGGTAAGGCAGTGCTGATTAGGGACTCTCACCTCAGCTGCTTTAAGTGCTTGGGAAAGGCTCACGTAAGTGACAGATGTAGCATGTGTAAGGGCTTTAAGCCCTGCTTTGAGAAGGATTGAGGGTTTCCCCCTCAATCAAGAGCATCTCTGCATCCATCTCATTCAACTCCATCTACTGGCCATAAGGAGCATCAGTGCTGCAAACAACTTAGCGTTGGTACTGAGCCCAGCACCAAGCAAATTGCCCCTGGAAATTTCCACTACTTGCATCCGACAAACTGGGTATTCACCCATGAAAGCTCATGCTCCAATATGTCTGTTAGTCTATAAGATGCCACAGGACTCTCTGCTGCTTTTACAGATCCAGACTAACACGGCTACCCCTCTGATACTTGATAAGCAAATTCAGGACCCTTCTCATGAGCAATCCCAAGAAGAGTGGGAATGGGACCAGCCCCCAGTTGACATTGGTGGAGATGTCCTGCTCTAGGGAAGTTCAGGAGGTGCTGCTGAATAGTACAAAACCATCACAGAAGAGCACTCTACCTGGCTAAATGAAAGATTTTCCATTTGATCCAGACAGAAAGGGTTTTCCCCAATCCTCGCTTCTATTAGGCACATGCTGGACTATCTTCTGTCCCTAAAACACGAAGTGTTGGAGATTAGCTCAATCAGCGTGTAGATATACCTATCTCACAGAGCTGGAAGGGACCCCGAAATGTCATTGAGTCCAGCCCCCTGCCTTCACCAGCAGGACCAAGTACTGATTTTGCTCCAGATCCCGAAGTGGCTACCTCTAGGATTGAACTCACAACCCTAGGTTTAGCAGGCCAATGCTCAAACCACTGAGCTATCCCTCCACCCAGCATCTAGCCTATCATTCCCACCTATTGCTAACTGATCTCTTTTTTCCATCCCAATGTCTGTAAGACTTTTAAAGGGCCTGGACAAACTATTTCTGCATTTGCAGAACGCTGCTCCCCCATGCAGCCTGGATCTAATCTTAGCAAAGATGATGGGTTCCCTCCACTTCGAGCCTCTATTGACCTGCTCCCAGCTGCATGCTTTGATGAATGTAGCTTTTTTTAGTGGCCATTATACCAGCCAGAAGAGTGGGAGATCTCAGGGCACTAATGTCAGATCCTCCATAGACATGTTTCTACCCAGAAAACGTTTGCCATCATCCTCACCCAAATTTTTTTTACCAAGGTGGTTTCCACTTTTCATATTAACCAAGAAATCTTCTTGCTGACTTTCTTTCCAGCGCATCATGGTCATCAGGATGAGGAGAGCCTTCATGCTCTGATGTTAGAAGAACTTTCACTTTTTACCTGGATCAGATTAAACATTGCAGGTCTTCAACTCAGTTGTTTATTGCATTTGCAAACAGTAGGAAGGGCAGTTCTGTATTCACTCAAAGGATCTTGTCTTGGATATCCAGTTGTATTTGTTTTTGTTACAAGTTGGCTAACATGAAGACTCTGGATAGAGTGTTGGGCCATTTGACTAGGTCCCAAGCAGCTTCTGTGACCTTTCTGGCTAACATTCCCATATTAGACATTGGCAAAGCAGCAACCTGGTAATCTTGTCCTACATTTACCTCTCATTATGCCATCTCCCAACAATCTAGAGACAATGCTAAATTTGGATGAGTGGTCCTCCAGTCCCTGTTCACATAGACTCTGAACCCACCTGCACTTGGGGTTGCTTGTGAGTCAGCTGCAGTGGCACGGGCATGTGCAGTCACTCAAAGAAGAAGAAACAGTTAGTAAACTTTCTGTAACTGTTGTTCTTCAAGATGTGTTGCACATGTCCATTCCAGACCCTGCTTTCCTTCCCCTCTCTATCGGAGTGTTCTGGGGGACAGGAACTGAGGGGGAGTCAGGGACAATTCTGCCCTTTACAGCTGTGTGCAGTACATGAGGCAGCAAAGAACAACAGTTACGGAAAGGTTAAGTAACCATTTTATAGTGGTTCAAGTGTTTTGCTAGCATCCAGACAGAGGCAAAGATTGTGTGGTTATCTTTGATTAAACCTCACAATTCACATTTTACTAACTTTTTATATAAAATTAACGTGGGTGACTGCTTAGTCCATTTGTTTTCAGTCTAATGGCATTTCATTTTTTAGAACTGTTTTTGTAACTTGCATAACAACTCTATAGTACACAGAAGATGGAGTGCAACAAATAGATCAACATATGCTAGGTGAGAGAGAGGGCGAAGTTTAACATGTGGAGTCTACCATGGTTAAAATGTCGCAACATTGATTAAGATAGAAGAAAAATAGCTTCATTTAAGTCAACATTTGATATTATGATCATTATTTATTTTATTTGACGTTAGTAGCAGTAGTAATAAACATGTATTGTGTGGTAGTGCCTATGTTTGGTGAAGGTATCAAAGCATAAACATGGAGTTGATATGGCACGTTTCTCTAGAATAGAAATAACAAGAGTCACATGGCAGTTGGGACTTGTTTGTGTCCCTTCTGGGAACCTGGACAAAGAGCAGTTTGCTGGAGTTATAAGCTCTAGTTTACTTTTGCTATCTAAGATTCCTTTTTAAGAATATACAATATTTGTCAATTAGACTACAAACATACTGCCCCTTGCTTCTGCCCATTTCTCTTCTGACAAGGGAGTAATTCACTCTTCTAGTTCAAAACCCTCCGACCACTTAGAAGTGGGCAAAATATGTTGGTTTAGTTCTTGGTGAAATGTGTTTACACTTTCTGGCTCTTTCTCTTTCCTGATGGGTGACGTGAAAAATGACTGCCACCTGGAAAAAATCCAGTGGGAGGTCTTCCAAGTAATCATGCAATGTTTAGTTAGTACATGCTGCTGGAAGTAAGCCAGTACTGCTGAGATACCACAATCTGGATGACTGGTGCACAGTAGCAGTTTACAGTACATAAAATTCTGGGATAGCAACTAAAAAAAGAAAGATAAATAGCAGCATATTGCTTAGAAAATGTAATAATCTTAATTAACTACACTGAAAACATCTATTTGCTTTCCAGACCCAGCAAACTCAGCACCGTCTATTCTGGATGGGTTTGACCAACGTAAAGCCATGGCAGGACAGCGAGTGGAGCTGCCTTGCAAAGCATCGGGGCACCCAGCACCAAAGTACCGTTGGCTGAAGGACAATGTTCCCTGGGAGCCAGATAGCAGGTTTCGGCAGACAGTCACAGGTCTGCTGATAGAGAACACACGTCCTTCAGACTCAGGCAACTACGTTTGTGAGGTGTGGAACAACTATGGTACTGCTGAGGTGATAGGGCATCTACATGTAAAACGTAAGTCCAGGACTGAATGTGGCAAGTATAATTTCAAACCCATGATTGTGCTTGGTTTTGCAATGGAAGGAAACGAAAGAAATATTTTGTAGAAGCTTCTTTTGTTATTGTTTTTGTTGCTGTTACTTGTTTTGTTATTGTCAATGGTGGCTGCTTGAAGCTGCTCAAAGGTTTGGAATGTTATAAACTGCCTTAGTGGAGATGGATTAGTGAGCAGAATGCAGATGAGAGATCAGAAGTGCAAAATGAACACAGTTTATCACATGGTTATGTGATTTTTCACATAAAGGATGTATTTTGCTTAGTAATAGAAATAGATGAATTGCAAACTGTCTTCTGAATAAAAGTGTCAAGCTCTGGTCACTGGGATTTCTGCTATTCATTATTTTGAATATTCAGATAATCCTGGAGTATTCATGAAAATGTATGAAAATCCTGAATGTCTCATGAATTTTATCATAAATGATTATTAGTCTGAAATGCTGTATTGGAAAGGCATTATTTGCTGTTTGTTATTCTTCTGTTTAATTTTTTTGGTATAAAGGAGCAGAAACAATACCATTTGACTTAGATTTCCAACCACACAACATGAATAAGAAATTGTGAAAAGGAAAAGTGTGTGAACAATCCATTGTCTAAAAATTATTCAGTGAATAATTACAAATAACAAATACATCCAAAGAAAATCAGGATAATTTATCATTGATTCAAAAATTTAAAAAGATGGCTACATTTGTAAAGCATTCATAACAGGTAGATGAATCAGATCCACTTAATATTGTACAGGCTCATAACAGATCAGGAATATCTAGTAATCCTCAATAGGGAAATAATAATATTTACATTATTATATTATACAATATTCTTTAAAGCAGAATTAAGTTAACTAGGAAATTGTGTATATGTGTCTAAAATATATATAATTCTTTAGTTAACTCATCTGTTTTACAGAATATAGTATAACATCTTATATCTATAGCCGTGTGTGTGTGCATGTGTTTGTGTGTGTGTGTGAGAGAGAGAGAGAGGTAAAATAAATAAGCAATATTGATAGCGCTTCCAATATTAGGTAAAATGTTGGTCATTAAACATGCTAAACAAACGATATCTCATCACATTTGATTCATAACACATATCCACAGATAATAAAAGAGATATATTATATTTTGAATTATTTCTTGATAGAGCTGGTATTGAACAAAAAGCCTGGGGGAGAATCCCATCTGGATATAAATTTCATGGTGGTATGTTATATATTGTGACAAAGTTCCTCCTCTACCTTGGTGGGTCCTGAGCTTATTTGGCAGATTTGCTCACCTCAGTGATCTTCCCCACAGTCTGAGTCAACTTCTGTGTCTGATCAGGAGTTGGGAGGTTTGGGGGGAACCTGGGCCCACCCTCTACTCCGGGTTCCAGCCCAGGGCCCTGTGGATTGCAGCTGTCTATAGTGCCTCCTGTAACAGCTGCATGACAGCTGCAACTCCCTGGGCTACTTCCCCCTGGCCTCCTCCAAACACCTTCTTTATCCTCACCACAGGACCTTCCTCCTGGTGTCTGATAACGCTTGTACTCTTTAGTCCTCCAGCAGCATACCCTCTCACTCTCAGGGTAGGTCTATACTTACCCGCCGGGTCGACGCGTAGAGTTCGACTTCTCGGAGTTCGAACTATCGCATCTAATCTAGACGCGATAGTTCGAACTCCACCACTGCGAACGGCGGTGGCGGAGTCGACTGGGCGTCTGGACGGGTGAGTAGCTCGAACTAAGGTAGTTCGACTTCAGCTACGCTATTTGCGTAGCTGAAGTTGCGTACCTTAGTTCGACCCCCCCGCTTAGTGTAGACCAGGCCTCAGCTCCTTGCGCCTCTTGCTCCCAGCTCCTCACACGCACTTCCTCTCCTCTGGTTCACTCCTTCCCTGACTGAAGTGACTCCTTTTTAAACCCAGGTGCCCTGATTAGCCTGCCTTGATTGGCTGCAGGTGTTCTAATCAGCCTGTCTGCCTTAATTGGTTCTAGCAGGTTCCTGATTACTCTAGTGCAGCCCTTGCTCTGGTCACTCAGGGAACAGAAAACTACTCAATCCAGTGACCAGTATATTTGCCTTCTACCAGACTCCTGTACCCCACTGGCCTGGGTCTGTCACAATATGTACTGAGCCCAATCAAAATGTAGGGAGGTTGGGATGCAGATCCAAATCCAGTAGGTTTAGTTGTTGGTATGTGTGTGGATAAAGACTCCCTTGCTTATGTTTACTATTGTTACTTCAATACTGTAAATTTTCTTTCACACATAATATCAAACTTCAATAAAAATATATCCTCATATTCTTAAATGGTGATACTGAGAATAAAGTCAGGTGGGCTATCTTACTGCTTTGTGTACTTATCCCACAGTGAGTTCCACACAGGGGCACCCTCACATCCAGGCAGAGCCCCACTGATGGCAATGGGACTCCAGCTGGGTATAGGGGTCTGCCTGTGCAGAACTAATTGTGAGACTGTGGCCTTAAAAGGCCCTTGAAATCAAACATGGCCACCTATTCTCATTTCAGAGATGTGTATTTGTGATTTAGTGTTTTTTCTCAGTGAAAGGTCACCTGTTAGTCATATTTTTTTAAAAGATACATAATGTCTTCCTTTCCCCCCCCCCTCCTTTTGACTTAAATCTTCAGAGCCTCTGAAAGCCACAATCAGTCCACGGAAAGTTAAAAGCAGTGTTGGTAGTCAAGTGTCCTTGTCCTGCAGTGTGACTGGAACTGAGGACCAAGAACTCTCCTGGTACCGAAATGGTGAAATCATCAACCCTGGAAACAATGTGAGGATCATGGGGATCAACCGTGAGAATCTCATTATGGATGGCATGGCCAAAAGTGATGGTGGAGCGTACCAGTGCTTTGTACGCAAGGACAAGATGTCTGCTCAAGACTATGTTCAGGTGGTGCTAGAAGGTTAGTCATTACCTGCTTTAGTGGGGTTACTGGCTACAGTGAAGTGTTATTGTATGTATATAGTATATATAATATGCTTGTGGTCTCCAATTATAAAGAGAGAAGACCCTGTGCCTGTAGGAAGGATCAAACTAGCCACACACTTTGGGAGATATTTGTGCCTCTTCGTGCTCCAGAACAACAAATGAGAGGAAATGAAGGTCCAAGTGTCAAATAAATTGATTTGAAAAATATTCCTCCTACTGAAGCCCCACCAACTGCGTTAATTTTCTGCTGCTATCCAAAATTCTGTAACTCCAGGACAAGAGAGAAGAGAGATCCCTACTGAGGATCAAACATTTCATTCCAAACGCAGTTTTCAGGCTGGCTGTGAAATCAGTTGAAGGTCTGGAGATCATGCTAAGTAACTGACACAATGTTCCACATAATAATCAAGTGAGGAAAGTAATCAATTTGTACAGAGCCGGTTCACTAATGAGGCTGTAGTGCAGTCATGGCATGGCCACTATTTTTAGTCTTTATAGAAAAAGAAGAGATTACCTGCCTGGACCTAGTTACCTCGGCAACCATCTCTTGTGACTAAGAAAGCCTAAAGAGCATATTGATAATCTATAATGATGTCGAGAGAGTGCAGGTTATCAGAGAGCGACAGCAGGAAAGATTTCAAAGACACTCGGGTCTTGCTGGGAAAATAATGTCTGCTTTCATCTCCAAAAAAGCCTGTCACTTGAATAAAAAAAAGGGCAGAGGTGCATACTGAGCACACTCACTGATTTATTTGTCGTGTGTCAGTTTCCATTCAGGATAAAAAGCCGATAGCTTTTTTGTCTTGTGAGAGATGACAGTGCGAATGCATGGAAAAGAAAAGGAAGAGAGAGAGAGTCAGAGATGAAGAAAGAAATTTTAAATACTCTGTTACGCATCCAATAGGACAAGAACAAAGAGAGAGGGAGAGAGAAAAAATATATAAGAAACCCAACCTAATGTCCCTGCTGAAATGTAGGTGTTTCAATGTACTGGAAATGATAATTTTGATGCTCTTAGGTGATTGTGCTGGGGAGAGAGAACACTGCTGTACTTTTTTTTTTTTTAATCCTGCTGAGATTCAGCACATTTTGTAGGGATAGCAATTCAAGCTCCACACACATCACAAGATCTCCCTCAGTTTTCTGTGTGATCCTGTGTTGAGATTACTAGGTAAGGAGAGGCTATTTCCAATGGCATTATGCTGGTCTGAGCCTCCATGAAATGTGCAGAGTGCACTACGTATTCTCTCACAATATTAGAGTTACTGATGCTTGTCACTGATGTCCTTCCCCATTACATCTTGTATGGAATTAAAATGAGTTATTCCCATAGGGCAAAGCCCACTGGGTGGGAAGAGAGGGGTTTTCAAGAGGCTTAAGCCATTCTTTATACTGTGATTAAACCACCCTCTTATAGTCTTTGCTGATGCTAATATTTTCTCAACTTTAAAACTAATTGGCTGGCCCCCACAGTGCATTAGATCCAGACAATGGCATACAGAATTGTTTTCTAAACCTCTTACTAGACTGCTTCCTACATATTATGAGCTGAACCAGATGCATTCTTACCCCCAGTTATATTTAAATCCATTCTAAACACCACTCTTAAAGCATACTGTAATTTAAAAAAGAACAACAGAAAGAGTGTACTGTATTGCAAAATCTGGGAAAGAACCTTCTAAATAATAATAGGGTGTCATTTTTGTTAAAACCATTACACTTCTGTGCTATCCAGTTAGAGAATAATTTAATTCTACTCCATACTTTGAAAATCCTTACCTTTTTCTTTTCTCACTTGCACCTTGGAGACTTTGGTTAAATTGTGACATGAGTCACAAGAAAATATATTTGTTGTCCTCTCCACCTTGGTAGATTTGTGTACAACACTGAGCTACCTCAAAAAATGTCATCATCAGCATGCGTAGCAATTTGTATTTGGAAAAGGCTTATTTTAATACTGGTACAAGAGAGATATTGCAGGACTGAACTGAATTGGCAGAGATGTTTGGAATTAGCATACACAAATTATGCCTGGCTTTGGCCAACATTATTCGTCCTTAACTTTCAAAGGAACTGAAATGTTTAAGTATATCCCCAAACCCCATTTTAGGCTTACACTCTACTTCTTTGGCTTCTCAATTGCCTATGGTGTCCAAGCCTTTTTCACAGAAACATGGGAATTGCTATATTAGAACAAACCAATGGTCCATCTAGTCCAGTATCATCTCTCCAACAGTGGTCAGTACCTGAAGCTTCAGAGGAAGGTGCAAAAGAAACCCTGCAGTAAGCAGTTATTAGATAAGCTATCCACAGGAAAAAATCCTTCCTAACCTTCATTAATTAGAAGTTGGCTTATGTTCCTGAAGGAGGAGGATTTGCGTCCTTTTCAGAATTCTTGGTTTATGGGCTGTTCATTTGCTTTCCGTTTTCCTCTACAGATGGAACTCCCAAAATCATTTCTGCATTCAGTGAGAAAGTGGTGAGTCCAGGAGAGCCTGTCTCCCTTATGTGCAATGTGAAGGGGACTCCTCTGCCTACAATCACCTGGACACTAGATGAAGATCCCATAATCAAAGATGGTAATCACCGTATCAGCCAGATTATCACCTCTGAGGGCAATGTGGTCAGCTACCTGAATATCTCTAACACTCAAGTTCGAGATGGGGGAGTCTATCGCTGTACTGCCAACAACTCTGCTGGAGTCATCCTGTACCAGGCTCGAATAAACGTAAGAGGTGCTTGTCAAATCAGCTCCTCAAAAAAACACACATAACTCATTGTAGTGGAGAAGATTGTTGCATGCACTGGTCTGAATCTTGGAATGCCAAAACTGACATACTGTGGTTCTCCCATCTTCACACCTCCCTCAACCCCCTCTAGAAACTCTGTTGTATGGTTTAAGGTTGGAAGGCCCCTTCCCTCTTTGGCTTGTGAAGTCAGCTTCTTATACAATCTCTTTCCCTAAACTTACCTTCCTCAAGCATGAGGGTTAGTGTCCTCACTAATATGTTTTCCTATTTTAGTTTTTGCATGCATATGTTTCTTATTTTCCTTTCCTCCTTTAGTTGTCCTACATTCATTTTAATTACTCATGCACATGGTACGTTACCTTGAACTTGTAGTTCTACATGGCATAATACCCATCCTCATGATATTATATTTTATATACATTAGAATGAATGCTAACTTTGTCAATGTTCTCATGTGTAACAGGATTCTAGCTTAGCATACGTTTTAGTATTTGACATTTAATTAAATCATTCCCTAGCCTTTAATTTGTAATGCAGCAAAGATTTTATCAGACAAGTATTCAATAATACAAACATATACCACAGCCCTAATTAGAACGTATGCTGTAGGGCGAGAGAAACTAGAGCACATAAAGATTAGGGAGACTGCTTAAGTGGTTCTTAAAAGCAAAAACTGTCAAATGTTAAGACAAAATGTTATGCAGGCTACATTAATGGATGTTGTAAACATTTATATAATCAGCAAAAAATGAATATTTCCTCTAGCAAGTATGCCCTTAAATTATTTTCAAGGGTTTCTTTGTACTTTTCCAGGGCCAGCAAGCATCCGTCCAATGAAAAATATCACAGCAATAGCAGGACGGGACACCTATATACATTGCCGTGTGATTGGCTATCCATATTACTCCATTAAATGGTACAAGAACTCTGACCTGCTTCCTTTTAACCATCGCCAAGTAGCATTTGAAAACAATGGAACGCTGAAACTCTCAGATGTGCAGAAGGAAGTGGATGAGGGGGAATATACATGCAATGTTCTGGTTCAACCCCAGCTGTCTACAAGCCAGAGTGTACATGTGACTGTAAAAGGTAATGTTTATATTGAAATATAAAGCTAAGCTAATGGCCAGATGGTTTTTAATCAGTACAAGAATCCACACATGTAAAATTGTACAGGTGATTAGAAAATAAGCAATAGGACAGTTAATCTGCATTTTTTTTGTAGGCATGATATATAGCCAATGGTCATCTACAGATATCCTATTGTACCATAATTGCTCTCATTGAGATCTACCTTGTCCTGTTGACTTCAGTGGGACTACTTGCATAGTAAGGTACTGCTCACCATGAGTAAATCTGGGAGAATTTGGCCTTATATGATGACGAGCACTCGAGTGCTTCTAAAAACTGAAGACTAAAGAGCATGGAATGTAATCCTTTGTTTTCTTATGAGATGACTCAGTGGCTGAGGATGACTGGTCATTCAATATTACGTTCATTGAAGTTTCATAGGTCATTGTCTCTTCTTGATGACTCAAGTCAGTTTTGCAACCTAGTTATTTTTCAGCTGCTAGAAAATGCAATGAGGTTTTGTTAGTTATGAATTGTATCTATTTCTCCTTTTTTCTCCAGTAAGCAGTAAACAGATTCAAGAGCTAAATTAATTAAGCTTGATTTAAAAAAAAAATAGGAATTGTTTTTTTCAGGGAGATGTTGATGCTTTAAAGAGAGAGCCATTTCTCTAAGTTCATTTTAATGTTACATGACTTGTAATTTGGAACAGGATGTTTGAAATCAATACAAAAGTTCCCATACAAAGATGTGGAAACTGATATGTAAACATTCAGAAGTAGATGATGATGATTTCCAAGCATTGCATCCAGACCATACACAAAGACATTAAAGATAAAAAGCACAAAAGTGCTCATTATGCCTGATTGTTCAAAACTAGGTTATACTGCGATGTGGTACAGTCCCCCATCGAAGATGACTAACAAGTTCATTTCACATAAGCCTACAGGATGAACTGAAGTACATTTTCCCCTTATGATTTTGTTCAAAAGCTTTTCTACCCTTTTGCATTTTTTTTTGATTAATATGTGTCAGGCCTTAGATAAGATACCAAGGACATTTCTACGCTTTTTTTCTTGTTTTCATTCTAGAATTATGTTAATTGCTTATTACTTGAAGGGGTGGAGGGATTAGCTTGTAACCAGTAGTACTGTGAACCCTTCAAGGAATGACCCATCATGTTCTTTAGCCCAGAAGGGGCACTGTTCCACGCAATCTGTTATAAAAAGCTGCTAACACTGCAACTTTTTATCATATGCTCTATCCTCTCTGTCACCGTAATAGTGTTGCAAAACTGCCGTTGGTGCATCTCTGTGAAAATGAATGTTAAATTAGTGATTGTGCTGATATGGTCTCTGCTGTTCCCCCTGGTTGAGAATGCCATCTTTTAATTATATCATTCTTCAAGTGCTTATGACAGCTAATATAATCAGATGTAAATGGGAGTGCTCTGACTATGTTTGTAAAGAAAAGCCTTGGTGCCATACCGATATAATTCAGATATCTAGACCAAAACACAACGCCCATTCTGAAAGCGATTTGATGCCTTAGATTCAGACACGTGGATGGATTTTAAGACTTTTATTAAACTTTAATACAGCAGAGGGGTGCCATCCACCATCACTCCTGGTCTCCAGTACCAGGCATTTAAGTGGTTCCAGTACAGCAGTTACAGGGCTCCTTCCATATAACCTGTAACTTGGGGTAGGATTTCCTCAGCCTAACCCCCCACGACTCAGCAGGCTGAGTCCTACCAACCCTGCCCCTATTAGGGGGACAGAGGCAGAAGGTGGGGACCTTGGCCCATGAGTGCCACCAGGTCTCACCCTATCCCATTAGCCCAAGACCCATCAGCAAAATCCCATGTCTTTTACCTCTGGGAACCATTCACTTTATCTTTTTAATGGCACTGGAAACCAGCCACAAGTTTTGATGAATTAATAACTCAACCAGGTACCTCAATTAGCAAGTACATTCCTGCTTAACCTACTGTGGCTCCAAGGTGCTGTGAGGAAGGCAAAAAATCTCTCCAGTCCTCTGCCAACTAGCCATATGGAAGAAAAAAATTCCTTCCTGACCCTCAATGTGTGAACAGCTAGACCCAAAGCATCTGCCAGACTGGAGTCCCATTCTTAGCTCCGGGTAGGTAGGAGGATGGGGCTGCTGGAATGGAGATGAAAGAGGCCCCACATTGCCCAGGCTTCAGGTTAAATTCCTGGAGTTGGGGGATGTGAGCCAAACATTGTCCTCCCCACCCCAGCTGGCCAATGGGTGCCAGATACTCTGGGGGGAGAGGAGGTAACTGGTATCTCTCAATGTGTCTCCCACCCTTGCTGCTGGAGCTCCCCTCCTTCACCACCAGCCCCATTAAGTTCCCCCACCCATTGAAGTGTGTGGGTGGCATTTTGACTTCCAGTGGATAACAGATTTCAAACGTGACTCTGCCTCTCTCTGAAAGTCTCAAACGATTCAGAGGCTTTTAATTTATCTTGACAAGAGTGAGGTATTTAAAAAAATAAACTAGCTATATCCGTATCCTAACAAATTATTTTTACATTAAATACAAGATTCCAAAAATGGGCTTTATTCTGTTGTCTCGTCAAATCTGAACAAATTTTAATTTAGTTGTTATATATTTTAGCTGTAGTCCAGCACTGCCATAAATTATTCTGGACAGCTACACATTTTTTGTCGCAATAGTTAATAACTACATACAGATTTTTATCCTGCATATTATATATAGTTCCTTGGAGCATTAGCAGTTAACAGTCAGTATTTTCCTATTGCTTGAAAATATAATGTAAACTATTATAATTTTAGTGTGCTATCTTTTCCTCTATAATTCAGACTGACACTGTTATGTCTGATACTGAAAAATACAAAATGTGGAGCAGCTTCAATATATGAATTCAAATATCTTGAAATAGTTTCATAGAGTTTAAGGCCTGAAGGGACCATTAGATCATCTAGTCTGACCCTCTGTATATCACAAGCCCTTACATTTCATCCATTTCATTTGCACAGCCAACCTCAGTTCTGGCATTTCCTAACTTCTGAGTGCTTGCCTTTGCCACCTTAATAATATTTCTTCAATATAGCTATTTGTGGGTAAGTTCCTGGCTTTTTAATAAAGCAAATTGCAAACATAAAAATTCTATCCTATGGCATCATATTGACCATAGGTGATCAACAGGGTTGTAACCTTTAGATCCACTGCACAGATCCACTGTCTCTTGAACTCAAGGGTGGTTCTCCTGTTTGCACAGACTCTTCTGCTCATTCCTCCCAAACTTGACCCATTCTGCTCTGTCCTGTCCAACCTGTTCTTGTTTAAGTCCTATCGTTTCCCCACCTGTGTCCTCCTTCCAGTTCAATTCTCTTCACCTTGTCAATCCCACTCTCTGCTCCACAGGCTTTTCAGTCCCAGTCTTCCCCTATGAGCTCCCCATCCTAGTCTCCTTGTCCAACCATTTTCAGTTCTCCCTCACCCCCTGGGTACAGCTCTTGTTCCCTCTGCATTTGAATTGGGCAGCTTGTTCCTCCATATTGACTGGACCCAAAAGGGGGTGTGACAGGGTGTATGAACCCCGCACTGGTGATGAAGGGTTTAAAGAGTTGCTGTGGGCAAGGCTAGCCCCATCCCTCTGGTTCTGTCAATCAAGTCAAGGGTGGAATAAAGGCTTAAAAACAGGAAGTTCCCAGTAGCTGCTTGGCAGCTGTGAGAAAGAGCATATGGCAACTCTACACTTCCCAGAGGAGACTCCTGGAAGCCTTCATGGGAACTTCCCTTGGGAAGGCCATTTACCATCCCCTGCCCCAGTTGCTTACAAGGAGACAGTGACCCAGTTATACCAGCCAGGTAAGATAGGTCCGGCAAGCCCCAAGGCAAGCTGATTAGTTGCTTGCTGATGCTACTCTCTACTCCTACTGGGATTAGAGAAGCTGAGAACAGACAAAATGGACTAGGGGAGTGGGAGCCAAGAACTCCATCCCCAGAAATCCTAGGGACTCCTATTTAGGCAGAGGGGGGCACCCTGAGGACTTTTCAGTGCCCGTCCAGTAGGAAGCACCCATCATCAGCCCGAGAACTGTGACAAGGGAACACTGAGAGCACAAGAGAGACAGGCTCCCTGCTGTCATTTCTGATGCCTGTCCCCAACTCACCCACAGCCGTCCACAGCAATTGCGGGAAAGCTCTGCTCCCTTCCCCCGCCACTGGAAGCCGAGCTGGAGCATGCTGAGTGCAGATAGAATCTCTGGAGTTTTTAGCTGTGACGTTCTAGCAAGTCCCTATTGAGCATGTGTGAAATGTGATTTTTCAAAAAGTCATAACTTGGCCAGCTGTGAATGGCTTTTTTTCAGGGATAGTAAAGGACACATCCGTGGCACAAAAGCCACCTCCCTGACAAATTTGAAGTCCCTGCCCTTAAGCATGGGAGTGCGAGAGCTTCTTGAAGGAAAGATTATTAGAATGGTTTACATGAGCATAACAATATATTTTCCCCCAACCTTGTTTTGGAAACAGCCAAACGGTTGTGGCTGAAATTTTCAAAAAAGTGTCAGCCCGTGGCAGACACCCAGCATGGACAACTGTTGCATCGCAGAGGAGCAGGGACAGAGTCTGACAACCCATGTGATCATAAGCAGAGAGTACTTTATTCATTTCCAGCATGCTCTTTATACTCTTAAAGCAGGCAAGCAAGCAGTTGCTAATTGGTTAACAAATTTAACACACCCGCAGCTGTAACTTCATAGAACTAGCCAAGGCCAACTTCTCAAAACAAAGCTCAAAGCCTAATTAACCCATCCTAAAAACCTAAACATCTTAGCTTCCCACACTACCAACTGCCAAGCTAGCAAAATATTCTCAACACCTCCCCCCTCCACCCAAAATCAAAAAGGAGGGGAAAAAAAAGGGATAAAAACATTAGCAAAACATTTCCAACTTATAACAACATAACACCACAATCTATCACAAACCAAAATTAAAACTTTATAAAGCCAACCTATATAACCATGCAATTCTTAACATAACCCCAACAACACCAAACAAAAACAAAGCACAACAAATAAATGGTGTAAATTCTACAGGATTCCCCCCTACTCAATAGCACACCAACTTGTGGCAAACTTCTATTACCAAATTATCCCTCAGATGTCAGGCGATCAAACTGACACTGAGGGAGGGGGGGGTCCTAGAAAAAACACAACATAAACCACATAAAACACAAAAAACAATCCTGGCCAGAAAAAAACAAACAAACAAACACCACAAAACAAAACAAAAAACACATAACATAAATTTAACTCTGTAAATAAATGCATGGTACATAAAATGCTATGCAGCTAACACCAATTTTCTTAATATCTAAAAAACAAAACAAAACTACCCCTACTGGGCAATCAATCATTACATACAATACACAAATACCCTTAGTACCATCAGGCAAAAAAGGAAAATTACATCATCAATTAAATCATTTACAGTAATACAATTGCATCCTAACTTACTTCTAAATTCAACTGCTATTCCCTCCAGCAACCACAGAGTTAACTTTGTACTCTGCCTAACATTACTCGCTAGTAATTAATTACCTTTTCTATCAACTACACCCTCAAGGTTATCAACCAGTATTCCAAGCTTGTTGTCTGTTGCCCGCCGCCTGGGCCCGATCCTTTTTTCCTCCTCAAGTTCTCTATCTATTGCGTGCCTGCCTGGGCCCGATCCAAAGCACTTTACATAAAGGTATTTTGGGTCACATAAATTCAAAGCCATTCTCCCAAATTTCCTAGATTTATGCCTACAACTCCCGCTTTAAAAAATACTCAAACAAACCTTTAGGCCGAGTTTTCCCAAACTTTAAAAACAAAAAACAAATAGGCTCTAAAAAACAGGGTTTTGGGGAGGGGTAATATCATTTACAATCCAATTAGGGAGGGCAATACATGCTAAAAAAAAATTCCACAACACAGGGCGCAGCCTGCAAAATAAACCCCAAAATCCAATCAATACCACAGTTTTTAGCAGGAGTCCCAAATTTTTTCCTGCCAGTGTGCAATTCTTTGCTTCTTTACCAGGGTCAGTTCTCAATGTCTTTTTAGTCAGGAATTTCTAGACATTGGCAATATCAATAATGTAAGTGTTTTTTCTCCTGTTCCACCACCATCGTGGTTCAAGTTCTACGGGGGAAATTATCAGGACATCATCCTATACATTCAGGCAAAGCAAAAATTATCTCAATCAATTAAATCATTCAGGGAGGATCAAACAAAAAGAATCCTGGCATAGCAAACAAGCAACTTTCCTCCAGGGGCCCAGGTTGTGTACATCGTGTGGCTCTTTCAGACATTCCATCCACCACTGCAGCAGCAGACATCTCTGATACTAACACAGTTGCAATTTCTTCAGTCCTACTGTTTGCAGCCTCAAATCCCGAATGAGCAGTGGTAATATCTTGGACTAGTTCAGGAAATAGTTTTCCAGGCACTGCTTCTAAAGGCTTTAAAGTTTCAGCTGAGGTTTCCATAGATGTTACAGTTTCTGCAATGATTTGTTCTTCAATTGCTGCAGCTGTAACAGGCACAAATGTTTTTTGAGCCCCAGAGCTTTCAATACTAAAAATGGGTGAGCCAGTATCTGCCAGCTGCACAGCTAAATTCTCTTGCTCCTCTTCGTCTCCCTTTCCACACACAGGCAGTTCTTGAGGACACATGTCGCTCTGTAGAGGGGCCCCATTTACAACTGCCCCTGGGCATTCTGATACTAGGTTAGATGGCGCATCTCCTACATCATTCTGCATGGGGGCCTCAGCTGCAACCGCTTCAGTGTGCTCTAATTCCAAGGTAAACACAGTATCTTCTACCTCTGTCGTCCCAGGTGCCTCAGTTACCCCACTCTGCATTGCATCCCCAATAAAAGCTTCCTGAGTGATTTGCCGCCCATCGGATCCCTGAAGCCGAGCAGTTCGGGTGGGCTTGCACAAAGTAATGTCCATAGCAAAGGCAGTTTGGGGAGGGCCAGTGGATCCAAACCCTCGAGACCCGCGGTCAATCGGGGTCGGTCGGGGCACACATCCCTTGAAAGGTATTAACTGAGCAAGACGTGTACCAGCAGTTATAGTCACAGGGGGACAGAGGGCACGTACCATTATCCCAATATTCCCCGTATAGTCGGCATCAATAAGGCCAGGCAAAACAAAAATACCTTGTTTCGATGTCGACGAACGGCCAATCAAAAGGGCACTCAGTCCAAATCCTAATGGACCATCGATGTTGGAAGGAAGAACTTGAACCTCGTCAGTCTCTAAAACTACATCTGTCGCTGTGGCCAAGTCCACTCCGGCACTGCCACGGGTTGCTCCGGTGAGGTGTTCCAGGCAGCCGGGTTGGCGGGTGGAGGCACTTGTGTCGTCGCGCTCCTCCAAGGGGCGCTCCGTGATCCGTTTCCCGGCAGCGGTGTTCCATCCTTCGTGTAACGCGCCCAACAGTCGGCGGCGCGATGTCCAAACTTATCACATCGTGTGCAAGCGCCAGTTGCAGCTTCAGGTGACACATCAGAGGCCTGCTGCCCATTTTGCATAGGGCAGTCCCGCCGGAAATGCCCGGGTTTTCCACAACCAAAACAGGGGCCGGCTGGCCGGGTCGGTCTTCTAGCCCCCCGCTGTCCCCCGAGCAGGGGTTGTAACGCCACGGCCAGTGCAGAGGCCTGTGCCTTAGCATGAATTGCCGCCTTATCCGTCTCCTCAAGCATAGCGGCCCTACCACATGCCTCAATCATTTCCATCAGGGTCGCAGTCTTGGGCAAGGTGGCTAATATACGGCGGCAAGTGGGATTTGCATTCTGGGTGGCAAGATCAAGTCCAACTGCAGTTCTGGCTTCTGGCGTCAGATTGGGAGATCTATCAATAGCCTCTCGAAGGCGATCCAAAAAGGTGGAATACGGTTCCGATGGGCCTTGTGTAATTTTAGCATAGGGAGGGACCGGCTTTCCCATCTGGGGCACCGCTTTAAAGGCAGCCAAAGCTAGTTCCTGTGATTGCTGCAGGATCCGGGGCTCAAGGCGAGCTTGCAAGTGCGGGTCAACAAAGCGACCGGCTCCCAAAAACATATCAGCAGTGGCCAGGCGCCGAGGATCATCATCCGGTAAATCCAAATTGCGGACAAGAGCCAAGTCAACTCTCTTAGCCCAATCATCTTTCCACAACAGTTTCTGTGTAGGTGTAAGAAGCATGTCAGCTAGCTTAATCGCATCGTACGGACACATTGCTTGGCCAACAAATATCTGTTCAATGATAGACTGTACATACGGATTATCTAGTCCATAAGCCATGATCGATTTCTGTGCCTCACGGATCAACTTCCAGTCCAAAGGGGCCCGCCGTCTATGATTAGGGTGTTGAGGGTCTGGCGTAATCACCGGAAAGGCCTCAGGTGTTAGACCTTCAAGGATGGCTTCTCTTAAAACCCCATGCCAGCGCTGTACCGGATCCGGAGGGTCTCCAGTTGGAGGGTCCCCGGGGCCAGGCGGGGCGGGGGGGCGAGTCGAATGAAAGCACTTGTGAAGATGCGATCGCGATGATCCAGGTGGAAGACCTTCCAATTGGTCCAACTTGTCACATATATGCTGCAGCTGTCGACCCTGGCGCTCCATCTCCTTATAGAAGGCATCAGACTGAGTAAACTGAGGAAACGTAGTCAAATCGGGATATGGGTTCGATGGCACATGTTCCACCCGAGCCTCCTCTGTCCCCCCGCAATCGTGGCACCCCCAGGCCCCGTGGACACGGCATGGCTTTGGAGGGGGTGCATACGGCAAGGCTGTCTCCATAGGCTCGGGCGTATCGGGGGGTAACGGGACCGTAGCAGGATCAATCATGTCGGGGCCGATAGCCACATTGGAGGGTAGTGGGGCCGTAGCAGGGGCAACATCATCCATAGGGTAGGGGTTGGAAGCCAAAGGTATCACCGTGTCCTCACCACCGAAAAACTCTCTGGCTCCAACCGGCAACACAGAAGGCATTCCGGGCGTTGGGCGGCAAAGCTCAGAAAGGGCCGCCTGCACTCCTGCCTCGGCCGCGAGAGTTTCTACTATCTCCTTCGCCTTATTCCATACTGGACTCAGGGAGAAGGCCTCCTTATCGCCCCGAGCCACCGACTTCCAAAGCTCGGAGCCTAGCCGCTCCCAAACAGTTTTATCAAAAATTGTACTTGGTTGAACAGAAAGTCCCCTTCTCCGTCCCCACCGCAGCAGACGGGATAACTTATCAGGGGGGAGCTTCTCTCCCTGCCGCTCCGCGATGCGCATCAAATATTCATGCACCGTCCTTTCTTCCGCTGATGCAGCGGTTCCCATGTTAGCTGCTCACCTCTGGGCTGGGGTGTGCCTCCCTTTTCAGACGCCCTGCGGCTTGCCGCTCGACACTGAGCTCAGGTGCGCCCCTCTTTTCGGACGCCCTGCGGCTCCTAGCCGCTCGACACTGAACTCAGGTGCGCCCTTCTTTTCGGACGCCCTGCGGCCGCCGCTCGACACTGAGACTCAGGTGCGCCTCCTTTTCTTCTTTTCAGTTCAGGCCACCAACACTGTCCTCATTCAATCACGTCGGGGTCACCATTTGTTGCATCGCAGAGGAGCAGGGACAGAGTCTGACAACCCATGTGATCATAAGCAGAGAGTACTTTATTCATTTCCAGCATGCTCTTTATACTCTTAAAGCAGGCAAGCAAGCAGTTGCTAATTGGTTAACAAATTTAACACACCCGCAGCTGTAACTTCATAGAACTAGCCAAGGCCAACTTCTCAAAACAAAGCTCAAAGCCTAATTAACCCATCCTAAAAACCTAAACATCTTAGCTTCCCACACTACCAACTGCCAAGCTAGCAAAATATTCTCAACAGACAACTACAGCCCAGACAGTTAAAGTAACTGAATACAGGGTGTGTGTATGTGTGTGTATATATATAATTATATTTTTGAAACATATTGTTGAAAAATTAACCCTTCAAATGGTGAGATCAAAATTATTATTATATTTTCAAGCTATAGTAAAACCCATTAGAACTAAGTGGTGATTTTTTGGGTCAGTCTCATAGGAGATGCTTCCCAGCTGAACAGCCTGCTCTCATTCACGTTTCTCTTACTGAAACAAATTGAAAAAGAAGCCCAAGAGAGTGGAGGATACAACATCATTAAACAAATGCAGTGTTAAAATGTAATATCACTGATTCCATAGAGTTTATTTATGTCTATGGTTTAGAGGAAGTTGCATAACCTTACTTTTTGTAAACCTTATAAAAGAATTATATTAGAGTTTCTTCTCTGGTAACGGGAAAACCAATTATGGGCTATTTCTAAGGTATTTTATGTTACAACTGTCTCAATAGCTCCTCTTTGCCTTTCTTGGGAAATGTCTGTTTTTCTCTAATAAATAAAATGGTGCCCATTGATTTGCATTGCAGATCGGAGCATGGGAGGCTGCATTAGAAAATGAAAACTATATAGGCATGAAAGGAGAAAACTAGAATCTTTCAAGGGTTCTATGGATCTCTTTATACTTTCATCAAACAATCTGCTAGTTCTTTCATGCTTGGTTCAATCGTTAGAATATGTCTGACAGTAAATGTGAGCTTTGTTGCATGCATGTACATAAGGAAGGCCTTACTCCATTTCCGCACTAGTGAGACTAGTGTTGCAAGGTTTGGAGTGAGAAACATTTTTAGCTTTGATATCCTTCCTAGCCTCTGCTGTAAGTGAGCTGAGACAAGGCATTGAGGCCTGAACAGCTTAAATACACAGTTTGCATGAAATGATATTTTAACCTTGTATAGACTTGAGAAAACACTATATGATAAGACAGCCCTACACTGTGTCCTCTCTTTGCTGATATGCTTTGCAACTTCTCTATAGTCTAATACTTTTCAACAAAGCAAGGAAACAGTTTGTGCTGTCTTGTCAGGTGAAAGTTGGTGGATATGTCCATTGCATATGCCAGGTGCAAATCAGCTCTGATCCCCCTTCCTAGTGCTGTTTCTTTTTTTTAATATTTTGGAGTACCTTTATATTAATTGGCAACCTTGCTGCTCTTATTGCTATGTTCACATGAAATACCTTCTGTGGGAACCTTCCAAATTCACATCTCAACTTTTTAAAAATTGTTTTGTATGCATTAACACAGTGTAGAGGTTGCTGAATTCCATTAATAAAAAAACACAAATGTGACATGTATCCTGAGTCCTGCAGCAGACAATATGTCTGTCCTGCTATGTACTTCTGATTATTTTACTTCCAAAAATGCAAACAATGGCACCGCTGAAAAATAGACGTGGAAGCTGTTGCATTGCTATGACTGTATTTGTGATGGAGAATGAGTCATGTACAAGTATGTAACAAAATATTTTGTGTACTGTTGCTTAATGCAAATAGAAAAGTATGACCTATTAATTTTGGTTTGATAAATCTTTATGAAATGTATTGTATTTGTGTCTACAGGAGTAGTAGAGCTGGCTGGGAATTTTTTGACAAAATAGTTTTTTGTCAAAAAATGCCAATTCATCAAACCGGGCACAGAAACCTAGCAGCTTTGATTAAACTTTACTCAAGGCCAGTTTGGAATTTCTTGTGAAAGAAAGAGACAGAGAGAGAGAGCTACCCCAGCGCAGCCACTAGTCCAGTGGCTAGGGCACTCATCTTGGATATGAGGTACAGGGTCTTAAACCTGGGTCTTCTATATCCCAGTTGAGTGCGCTAAGCACTGGGCCGACAACATTAAGGGAAGCACGGCCATCACTGTCTGAAAAATGTCAGCCACCTCTACCCTTAACGCCATGTTCAGGCAGGGCTTTCGTTTGTTTTCGTTTAAGTTCTTTGCATTTGAATTTCCCTTGTTTGGGGGAATTTTTCATTTCCCTTACTGAAATTAATTGAAAAAGAAGTTCCGAGAGAGAGAGGACGACACAGCACAGTTTTAAAAGAATGCAGTGTTCAAAAGTGATGTCACTGATTTCATAAAGCTTATTTATCTCTGTGATTAGAGACTTTCCCACTACCTCCCGCTGAAGTTACACCACCTTACCTCCTGCAAACCTGATAGAGGAATTATATCAGGGTGTTTCTTCTCTAATAACTGGCTCTTACTCATTTATTTGAGGGTTATGGCTGGTATATGTGTATGATATATATAATATGTTATGTGCCTACACATGAATATTATATATGTGTACACACATATATGTAAGATTATAAAATCAGGATTATGATAATGGAAAAGTGGATGTAAAACCAACTGCCTGGGTGTAATTCTGGAATTATGACAGCAGGGGAGTTGGTGTGAAACCAGTATGTCTGTCAAAGTAGTTGCAGGAGTCAATTCGAGAGCCAGTGGTCCTTCTTTAAAATCATCCTGCCAGTAGTCCCCTCTCACCAAATGCTGAAACCTCAAGATTTTTTTGCAAAATGGAATTTTTGTTTTCTGGGAGGCCTTATTGAGAATGTTTCAGGAAACACAACTTGCTGGATCAGGATGTAATGGTCTGATTTTAAGAGGTGCTGAGCATTCATAGGTGCCATTGACTTGAGTTGGAATTGTAGGTGATCAGTATCTCTGAAGGTCTTGTCCCCTCAGTTTATCCATCTGTTAGATGGGGGAAATAATGCCTACATCATAGAGGTGCTGTAAAGCTTATTTAATTAATGCGAATCATATTGAGATCCTTGGATAAAAACTGCTATGTAGTTATTATTTTGTATTACTATTACATATGCGACATACCACCTGGCAGGTTGAAGATAGTTTTCTTTTCAACAATTATAGTGTTTTCCATAATTATACTGTATTTGCAATAACTTTTTTCTTTTAATTTTTCATTTCAGTTCCACCTTTCATCCAGCCTTTTGAGTTTCCAAGGTTCTCCATTGGACAGCGAGTCTTCGTTCCATGTGTTGTGGTCTCAGGGGATTTGCCAATCACAATCACTTGGCAGAAGGATGGCAGGCCAATCCCAGCCAGTCTTGGAGTAACCATTGACAACATTGACTTCACCAGCTCCTTAAGGATTTTTAATCTTTCACTGATGCACAATGGGAATTATACCTGTATAGCAAGAAATGACGCTGCAGCTGTGGAGCGCCAAAGCCAATTAATTGTGAGAGGTAAGATATGTAATTAGTCTGAAGGGCACCAATTAAACAGAAGTCAACAATATTTCCAAATGATCACTGTTTGATGGAGGTATAAAATCGTGGAATATATGGTAATCCCACAGGCCTGACAAGTCCCCTCTTTGGGGGGAGGGATAGCTCAGTGGTTTGAGCATTAACCTTCTAAACCCAAGGTTGGGAGCTCAATCCTTGAGGGGGCCATTTAGGGATCTGGGGGCAAAAATCTGTCTGGGGATTGGTCCTGCTTTGACCAAGGGTTGGACTAGATGATCTCCTGTGGTCCCATCCAATCCTGATATTCTATGATTCTTTCATTTTAAAGAACACAGAACAATAAAGCAGAAAAACAAACATAACTTTTTCTTTCTGAAAGTACTGAGCCTTGAACCTAATCTGCAACCAAGGAATCAGGGGCGGATCTAGACATTTCGCCGCCCCAAGCACGGTGTCATGCCGCGGGGGGCACTCTGCCGCTCGCTGGTTCCGCGGCTCCGGTGGACCTCCCGCAGGCGTGCCTGCGGAGGGTCCGCTGATCCCATGGCTTTGCTGGAGCCGCGGGACCAGCAGACCCTCCGCAGGCATGCCGCTGAAGGCACCCTGCCTGCCGCTCTCCCAGCGACCGGCAGAGCGCCCCCTGCAGCATGCCACCCCAAGCACGCGCTTGGCGGGCTGGGGCCTGGAGCCGCCCCTGCGAGGAATGCATTAGGGCACAGATGGGTGCCACGGGATTTAATTTATGGAAAATATTTTGAAGCACCAATCCACTCATTCTTTGGGAACAAAGCATTTAAACTGCTATTATATTAGTTTCCCTTTATTGGTGTTCTAGTATGATTCTCCGTATTTTTAATTTAGAAGAACCGCATCTCCTACAAATCATGCTAATAAACTGGAGAACATGAAAATTTCTAGGAACTGCCTTTAGCAGGAGAATGATTTTTCCTCCTGCTTATCAGTTTTTAAAATATTATTTGTGGCACCTTAGAGACTAACAAATTTATTTGGGCATGGGCTAAATTTATTTATTTCATGGGCTAAAACCCACTTCATCAGATGCATGGAGTAGAAAATACAGTAGGAAGATGTGTATATATACAGAGAACATGAAAAGATGGGGGTTGCCATACCAACTCTAATGAGACTAATCAATTAAGGTGGGTTATTATCAGCAGGAGAAAAAAAAACTTTTGTAGTGATCATCAGGATGGCCCATTTCAAACAGTTAACTAAAAGGTGTGAGTAACAGTAGGGGGAAAATTAGCATGGGGAAGTAGTTTTTAATTTGTGTAATGACCCATCCACTCCCATCTTTATTCAAACCTAATTTAATGGTGTCCAGTTTGCAAATTAATTCCAGTTCTGCAGTTTCTCATTGGAGTCTGTTTTTGAAGTTTTTGTTGTTGAAGAATTGTGACTTTTAGATCTGTAATTGAGTGTCCAGGGAGATTGAAGTGTTCTCCAACTGGTTTTTGAATGTTATAATTCTTGACATCTTATTTGTGTCCATTTATTGTTTTGCGTAGAGACCGTCCAGTTTGGCCAATGTACATGGCAGAGGGGCATTGCCGGCACATGGTGATATATATCACATCGTAGATGTGCAGGTGAACGAGCCCCTGATGGCATGGCTGATGTGATTAGGTCTTATAATGGTGTCCCTTGAATAGATATGTGGACAGAGTTGGCAACGGGCCTTGTTGAAAGGATAGGTTCCTGGGTTGGTGTTTTTGTTGTGTGGTATGTGGTTGCTGATGAGTATTTCCTTCAGCTGTCTGTAAGCAAGGACTGGCCTGTCTCCCAAGATCTGTGAGAGTGAGGGATCATCCTTCAGGATAGGTTGTAGATCCTTGATGATGCACTGGAGAGGTTTTAGTTGGGGCTGAAGGTGACGGCTAGTGGCATTCTGTTACTTTCTTTCTTGGGCCTGTCCTGTAGTAGGTGACTTCTGGGCACTCCTCTGGCTCTGTCAATCTGTTCCTTCACTCCAGCATGTGGGTATTGTAGTTTTAAGAATGCTTGGTAGAGATCTTGTAGGCGTTTTTCTCTGTCTGAGGGATTGGAGCAAATGTTGTTGTATCTTAGAGCTTGGCTGTAGACAATGGATCGTGTGATGTGGTCTGGATGAAAAATGGAGGCATGTAGGTAAGTATAGCGGTCAGTAGGTTTCCGGTATAGGGTGGTGTTCATGTGACCATGACTTATTAGCACTGTAGTGTCCAGGAAGTGGATCTCTTGTGTTGACTGGTCCAGGCTGAGGTTGATGGTGGGATGGCAATTGTTGAAATCATGGTGGAATTCCTCAAGGGCTTCTTTTCCATGGATCCAGATGATAAATATGTCATCAATGTAGTACAAGTAGAGTAGTGGCGTTAGGGGACAAGAGCTGAGGAAGCGTTGTTCTAAGTCAGCCATAAAAATGTTGGCATACTGTGGGGCCATGAGGGTAAACATAGCAGTGCTGCTGACTTGAAAGTATACATTGTTCCAAAATATGAAATAGTTGTGGTTGAGGAAAATGTCACAAAGTTCAGCCACCAGGTTAGCTGTGACATTATCGGGGATACTGTTCCTGATGGCTTGTAGTCCATCTTTGTGTGGAATGTTGGTGTAGAGGGCTTCTACATCCATAGTGGCCAGTATTGTGTTTTCTGGAAGATCACCAATGGATTGTAGTTTCCTCAGGAAGTCAGTTGTGTCTCGAAGATAGCTGGGAGTCAGAGGTGAAAGTAAGCCAGTACGGTCTGGTACAGCATACCGGCAAGAGCTGGTACACCGTGCCGGACTGGACCGGCTTCCCTGGCGGTGATTTTAAGGGCCCAGGGCTCCAGCCACTGCAGGGAGCCCCGGGCCCTTTAAATCACCGCGGGAGCTCTGGCAGCGGGGCTCGGACGGCACTTTAAAGGGCCCAGGGCTCCCCTAAGTGGCTGGAGCCCCAGGCCCTTTAAATCACCACTGGAGCCCTGCCGCCCCAGGGTAGCGGCGGCAGGGCTCCCGTGGTGATTTAAAGGGCCCGGAGCTCCGCAGCGGTCAGAGCCCTGGGCCCTTTAATTTGCCCCTGAGCCACAGCCGGAGCCCCAGGGCCTTTTAATATTGAAAGGTCACACCTCTTCCGGTTGAGGCTACGCCCCCGCTCAGGACTCCGGCGTACTGGTAAGTCCTTTAAGTTATTTTCACCCCTACTGGGAGTGCTGGTAGCGTACGGCCTGATGAGAGAGTCTACATAGCCAGACAGTCCTGTTGTCAGGGTGCCAATGACTGACATGATGGGGCGTCGAGGATTTCCAGGTTTATGGATTTTGGGTAACAGATAGAATACCCCTGGTCAGGGTGTAGGCGTGTGTTTGTGCAGATTTGTTCCTGTGCTTTTTCAGGGAGTTTCTTGAGCAGATGGTGTAGTTTCTTTTGGTAACCCTCAGTGGGATCAGAGGGTAATGACCTGTAGAGTGTGATGTTAGAGAGCTGCCTAGTAGCCTCTCGTTCATATTCCGACCTATTCATGATGACAACAGTTAGAGTTAGTCTCTAAGGTGCCACAAGTACTCCTTGTTCGTTTTGTTGATACAGACTAACGTGGATACCACTCTAAAACATTATTGTAATTAGCTAGATATTGTCCTTCTGTGTCTTTGCACCTGCTTTAAACTCAAAATCTCTGGAATGTGATTATAGGATCCCAAAAGTTAGTGATAGAAAAGACCTGTTAGAAGAGATACTTTGGAATTTCTTTTTACTGTGAAAAAAATTCAGGAAAACAAAAAAATTTGTTTTTGTAAAAGATTTTCTGCAACATTTTTTTGGGTTTCCATTAAAAAGAGAGAGAGAGAGAGGTTTTCAGTTTCAGCAACCAAACCCCCCCCCCCCCCGCCCCATGAAAAAAAAATTATTGCAAGGCAAAATGTTTAGTTTCATTGAAATTTTGTCTGTTCAGACAAAATTTTTCAGTTTTTGATTTTTTTAATTACAAGTCTGAAAAATTCTAATTAAAAGTAGATATTTCATAAAAAAAGCTATTGATGAAAAGTCATTGAAAAAAATTTAAAACAAAAAAATTCAACCAGCTTTATATATTATATTTAACCCATTTCTCTGGGGCCCAGTGCTAGATCATTCCCTTTGGTATATTCTCAAGTTTACTATCCTATTACAGTATTACAACTATTTTTGTTATTGTGTTATAGTAGTACCCAAAGACCCCAGTCAGAACTGGGGTCCCATTGTGCGAGGTGCTGTACAAAGACACAGTACCTACCCTGAAGAGTTTACTGTCCATGAAGACAAAAACAGACAAAGACGGGGGAACAAGGATACAACTTACAAGCAGGGGCCCCATTTCAAGAAAACCCTTAAGGAGGTGCTTAAATTCCTCCTTATTCAAGACAGCACTTAAGTGCTTAACTGTTTAACTTGAAGGCATGTTTATATTTCATTTGTGGTTTAAGTACCGTATGTGCATAATGTGAAGCATGTGCTAAAATATTAACCTGAACAAGGATGCTTTCCTGAATCAAGGCCAGAACGGGGTGTGTGTGTGTGTGTGTTAGTTTTCTAAATAAGCAAAGCAGTTTTCCCCTATGTAATGGGAGAATAAATGGTACTTAAGCTCTTCCCATTTCTAATCCATATTGTCCAACAGCTTCTGAACAATATGCTCTGGACTTAAACACTGGCCTTACCAACCGGCAGGGGATGGGTTCTTGGAAAAGTCTCATTTATGTGAAGAGTGTGGGTTTTTTTATACAAGAGTAGAGAGAAATCTCATGTGCTGGTATGGAAAAGTCAAGAGAAATATGACTGTTCATCGTAAATATTATTCTTCCTTATTGCTCTTTACATTGATGTTATTAATTTTAAAGTTGAATTAAAATGCTTTTTATAAAATAGATAATTACATTTAAAATATTTGGGAGTCTAGATAATTTAACAGCCATGGATAGACTTAAAATAGCATCGAAAAACACTGCAATCCAATATCGAATTGAAGAGCATTTTATCTGCCAACAGTTGATTTTAGGGGTCTGTATTTCTCCTGCAGTGGCTGTTGACAACATCATTAATACCTGCAATACTGTAAAGCAAGATAGGAAATTGTTTATTACCAGTGAGGGTATGAACTTTTGAAGGGTCCATACGGTGACTCATAAATTGGGGAGAAAATAATCTTCAATTATTCTCTGTCAAATCATATTTATCTGTAATTTTTAAACATGCATATCTTTGTTAATTTGGGGGGCTGTCAAATAAGTCTTGTGTGTTTTTAATTTAAGTGTTTTAATTTGTCTTTAGACTCTGCCATTTTTCAGGCAATAAAAATGGTCATGGTGGAAAACATTTTCTTTGAATTGTGTGCATCTTATGTCAGATCCTACACCATGCTCCAGCCCTGTAGTGCTACATAAAAATGCCAGAGTGACCCCAGGGCTGTCTGAGTTATGCTGGAGGCCTCTCCTCTAGTCCTTTGTTTTAAAAATAAACTCACTCACTTGAAGGGAAATCCATCCACCCTCTTCTTTCAAAGATGGCTGGTAATCAAGCCAAGTGAATGATAATGAGGTTCACTTTTATAAACTCATGCTATGCTGGCTCCTGTCAGTTTTTATGGAAAAGTCCTATAGAATTTACTAGGGATTAAATCAATATGGCTATGTAAAAATTACTGTAAAATCTATATTAATTATTATTATTATTTTATTTTAATTATTTTATTTCTGGTAGCACCCTCAATGTGCTACACACTATACAAACACAAAAGAAAGAAAATGACTCCTGCTGTATTTCAGAGAACTATGTCCTTCCTATAGAATTTTTAAACCATTTTACAGAATTAAATTCAGCATTTTCTCTCTTCAATAGGCTGGTTAAAAATTCTGCAGAAAGGTTATGATTAATAATTCCTCTGGGGCTTTTATAATACAGGAGTAAAATAACTGTGAAATAAAAAGTGTAGTCAGAAGTGTTTTAATTGGTGAGAAAAACCCTCATAAATATATTATGAATTCACAAATTCTGAAATACTACTAGAACAGAGATTTCAAAGAAAGCAATGTGATCATGCATAAATCATGATTTTAACATTCTTTTGTGTGAACACATCATGAGTTTAAATTGAGATAAGGTCTTTAAATACTGTACCTAATAACCCCCCATAATGCCCTTAGTGGAAATATGATTTCATTTTGTGCTTGCTTGGTCTATCTTATATTGATAGATAGTTAAGCAGCCCATGAGGCGTTCCAGAGCCTTGAATGTTCCATAAAGGAAGAGAGTCTGTGTTTGTTCACTGACGTTTTGAAAACATTTTGTAACAAATATAGACTGTGATTGAAAAGTAAGGAAAGGAAGACAAACGGTCATTGTCATTATTGAACACTCCGTTTAATTTCCTTATTGGTATTTACATTGCAGCTGAAGGCTACTCTTGAAAGGCTCATGTCATATTTAGTGTTCTCATTTGACGTACCCGATCAACATGAACTGCTATGCATTGTCTCACTTGGGCAAAGAACATCTCTTTTCTAGAACTGCAGAGCAAATGGTTTCACTAAACCCGCTAAATTGATCCCATAGGTCCAATTACCAAATTTAATAACTGTTCATCTCTGCTAAAAAACAGTGTGTAATGATCTTATTCATTAATACATCAGTGGCTGCTTTGGTGTTTAAATTTCCTCCATCATTTTGACAGTATGACCTAAATGTAAACTACAAATGTTTCATGTAAAAATGGAACATTGTATTCTGGGCCAATCACTTGGATTGTTTTGCCTCTGACTCCAGGGACTCACTAGAAAAGCTCATGTTAGGAGTCTTCAGAATTACTCTCTGGTATAATGTACTGTTAACGATAGTTGGGATCAAAAACACTTTGATGGCTTTTAAGGCCAGAAAGGCCCATTATGAGTGCCTAGTCTGATATCCCACATACTCTGATCATGCTACTAAGAATATGATGAATACTGTTTTTAAAATTCAGTCAGGAAGGATATCTGGGTTTATGAAAAGCAAAATTAAATTAAAGAACAGCAATGGTTGTGTAATTATTTCTTTTAAGTAACCTTGGATCAAGTCCATCAATATGATACTGGTGAACAGTGTGTAATTCAATCACTGATTGACCTTTCCCTAACTTTCTGGGACTTTTTCAGACAAGCAGATAATAAAATATTTCCTAGTCTAAAAAATGTCACTGTGGCACTAAATTTTATCTTCCTCAATCCGTTTTGATTTCTCTGAACCTTTGTTTTCTCTTTGTTAAAGCCTGAATCTTTTAGTCATGATATTGAGGGAAAATACCTTCTAGGTCCCTCTGACTTCAACCATTAAATAGTTTGAGCCTGATGACCTACGCAACTCAGTCCTTAGCACAGATCCATCGGTCACAGGAAATGAATGAACCTTAAAGAAACTCAATGCTAAATCAATATAAAATGTCTACCTTTATAAGCTCAGGAGCCAAAGCTAATATTCAGAAAGGAATCACTCCATCATAGTCTCATTCTGTTTTTGAATGTATTTGTGAAGTGATGTGTAGGCAGGTTAGACCAAAGCATTAATACCACAGCAAGGGGTGCACTAGACTAATGGCTCTCTCCCCAGAGTTGACTTTACTTAAGCTCATCAGCCTGGTCAACTTGGAGAAATCCTTACCAGGCAGATGTTCTTGATTTCTCCAAGGTCCAATGAATGCCTTGAAGAAACTGGACCATGAGAGCATCTTTATAGGGCAAAACTAGATCAAAAGTCAAAATCAAAAGATGACGGCTTGTGTGTGTATGTTCGAAAAATGTATTGGTAACACTGAAGTAATCACTCATTTGAAAATAAAATTGCAGGGGGTAGGAATTGAGAAAAACAAAAGCAAAAAAAAACATTTTAAAAAGAGAAACTGAAGATGTCCTTTCTTTTTATCACCTGGCTACTTCCCATTCCAGTCATAGAAGAAGAAAGTCCTTTGGGTTGGCTAGAAGACAAAAGAAAATAAGTAGATGAAAGATCATTGAACTACTGTAAAAGTCTGTGTCATTTTGCTTTGTTGTAGCAACATTTCTGGTGTCCAGTGGAAATCTAGTAATAGCAATAAAGATACCAGCCCAACTGGCACAAAATGATATTCTTGTAGGTAGTCTTTCCAGAGAGACCAAAGTTTGAATGGGCATAGAAATGAATTCCTTTATTACTCATCTTTGTAAGGGTTGAAGCACTCTGTATTCGTGGATCTGTGTGGGAAAGCTTTTATGCCGCTGTTCATGCTGTATTTGTTCTGTAGCTAAATATTAGACTCCAATTTCCACAGTTGTCAATCTGGCACTAAATTCGATAATAGTAGCAATAAATTAATAATGATAAATTATATACACACATTTGATCCTGAAGGATATAAACCATTTCACAAAATTATTGTTCCTTTTCGTAAAACAAGTAATCACATATCATGCTTCAGGGCATCAGCTGATCATGGTGGGACTGGGATTTCCTCTCCCCCGCTCCCCATGTACAACACTATACGCACAACTGGCCAGGTACACCTTGACAGGTTTTTTTTTTCAAAATCCTCTTAAGCGTCATGCTCATGGTAGTCTACAGCCTGAGGAAGGATACTCGATGTGATGGATCATTTTGCCTGAGCTGGTATGGAAAATTATGTTTGTACATAGCACCACTGAACAGCAACCACAACTGTTGTGGTAAAGTGGTAATCAGCTAGTGTACAACATACAGCTCCTGAGAGGGGAAATTTTGGCTAAGGATATCTGAGCAAAACCATACATTATGGAAGTACAGTGGAATTTGTCATGTCCATAAAGAGCATCCCAGAGCATGGTTTTTAAGGCCTTCTCTGAAAGGCATTCACCCCCAAAGTACAAGAAACTCAACGTATCCCTCTAGGACAGTGGTTTTCAAACTTTGGGCCATGACTCAGTACTAGGAACTGGCCAATGGGAGCTGGCATGGGGTGGTGCCTGCGGGCGAGAGCCGCATGGAGCCGGACCTGCTGCTGGCCGCTTCCAGAGCGCAGCACAGTCCACAGTGCCAGAACAGGTGGAAAGCCTGCCTCTGCATCCCAACTGCCTCACTGACCAGGAGCCACCAGAGGTAAGCCTGTGCTCCAACCCCATGCTCCAATCCTCTGACCCAGCCCTGAGCCCCTCCCCAAACCTGGAGCCCCCTCCCACACTCCAAACCACTCATCCCCGGCCCCATCCCAGAGCCTAAACCCCCAGCCAGAGCCCTCACTGCCCTGCACCCCAATCCTCTGCCCCAGTCCAGAGCCCCCTCCCACAACCTGAACCCCTAATTCCCGGTACCACCCCGCAGCCCTCACCCCCTCACTCCAACCCTCTGCCCCAGCTCCCACACCCTAAACCCCTCATCCCCAGCTTCACTGGGTCATGGGCATCAACAATTCTCTTCAACTGGGTTGCCAGAAAAAAAAGTTTGAAAACCACTGCTCTAGGAGGAATGCGAGACCATGTCTGGACATGAACAAGTGATTCCAGGGAGTCAGACGTGAATCCAATGTCACTAAGCCACCTGTCCCATCAAAATCTGGTAGGTTGGGCATAGGACTGGGAGTCAGGAGAGCTAGGTTCTAACTCATAGTTGACATCTTCAGATGTGCTGAATTCATCGGAAGTTGTGATTGGTCAGCACCGTTTATATGAAGCCTATGTGTGACATGGGCTGTCTGTGGTGTAGTTACCCTGTCTGTAAAACTGGAGTAATGATACTGACCCATTTTTGTAATGTGTTTTGAGATTCACGGATAACAAATATATCTGTGGATCTCAAAACACTTAACAAAAATTGATCAGTAGTGTAACATTGTAGCCTCCACTTTTTTGAAGGACAAAATAAGTCCCATATTTATCTAGTTGCATATTATCTTAGAGTGTCATTTAGAGTTACTAAACTACTATGTTCAGTTGTTATTGTATTAACAATGTTTAGGTGATATAGTATTTTGCACCTTGGAAAACGAAGGTTAAAGATACTGATTCTGTACTGGACACATCTTTATTCTCAACCTTTGACAATGTTACTAGGATTTTAATCTCTGAATACCTATGCTCTTGAATTGACCCATTATCCACTGACTCAGATCCCATCTCTATCAAGCAATGTCAAGCTGAGTGCAACACATTTCCATCCAATTCTGGAGGAAATTCAAGTGTCTCATTAGTTTTAAAATTATATCTCCTTTTATTATAAATATGTCCATTTTCCAACATATCCTTGTCTGAGGCATGTGCTACTCTAATCAGAACTGTAGCTTTTTATTTCCGGGCCTCAGGCAGTCACCTTTGTATGCACCATATCTTTTTACCAAAAATGTGTTACAGAATGTTTCCTGAATCAGGCAAAGTATTTTGTTTTACAGAATGTTAGCAGTTTATTTTCATGGAAGAATTTATGGATGGTCACCTCTTTGTTGATTCTGGGAAATCCTGAAGATAATTTGCTTCCCATTAACAGTTCTCCAGGTGAAACATGCTGATGTCACTAGACTGTGAGACATATAAACCCAAGTATGTTTGTGTTACTGCCTAGTAGTGGAGTTTTTTAGCAGGCCTTGGAGAATCAGTACCCCAGATCCCCTTTTCTGCTTTTCTATTTGCTTGGTGATGAAATGGACTTACAATAATTTGATTTCATATGCTGATGTAAATATTCTATGTTAATGAATAGAATAATGTAGACTATTGTCCAAGTTTATGATTGCTAGGGTTGCAGTTTTGGTGAATAGCTTTCATGTGAATTAATGCGATACTTGATTTGTGCTTGACAGCATGGCAATCCTCTGGAAAGCTGGAATAATTATGAACAATAAATACAGTAGCCCTTTCCATTGCAAAGTAATAAATGAGAACCTGCCTTTTTCAGTGCAAAGGGGGATATTGTTTCTGTCACAGTTAGCTCCTGAGGTTTATTGCAGTACGATTTAAGACATACTGACTTTTCTTGTTTTCTGCTCGTTGTCTTTATTCACATTTGGTTAATTAACAGCTTCACACTGTATTAGATTATTCAGTGTCCTTAAGAAAGCTTTCGGATTTAATTTAGAAAAGAAACTCGTAAAATGATTGTCTGCCCTCAATAACATTGCTCCAAGTGCTAACTCAAACCTGCAATGGGGATGGTACTACTTACATAAGCCACTAAGCCACCTATACTGGAAAATTTAGGTCATCGGTATAGTATAGCACTGGTCATTCTGCTGTTTCTACTTTGCTTCCATTGCACTGTTTTTCTGGTGCATGCCATATATCAAATTAAATAACACCTTTTACAGGCTCAGTCACTTAACATGGTTTTCTGTCTGGCACTAAAACAACAACAAGAAGATTTGTACATATGGAGGATACAAATAATTTATACACTTCTGTTTTCCAAGTGTGTGGTCATTAGTTAAGCACTGGAACAAATTACCTAGGGAGGCTGTGCAATCTCTGTCACTGGAGATTTTTAAGAACAGTTTAGACAAAAATCTGTCAGGGATGGTCTAAATAGTACTTAGTCCTGCCATGAGTGCAGGGGATTGGACTAGATGACCTCTTGAGGTCCCTTCCAGTCAATATCTATGATTATGGGTCTGATTGAAAGCCCATTGAAGTCAATGGAAAGACTCCCATTGACTTTAATGGACTTTTAGATTAGACCCTATATGCCTGAGGCCATCTTCTTCTTCTTTTTTTTTTTTTAGCACCTTCGGCTCAGAGTACTTCAAACTCTGAAAGCCATAAATCATGGTTGTCACCTTTGCAAGTCTGTCTGTGCAAGTATGTCTAGTAGTGGCACCTCATGGTCAGCTCGTAGTGCCAATATTGTCACAAGTAGTTAATCTCCTACATTGTGTATACTTATTGGCACATTCTGGTCAGTTCCTCAAAACCAACACATCTAGTGACCTCCGCAATACATATCTATATCAGATAACTCAGATCATTTCTCTCTCATTTGAGCATGACCTCAAAGAAGTAGAGATCAGCCAAAAAATTCCACATTTGTTTATAGAACGATAGGCACTCATTTGAACCACATCATTTTAAAGTAAAGTGATCTTTCTAAGAGGTAGGTAGTATTAATATTTTTGTTATCATATTGCTTTGTTCAATGATATTTAGGTCTGTTTTTCTGCTTTATTTTCTTTGATTTCCTCTTTTTCTAAAACCTGTCAGCATCCATAGTTATTTTGATACAAAAGGGCAGCCGTTTTTTTTAAAATTGTTGCTTGTTCTTAGATGCCTGTTCTACCTCTGTCTTCCACAGCTAGCACTCCTGTGCTGAGTCTGAGGATATGTCATCATATGAGCCTGATGCTAAGGTTGATCACATGAGGCAGCAAGTGGAATTTACCATTCAACCTTTCCCCGCCCTGTAATCTCTCACACAGTGGTGCACAATATATATATATATATATATATATCATTTTCAATGGCAAAAACTGCTTTAAATTGGTGCAAATTCAAATTAAGAAAAATCAAAAGTAAAAAGTTTAGCTGTTAGATTTGAATACTGAAAAGTTATATTTTTTATTTTGTTTTGTGTAAAATTTTGTGCCCATTTCTAATTTTTATTCCCATTAAAATTCCTAGAGTTGGCCAGTAATTTTCTGAATTATCTTCTCAGCTGCACTATTTCTCAATGATTCCTTGTTTTTCCCTCAGTTCCCCCTAGATTTGTGGTTCAACCAAGTGATCAAGATGGGATTTATGGTAAAGCTGTAATCCTCAATTGTTCTGCAGAGGGTTATCCTGTACCCACCATTGTCTGGAAGTACTCAAAAGGTATGACTTCTTTCATAATCATTTGGGTCCATATTCTGGTACTCATACTTCAGTTTAGTAGCACCTTACTCCATGTAATTCAATAGCACTAGTCATGGAGTAATACTGAATTTGAGTTACGAGTACCACAATTTATTCCCCTGATATTTAGAGTAAGTAGTACTATTAAAATTCATGTATTGCATCTGCATGTATGTGTATACATTCCTCTGTGGGCATTTGACTGTCTACAGTGATTTTAGGTTCTTGAAAGTAAACCTGAATAAAGTCCCAAGAAGAAGGGTATGGAAGGTAAATGTTGCTTTGATTGCTGTGACCTTCAGAACAAGGTTCATTGGTACTACTTGGTTTGGTTTTATTTCTTTTAAAATCCATGATAACACAGCCAATCATATCTTTTCTGCAAAGAAGAAAGGTCAGATAGTATTGGCATAACCCAGTAATTCAGTATGCACTTTACATAATGCTTTAACATTTTATTTTTATGTAACAGAGCATTAAAACTGTCCCCACTTGACCCCAGCTAACCACATGAAATTGACAGCTTTTTAATTAAAATGTGCTTCCTGCTAGATTGTCTTTTAGCCAATTATCTGTTAATGCTTACCTTGTGTCAAAGCTGGTGTTATTCCAGAAAGCAACTGTACTGTATACATTAGTTAGATGTTAACCCTTTACCACAGTATAAAAGAGAATACCTTATCACACCACGTTGTATGTAGAGAAAAAAAACCAATTGACTTCTGGCTAAAATTTGGTGCTGTTGGGGGCACTAGCTGAGGCAACACTACATGTCATTTTCAGTTTAATAGCACTGTTTTGTTTTTACCAGTACATGGAAGAAAATATGGAATTAATTTAAACACTTCTCGATGTGCTTTTATTTTCACTTTCCATGTTGTGCTAATAAGGAAAAGACAATTATTCTGTATTCCATTTGTATTCTGAAGAGGGAGGCCAAGTCAGGCTAGCTAGATTCCAGCTAACAGCATGTAAGCACCACTAGGGTTTTTTTTTTAGTAGCAGAAAAGAGTAGTTTCATTTTAATGATGTTGTACACATCTAAGTGAAAATCCTGTAATGATCTCCATTCATAGCTCTTCCTGAATCTTGGATGAAGTAGGTTTGTCATGCAGAACGAAGTTTTAGCTGATATTAGAAGTGGTCAAAAATGTTTGAATTTTTGAAGTTCCAGTATTTTTTTTTCCAGAACAGCTCTAGCTGACATGGACAATATTTTCATGCTGACACTGTATTTTGTTGTTACATCATAATTTCATCAGAAGATTTAATTAAAATGTTGTACAGATCTCTAGGCTACACAGTCCATCTTGTCTTAAAATGGCACACTGTATACTGTGACAGGTTTGTACTAGGATCCAAAATAAGTACTGGGGTGGAGGCCTTTAACAACAAAGCGCACAGGTACCATCAAGTTTGTAGATGCCATGTAGAGTTTACAGATTATCAACAAATCTGAAAACCAGTTAGCATCATGGCCAATATAAGGTTTCTAAAGTTAGTGCAAAAGGAAAGGCAGAATGGTATTTGTGCACAACAGGATAATGTTTGACAACCTTATCACTTCTGCAGACTTATGACCTAAATCAATAAATAAACACAAGTAATAATAAGCAAGGTGATATTATCCTAGTCGCTAAGGAACATTCAGTCACGTCACAAAACTCAGTACACAGTAATGCATGATTGACAGTCACTGCTCAGGATGGACTTTGGCCTGGAATAGCTGGTGTTTTGCAAGTTAGCAGTGAGATGCCCTTGCATAGCTACATGTAGATGCTTTCCCAAATTGTGCCTGTCTCTCACCAGTGCTATTAGTCCTTCACTCACTTTCTCTGAGCACCAAATTACCCACAGAATTTTGGATACAAGAAGAGAGCATCTGTGCACAGATACCTGGGCTTTGCCACTACACACAATTCATGAAGTTTAACTATTTCCCTTGCACTAACCACAAGAAAGTTGGTTCATTCAAGAAAAAGAAGTAGGAAAAGAGAAACAACATTAATGTGACTAATACAGTTGAAAAATCATTAATGACAGCTAATATCTGTGCAGACATTATCCTATAATGTTACCAAGTTCAGTGCATCTGCCTTGGTAATCTTCCATGTAACTGCCAGTCCCAAAAGTAAGCTCTTTTAGGATTAGAGAAGCTTAAATTTGCACATGTTAAATTTTAACATTCCAAATGTTGTATTCATGAGTTGTTATAGCGTTCTCTTTCCCCATAGTCTTTTCTCATTCCGTGTTCTTTTAGGCTTACTCAGCCCACTGCTTATAGTAATTAATGTTGATGGATATCAAATTCATGTACAGAAAGTTATATAAGAGAATCCCATTGAAAAATATATCCATGTGATTTCTCTGATAATGCTCCCTACTGCCTCCCAAATTAGACTGTCAAACCTTTGGAACAGGGCCCTTGTCCTTGTATGTGTTTGTAGAACACTTAACACTGTAAGAACTGATCCTGATTTGGGCTTCTAGGCACTATGATAATATAAACATTATATTGTAATCAACTATCTAAATGTAAACTAAATTGATAGCAATGGAAATTAGCTATCAACAATACAAATACTATCTATGTAATCTCTCTAAGGTTTTCCAAGGAATCTATCAACACAATATCAAAGCATATGTCTATCGGTGGTCAGGTGTGTGGTTGCTGCACATGTAGACTTACACAAGCTAACTTAAATCTAGCTAACTCAGGTACTGGAGTAGTGAAGCTGTGGCAACACAGGCTTTAGTGTGGACTATACAAGTCCACATGGGACGCTGGGTGCTTACTCGTGTGGCTAGCCTACACTGAAGCCCATGTTGCCGTGGCTACACTTATTGGTACCCATGCTAGCTAGATTAAAGCCAGATCAGGTACGTCTACATTAGAGCTCAGTGAATTTTTTTGGATAAATAGTTTATTTGCAAAAAAAAGAACAGTTTTTGGTGAACCGAAACTATTCATGAATTCAGGCTGAATTTGTCAAATAATTTCAGTTGAAAACAAAAATGAAAAAAAATGGACAAAATTGAAAGTCTTTTTTTCAGTTCAGTCACCAAAATGAAAATTAAGTATTCCCTGAGCTACACATGCTGCAATCACACCTCCACTTGCCGTGTAGACATACCTTAAGTGCCGAAGCATAGACAATGGTAGTGCAAGATTCCCTTTAAACGCATTTCAGTTCTAGTCTGTTCTAGAAGGAGTACCTGTAAAAGCGAAAAGGTCATTTAGTTGCCATACGCAATTCTTGTTGAATTTTGTGTGGAGAGCATTTGTAGCATTAGAATTGGACTGAAACCACCAATGTTGAAGTGGGAATAGGGAAGCAACCATAGTCAGTACAGACTTGGGCCAAATTCAAGCAACTGAGGTACTGCATCTTATTACTTGTCCCCTGAATCATCCAGTCTCTCCATTCCCATGCAAAAATGGCTTCAGCTCAATCATTTGGGATTGGAAATGGGACCTTTATTCTCTTGCATGAGCAAGACCTTCAATGTTTAATGATGATTCAAGAATCAGTGGATTCCAGATCAGAAATATGCACAATAAGTTTGCTACTGAAGGGTATTATGCTTCACTCGGCTGTGTGGTGGAAGGGAATCAAAGTGTTCAGCTAAGGAGTGGAAGGGAAAAGTGGCCACATGGGAGGTTAAGCAACTCTGTCTATTTGCCCTTTTCTCCTTGACAGTTGTTCTATACAAGCCCTACTCCACAGAGCTGGGTAGGGTACAGCCAGTGGGACGTGGGAAGGAATTGAGGGAACAGCTATTCTGTGTGGCTTAATCCTCTATCAAATCAGCATGAAAGCACCAAAATGTAGTGCTGCCAGGAGCAAGAGTAAATCCCTCTCGGCAGTTTTTCCACTGGGGACTGTGATGGGGCTCAGTCAATGTCAATGAAGCAAAGACAAATGCTGTGCTGCCTTGTTGTGTGGGAAGCCTGGGAGAAGAGCAGACAGGGGCTCTAAGGGAGATCTAAGGGGCATGATTCCGTTATTCCAGCAAAACTTTGTCTGTCAGAAGAAGTGGCAGAGTACACACTGCTTGTGGACCCACCTCCAGGAAGTATAATGGCCCAGGCCCTTCTAGATCTGTCCTCCTTTTTAACGTGTGAAAGGAAGCATATGGACCTAACCAAGCAGATGATTCATTTCTGTCCAACCAGCCTCCATGTCTGCCAAGTCATAAGACAGATCTGAATTCTGTATTTTAAACTAGCTGTTAAGTTGAACCTGTGGCGGGTTACCCCCCTTAGGATGCCACCTGATGTGCTGGGATACCGCTGAGCCCACCTGTTCTGTCAGCCAGGGCAGCCTTTTTACCTGTCTTGCTGAGCCAGGCTCTTAAGCCTCCTCCAGCACACAAACAGGCAGGGCCACACCCAACTTCAGAATGACACAGACACTGAGATCAGCTCTAGAAGGCCTCAGCTTAAGGGACTTGCCCCAGCACTCAGGTGTTCACCTCCCTTGGAGTGCAGACCCAAAGGTATATTGTCTTGCGCTGTAGAGAAATCTATACAACACAAGCTCATAAATTCGCCCTCTCCCTCAATGTGGAGGAAGATATGCACAACTCCACCCCCCCCATTAGAAATTACAGAAACTGGGTTTAATAATAAACAAAACAAATTGTATTAACTATAAAAGGCAGATTTTAAGTGGTTAAAGGGGTAGCAAACAGAACAAAGCAGATTACTAAGCAAATAAAACAAAACACGCAAACTAAGTTTAACAGATGTATTGGAGCATGAGCTTTCGTGCATGCATCTGATGAAGTGGGTATTCACCCACGAAAGCTCATGCTCCAATACATCTGTTAGTCTATAAGTGCCACAGGACTCTTTTCTGCCTTTACAGATCCAGAATAACACGGCTACCCCTCTGATACTTGAAACTAAGTTTGATTCACTAAAGAAACAGGTTACAAATATAATTTCTCACCCTAAATCTTGTCACAGATAGATTATAGAAAGTCTTGAAAGGCAGCTACACTGGCCTGCAGCTTGAGACTTCAGGTATTTCCACTCACAGACTGGATGCCCTCCCAGCCTGGGTTCAACCTTTCTCCCTTCAGTTCAGTCCTTGCTTCCAGGTGTTTTTCAGTGTCTCTTTGTGTGTGGAGGCAGAGGAGAACCACAATGATGTCACTCCCCTGCCTTATATAGCTCTTGTGTATGGCGGGAGCCCTTTGTCTTCCAGTGGAAGAACACTGGCATTCCAATGGGGTGGGTCCAGTACCAGGTGACTCAGATCCATGTCTCTGCAGGGCTGTGGCAGCCATTGCTCGTAGGCTGTCTGGAGTGTCCACAGGAAGACTGAGCTCTTTTACAGCGCATTGTGTTTGCTACTGGGCCATTAGCCCTGTCTGCCTTTTCCATTATTGTACCTGAAGGGCTAGTTAGGGATGACACCCAAAGTAACATATTTGAAATGCAGATATATAGTCAATATTCCTAACTTCAAATACAGAAATGATGCAGGCATACAAATTGGATAATTACATTCAGTAAATCATAACCTTTCCAATGATATCTCAAATGAGCCATCTTGCATAAAGTATATATCAGTTGTGTCATATCCATTTCATAAGCATATTTTCATAAAGAATATAGAGTGAAATGTCACAGAGCCATTTATGCAGCTTATGACAGTTTCCATATCTGCTCCCTGAGGGATTTGCACAGTTTGGGTTTTGTTTTTGTTTTTAAAAGTTTAACAGCTTTGTTCACACCTTATTACATTCTTTACAGCTCTGAGAAAATTAACAGATTGAAATCCTTTAAATTGTACATTGCATTTTAATTTGGTTTCATTGCTCCTACTCATGCCAAAGAGTGAAGTTTGGCTACGTCTACATATTTGCAGATATCATAGATTTACCTTTAGATGGTTGTTTCAATCCAAAAATTATTATTAAGCTGGCTTCTGTTTGCACAACTGATGCTGGTAATAGAATGCTTGGTATCAGTTATTAGACATCCTAGTATATTACAGTACTCAGTCTAATCTAATCTAATGCATATAAAATTCAGACATCACTGTGGTATCTAGGAGCCATAAAAACTATTTAAAAAGTAACAATTATCTAAGAGCATCATACTCCCTATTTTGCCTGATGTCCAGCCAAGGAATGCTCTGCGCAAGTCAGCGTGGGGCTGCAAAGCTGTCCTCCACTTACATGCACATCTCAATACTGGGCCACCCCAGACGCCACAATTTGCAGAATAACACTACAGCACTGGTGAATGGAATCAAAATAGATCAAAAGAGTGGGACTTAAGTACACCGTAGGCCTCATGCAGGCCCTATGAGAATATGTACTATTAGAAAGGGATACCTCTTAGCAAAGAATAAATATATCTGAAATAAACTGAATTTGATGGACACATGCAGGAGGGTGTTATACAATACTGTAAATCTAACCTTGAGAAGTGAGGATTTTCTTAAGGAGATGAATATCAACAACTCCATCTCAGCATTCCCTCCCTGCTGAATTCCCTTGACTGCAATGCAGTTACACCAGAGTTGTGTTTGGTTCAATGCCTCATTTCACTGTTGATAGAAAAGTGACCAGTGCATGTTCTGAGTGAGTTGTGCACCAACTATAGTTCTTTTATAGCAAACTGCACCTGCAGTTAGATGTGTTCTTGCATCAATCTGAATGCTGTCCCAGAACACAGAGACTCAGAGATTGTGTGTGATCAGACTGTCAGTTGTAGGAGGAAATATTCACTGATGTGCTTGTCCACATGCTACCATGAGTTTAGTGAACAAGGTCCTTAAAGTCCCTTGAGCATTCCATGTTTACTACAATAGACATCCCTCATGATCATAAGGAATTCATTTGGTATATGCATAAGGAATGCAGACTTTGTGGCTGTTCAGCTGTAATTTTGAATAATTTATCAGCCACAAAATGTACAACAAATGTGGCTTTTTACCCAGGAGCTCTCTGCAAATCTTCCTCTCCCTCTTACTCCTTTTTCCCTCCGTCTCCACCCCCTACTTTGTAGTGAATTGTAACTACAGTTATAATTGATAAGACTATTTTTTTTCTTTTTTTCCATTGAATGACTTTAGTTTTGGCAAAAGGCATTCAGTTTGTTCTGTAGATGGTTAGAATGCCAGAAAGCAACATTTCATTTTAATTGAATTTAGCCTGTAATAATAGATAGCTGTTGTAGTGCTGCCTTTTAAATAAATTCTTCTTTCCCCACCTCTTCCCTTCTGATTAATCTTTTGGGTTCTTCTGTAGGTGCTGGGGTCCCCCAGTTCCAGCCCATTGCCTTGAATGGCCGTATCCAGCTTCTCACAAATGGCTCCTTGTTGATTAAACATGTGCTGGAGGAAGACAGTGGATACTACCTCTGCAAGGTCAGCAATGATGTGGGAGCGGACGTCAGCAAGTCCATGTACCTCACTGTTAAAAGTAAGAACTAAAAGCAATTCTTTTTGATCCAAAGCAGAGTTACAAAGGTTTGTTTGTTCCCGATAAAATAGGTTTTTTTTAATTTGATTTTGAAATTCAATTGCATATTCTTGTAACTGGAATGTCAGTATAGCTGGGTAAGGTTTATTTAGGAGAGTTAAAAAACAGATGAAAAGGCAGAGCGTTGACACTACTTATAGTTCAACAGTGAAGAATGTGGTAAGAACATTCTTTGGGTAAGGACAAGGAATGAATAATGAAGGAGAAATACTATGAGTATCTGCTAGCAAGCCCCAAGGTTGGCCGAGAAGAAGGATGAAGAATTCCTGGGCTAATTCTCAAGGTACCGTACGCAGCAGTTATTACATTTATTTTAAATTGGTCATTGGTTGATTGTTTTCAGAAAACACATACATATTTACTTCTGCAAAAGATTTGGTCAAAGCCTTTTCTATCTGATCTGAGATCTTTACGGGGCTTAAACATATCTACTTTACTGTGTGGGCAGGAGGGATAATTTTTAACATATGTGTTTGTTCTGTGCTTGTAAAGGTCCTAGCACAATGGGGCCCGGGACCATGACTGGGGCTCCTAGGTGCTACAATAATACAAACAATACATTTTAATGATAATATATACAGAACTTCTTTTAATGTAAACACAGGTGAGACTATAGAGATGATAATATTGTCATGCTGTCTGGAGTGGCTCACAACCGAGAGTGCCAATCTCAGGTCAGGCTGTCAGAAAACAGGGCAGACACCCCAAACTCGTGGTATGTTCTATAATTAGATTTCACCAAGCCAGTAACAAATGTGTATTCCTGGATCACTAGAACAGTCTTACCATGGAGTCACGGACAGCCCCCTTAGGCTCTCCAGCCTATCTTATCACCCAGACAGGTGGATTTTGTGATACTAGTCGCTATACCAAACATCACATCACGTCAGGTTATTCCCAATCCCAAAGGGTCAGTCACTTACCCCAGGTCAATGGATACTCTCAATCTCACACCAAAGACAACACTGACAGCCTGTTGCTCTAGTAAAATAACTAAAGGTTTACTAGTTAAGAAAAAGAAATGAGAGTTATTGACAGGTTAAAATAGGTAAAATACACTAACAGTTGAGTCTACATTTGTAAATCCAAAAGGATAGCAGAGATGTGGTAATCTGCTAGTCTCCAAAAGTCTTTCAGGGTTACCCAGTATAACTCTGGGGATCTCTGTCCACGCCCTCAGTATTTCCACTCTTCTGGAATCCAAAACAGTCCAGAGTTGAAGGATCTTTCCTAGAATCCATCTTTTATATCTTCTTCACACAGAATGCTAGCTGACAGCTTTTGTACCCACATGGGCCTTCCTTTGAATAGATAATGAGAACAATACACCTAACAGTCCATTCGTTTTCATGAAGTTCTAATACCTGAATACACTCTTCATTTAACACACCTTTGATCTAGGGTTATTTAATTACATGGTATATATAATGTAGAAGTAATGTAATAGCAAACTACAGGCTATAGACAGACAAAAACAATACAATCAACATCCCCTCTTTGATTTCTATTAGCATATGAGTGAATTAGTTTGAACTCATACTAACACTCAACCCTTCTTTGATATCCACATACAAGTGAATTGGCCTATGGTTTTGGCTAGAGCTGGTTTATCAGTGTCACAGATATATTCCAGAGGAAGTCACAATGTTGATGCATTTCCTCACCATAGAGAGGTACAGGAAATAGTGACACACCAGCACACACCATCCTTCAAACATTCCTTGTTGACTTATTAGAACAGCATTGCTGGAGACCACCAGGGACAGCATGCACTTTCATGTCTGTTGTATTTCACAGATTGATTGAATGCTTTGGGAGTTCTGGATGTCAATTGTCTTGACACCGGGCTATCTTCAAAAGTAAAAAGGCATTTTTCCCTGAAAGGGAGGGAAAATCCGGATTATTAATTCTTCATTGGATCTGTAGTCTAGGATATACAGTTTTTGAATACTGTTGTATTCAATGTTGTAAATGGATTGCAAAGACTAGTGTGAATCTTATTACACCTGCTAGTTATAGCCTCAAACATCTTCCATGCTCTAGTTTATCTTTTGTCAAAAGTGACACACTGATTGGTACGAAGGAGAGGACCATTTTTCCTGATCACCGCAGAAATGACCAGAGTAATGTGATATCCAAAATTTCCAAAACCAAAATTATGAGCAATTACTAATGGTTTTCATAAATCAGGTTTTAACACCAGTTTCCCATGCTTCTGTAATTGACCATTTTTTGAACCAGTTTTCAACCACAGTAGCAGTACATTTCTGTAATACGCTATAGAAAAGCATCTTCTCCCTAGTTGGCAGCTCTGCACAGTGCCTGTCTGATCACTGCATGCAGTTTCATGTGTGATAAAAGAGCATCCCTTATCAAATAAGAGCAGGGGCCTCCCTGGAGAGTTAGTTACTGTTTGAATCTAATGAAAACCCCTCTGGCTCTAAGATAGCAAACACACACATGCATGTACTCTCACACATACACACTCACATACATACTGTTCGCAGCGTGGGATTAGTAAAGCAGCTATAGCATACAGTGTTTGTATGTGGGTGTATGCTTAAAGGAGATTCAGACTTAGTTTTAATCAAACATACATTAAGGGCAATCTGGTTTCTGGAGTGACATCAGTAGACTAGTGCAGTTGTGTGCCTATGATATGGCTGAATCCCCAGTTATAATGGGGATTATGATGGTTGAAATGTAATAAACTGCTGTTACTCCAAAGGAGACCCTATACCTATGTGGTGTTCTCCAGATGTATTCTATTGTTTGTATGTTGTTTTATTTTCCCCTGTGATTATTCTTGCTCCCTTTCCCACTCTGTCACACACTGGCCTCTATGCTGTAGTCCTCAGGGATATCCCTGCTACTAGATGAAAGCCTCAGATTTCCTCAGTGAAATTCACTGTGCTAGTCATTAATTGATCCTGCATAACGTGTTTGCCCAGCTCCATGTGTTCACTCTAACTGCCTCCTTTTACTCAAAGGCAGAAGGGGATAAAATATGCTACAGGTAGTGATTTCTGGGTGACAGGGTTAGAACGGAATATCCTTTCCAAAATTCAAAAAGATTAACACAAATATTTTGCTACTTATTTTCTTTGAAGATTCCTTGTGACAAATCAGCTTCCTTTCCCCCTCTTTGTATTCCCTGACACACTATATGGATTTTCAATCTGTATACCAAACTGTAGCATCTCAGGTCACTTGAGAAAGAAATAAGTGGCTTAATACAGACTTAAAGTCATTGAGCTCTTGAAACCACTTTGAAAAAGAGACATAAGGAGTGGTTCCTTCCACCCCTCCTTTTTGGCCTATCTCTTGAACAACTAGCAACATATGTACACATATGCCAACCATTGAAAGTATAACCATGAATTAAAAATAATAATAATCTCATATGCAGGTTATTTTTTCCATTTTTAATGAGTGTTTCTGTCAACTCCATTTTCTCCTTTGTCTACTTTAACACTTTCAGAGAAGTCTTCTATATTAACTGAGATAAATCTCATCTTTCTGAAAGTCTGGATTCTTTCTTCTTCCATCATTTCTAGTATCAAGTATGCAAAGTTATTCCCTATTTAAAGTAGATGTTAACATAAGATAAGTGTTTTTATTGGTAGTTTATAACTGGCTAGAATGAACATTTGAACTAATGTACTTTCCTGGTTTATTGCCTCTTCCTCATTTTTTTCTCAAATAAACAGACTTACTATGCAGTTGATATAGGCTAAAAAACAATCTTGCTAGCACCTGGTGACAATTCTAGATATGTATTTATATTATTTAGCGCTCCAAATGGCGCTTGTTGTAAGATGATTTACCTCAGACAATATAGCTAAAGCTGCATGACTGATGGAGATTGCGTAAGGAATAAGCATACAGGGAAGAAAGAAGTACCAAAGGACAGAGCCCCAAGGAAAATCACAGAATATCAGGGTTGGAAGGGACCTCAGGAGATCATCCAGTCCAACCCCCTGCTCAAAGCAGGAAAAATCCCCAGACAGTTTTTTTTTAACCCCTGTTCCCTAAATGACCCCCTCAAGGATTGAACTCATAACCTTGGGTTTAGCAGGCCAATGCTCAAATCACTGAGCTATCCCTCCCCACTTTCCAAGGGTGAGGAGGAGAAAGAGCCTCCAAAGTGGATATTGGAGCAGCAGCCAAAGGGCTAGACTGAGAACCGTAAAAACATAGTCTATGCCTAACAATTATAGTCCATCTCTTTACCATCTGAAGATTACCATCGGGTAGGACTGTCTTTCTGCTGGGCTCATCATATGCAATTTTCAAACTTCACATGCGCCAGGATATATAAAATGTGAAAAAAACCAATGAGACAGCCCTGAAAGAAGGCATCCAGAAATGGACTTTTTTCCAGTGGTGGTTGGAATTACGGGATTCTAAGGAAATTATACAGAGGATAAGAAGCCTTTGAAGGTGAGAGAAGAACTAAAGTTAATTGAAGGTTGTCCAGGAGTCATAGGAGAAGAGATGTCTATTTAAAATAAGCACCATTCAAAAACTAACTGCACAGATTGGTTCATCTGAACACTACCACACTTTAATTCCAAACTAGAGCATGTATAACATGTTAAAACAGTTTGGTAAGAATTTCTAATGGGAGCCAAGCTTCAGTATAAAACATAGGAAGTAATCTGTGGTATGTTCCTATTAAAATCATCAACTGGATTCAGCCATGATTTCCCTGATCCTTCCTAAATCCATCAGTCATTTGCGTGCCAGCAGGGAGACTGGTGACATTTAGTCTGAACACCAAAACACATCCAGCAAGTCTTGTCTACCAATAAAATCACTTCATTCACTTTCCTCTCAAATACACTTCTTGACTATTTGAATTATACATGATTAATACATAAACCTAAAGCTGTACCCTGGAGTCAGACTCATGCATCCTTCCAGCATGAATGTATTAATCGCAGATAATAGTTATCATGCTAAGCTACCCCACTTTAAATATTTTAGCTAAACCCTGCTAGAGATCTGTGACAAGAGCTCAGAGCAGAGAAGAAAACAGCCAGTGGCTAGGGCCCTGGGTTGGGAGCCTGGGGTTCTAGTCTCTACTCTTCCTCTGACCTGCTGTATGACCTTGGGTAAGTTACTTCACCTCTCTGTGTCTGTTTCCCCTCCCACCCTATATCTGGTAACTCCATTTCAATTGTAAGCTCTTCACAGCAAGGTTGTCTTTCATTCTTTCACTCTGTGTGTACAACACCTGGCACGGAGAGGCTCTGATCTCAATTGGGGGCTTTAGGTGCTACTACAATACAAAGAAATGATGATAATTAAATACAAAAACACAAAGAACAAATGGAGGCTTATATAAGGGAACTCTGAGTCCCGTGAAACTATATCTTCCACTGTTGAAAGGTAACATGCTACCATATCACGGAGACATTGCAGTAGTCATAGGTGAAAAACAAATGTACACCTGTCCTCCTTTGTGTACCTTTATCCTGCAGAATAAAGACACACTTAAATGAGTTTGTCTTACCAAAATACCTACATAATAACATAAGAAAGGCCATACTGGGTCAGACCCAATGTCCATCTAGCCCAGTTTTCTGTTTTCCAGTAGTGGCCAATGCCAGGTGCTTCAGAAGGAATGAACAGAACAGGGCAGTTATCAAATGATCCATCCCCGTTGTCCAGTCCCAGCTTCTGGCAGTCAGAGGTCAGAGACACTCAGAGCATAGGGTTATGTCCCCTGAACATCTTGGCTAATATCCATTGATGGACCTATCCTCCATTAACTTATCTAGTTCTTTTTTGAACCCAGTTATAGTTTTGGCCTTCACAACATCCTCTGGAAACAAGTTCCACAGGTTTACTGTGTGTTGTGTAAAGAAGTACTTCCTTTTGTTTGTTTTTAACCTAATGCCTATTAATTTTATTCAGTGATCCCTTGTTCCTGCAGTAAAGCCAGTGAATGATAATGGAGCTTGCAGTGTGCTTACCAGGGCCGCCCAGAGAATTCAGGGGGCTGGGGGCAAAGAAATTTTGGGGGCCCCTTCTATAAAAAAAATTGCAATGCTATATTCTTCTGGGGACCCTTGCGGGGCCCACGGCAAATTGCCCCACTTGCTCCCCCCCACAGGCGCCCCTGGGAAAAATAAACCTTCTGCATTTTGGCACAAACCCAGTTTTGAGAAAACTTCTTTACAAGGTATCACTGGTTCTCAGCATCAGCTAGTGCTAAAAGGCACTAAAGCTCATTAAAAGGGTTGGACAAATATTTTCCATCAAAACTTTTTCTGGATCGAAAACTAGGGGTTTTTAAAAAGCAGAAAAAAATCACGGACAATGTCTGCTTTTCTTCAAAATTTGTTGTGGTTTTTTTGATTGAAAAGCTGAAATTAGTCTGCCAAAACCTGAACATGGTTTGAGGTTTCAGAAGTGTGTGGCCAAATATTTGCTGCTTGCTGTGTTTGATTGTTTAAAGAAACAATAAAAGAATTCTGCTTAAAAAAAATCCAAAATTTTTGAAACACCTAAGCTTGTAACCAAACACCTGAGCCCATCCAGGCAGAGATTTTTCCAGATTTCTGATACTCTGCTGGCTTCCTTGACTCATATCTGTCTCCATAACTTTGGCTTCATTTAGGTTAGAACATAAGAACAGCCATACTGGGTCAAACCAAAGGCCATCCTGCCCAGTATCCTGTCTACTGACAATGGCCAATACCTGGTGCCCCAGAGGGAGTGAACCTAACAGGTAATGATCAAGTGATCTCGCTCCTGCCATCCATCTCCACTCTCTGAGAAACAGAGGCTAGGGACACCATTCCTTACCCATCCTGGCTAATAGCCATTAATGGACTTAATCTCCATGCATTTACCTGTTTCCTAGAGACTGGCTCCATGGGGTCCCTCACAAACTGGAGACGGTTACTGTGGGTTTGTCTTTAGTATCGCTTACGTACATACTCCACGAACTGAGCAATTGAGCTTGTTCCAGAATCTGGGATGAGCCTATGTTGTCAAAACTGAAATGCTCAAAATAGCACATGCATGTGAATGGACACAGGGTGCTAAAATTAAATTAATCCAGGGGTTCTCAAACTGGAGGTCAGGACCCCTCGGGGGTCACGAGATTATTACTGGGGGTCGTGAGCTGTCAGCCTCCACTTCAAACCCCGCTTTGTCTCCAGCATTTATAATAGTGTTAAATATATAAAAAAGTGTTTTCAATGTATAAGGGGGGGGTCGCACTCAGAGGTTTGCTATGTGAAAGGGTCACCAGGACAACAGTTTGAGAACCCTTGGTAGGGTTGGGAAGGCTATTGCTCTTCTCATGTGATCCCTCCCCCCAGTGGCTAATTTTAAATGAAGCTACCCTCCCCTGACATGAATCTCCCTATGGCACTGAAATTACATGTAGACTATAATTTGGCATTTGAGAAGTGAAAGGGTGGTAGCCCTAATGGAAAAGCTAACAGCTTGGCTCTTCTGCAAGCCTCAAACTGCTGAATGAGCTTTAGGGTAGGGAAGGCTGTGCCTCCCAAACAGCCTGGCCCTGCCCCCTATCCGACCCCCACCCACTTCCTGCCCCCAACTGTCCCCCTCAGAATCCCTGACCCATCCTGCTCCTTGTCCCCTCACCGTCTCCCAGAGACCCCCCCACCACCACCATCACCCTGGGACCCCACCCCTGCTCCCTGTCTGCCCCAACCCCATCCACCCCCCCCCCCGGCTGAGTCCTGACAGACCCCCCCCGGAATGCCCACAATCCAAACCCCCCCATTCCCTGCCCCCTGACCACCCCCCCAACCTCTGCCCCCTCCCTGTCCCCAGGACTCCCTGCCACTTAAGCCAACCCCCCCTGGCCCCAGCCTCTTACCCCCGGCTCCCTCCTCACCCGGAGCCTCAGCGCATCGCTGAACAGCTGCAGCGAATCTCCGACGGGGCCTGAGCCCCACCCCGCTCCGAGCCGTGTGGTGAGGGGGCAGGGCTGTGAGCTCCATGCCGAGCGGAGGGAGCTGAGCTCAGCCTGGAGCTCGCAGCCCCGCCCCCTCACCACGCGGCTCTGAGCGGGGCGGGGCTCAGGGGCCCCACCGGAGACACGCTGCCGCGCTGTCTGAGGACGCCGCTCGATGCGCTGAGGCTCCAGGATGGGGGCAGAGGCAGGAGCCTCAGCTGTTCTCTTGGGGGCCTCTGCAGAGCCCGGGGCCCGGGGCAAATTGCCCCACTTGCCCCCCCCCCCCCCGGGCGGCCCTGGTGCTTACCTCAGCAAAGTAATTCCAACTAATCACCCATGGTGTGCTGTAAAGAAATAAAAATTACCATCCGTAGCATGTTCAAAAATCCATTGTAGGAAGAACAATTGTCTCATGGTGTCAAGTTCACTGTGAAGAAGCCCAACTATTCTGACTGCTATTTCTTCATCTGGCCTTATTCCATATTTTGCAGTTCCATGGTCAATAAGTAGTGTTTTCCATGACAAAACTCCAGTTGTACACTCTGTGTTTTATTATTTTCTCCTTCTATGTTCGGCCATCTTGAGCCAAAGTTTAAAATTTCTTATCTGTTGCAGCCACCTTAGGCAGAGAGGCCTGAGATTCTGGCCAATGGAAAAGGGAGACTCCATAGTTCAATGACTTAAACATCTCATCAGAACAATGGAGTAAGTAAAGGCGAAAAATAATAAAAAATTAATTCAGCTGAACTGAAAGCAGCATATACACCCCAAAAGTGCCTTTTTCTTGCCATACCCAATTGCCTTGCCTTTTTCTACCCCACCCTCCTGGCCAAAGGATGGGTGTATCTTTCTTGAAATATGTAGGTATAAACAAACTATTGGGAGCCTCTGTTCTAATTTCAAGTAAATGTTGATGGATTGTAGTACTTTTATTTTTGAATGCAGTCTGGGAGAAGCTAGAGAAAAGCTATGGTAAATCTTGAAAACATGAAAAGGTTCCCTAGACACACATACTCACTCTTGTTAGTATAACAGGCCCCTTTTTATTCTAATGAGGTCCTCCCACTATGAGAAATGAACAAGCTCTGAGTGCTGTTTGCTGCCTCTTCAGACCATCGGCACAGCTTTGATTTAAGGACTTGCACTTTAATCACCCATCATGTGTCATTACCCCGACAGGCGGCAGCAGCCGCAAGATACAAGTGCCAGTAAATTGCACTGAAAGTCGCTGAAGCGACCCTTTGTTGATTTTCTTTTACAGCTATTCCATGGCAGATCAGCCGTCATAACAACACAGTGCTTGTGGCAACAGGGTGAAATTAAACGTGAAGTATGTTCAAGGTAGCTGGTAGAAAACTGGAATATCCCTTTTTTTCTGTAGATTTGAATGCTTTTTACTTTTCTCACTAATGTCAAGCCTGTGGCAAATGGCTGAAACGACTGCTATATCTCGTCAGATAATTGCCAGATGCACTACAGTACAAATATTAAAGTGCTTTTGTATGCAAATCATCACATTACCGTCATTTTTTAAAGAAGGGACTGGAAATTTGCTCTCTTTTTTTAAAGAAAGAACCCTGTTGTAATTGGCTATGCGGGAGAAAAAAAAATAGCAGCACCTTTTTCTTTCCCAGGAAACTAGCTGCACCAGCAATGCTGCTAGCAGGAAGATGAAACATTCTTACCCTAAGGCAAATATAGATAAGTATATATAGACCTACAATATCTTTTTATCTGGATAAACGACATCACACTCATTATCTTCTCTTGTAGATAGTCGTCTCTCCAAGCCCTGTGGTGCTTGCATAACAAAATTAAACATGAAGTATATGTGGATTTTTTTTAATACTTACATAGAGAACATTCAGTTGGGACTGTAATTCTATTTTCAGAAGTGTTCTGCTGTCAGAGGTATCATAAGGGATGTAAAATATTAAGGCATCATTGCAGAGATGATCAACGCAGTAAAGTCATTACCATTTCCTGCTTCAAAGCCTTCTTTCAAACTTACTTTTGCTATGAGGCCTCTAAGAAACTAGCCAATTACTACTGGATAGTCTGAAGGAGATGGTGTAGTGTAGCCAATATTTTATTTCTTTTTATTTAAAAATGTATAAATAATCACGATAGGTGAAATATGTATAAAACTACAGATATTTTCACTGTATCCCTCTTCCCTGCCCTTGGTATGTTGCTCGTCCTATTAACTGTAACTTTTTTTTGGAGACAGGACAGTGGCTCTGATCCTGCAATGAGCACCCAGACACAGACCTACTGAAGGCAATGGAACTGCGTGCCCTCAAGGGTCTTCCCAACAGAGCTCATCACAGGGTTGGGATCTGTGTCTCCTATGTATATGGACAGCACCTAGCACATTATGAGCAGGACCAGAATAAATAATAGTAAAATGTTTCCATTTTTCTATTGATATTCTGGTACTTCCGTGATGGCTATTACATAGAAAATTATCCAGTTCATATTTACCTTCATCAATCTTATAAACCTTTTGTGTTGAGCGGAATGAGTGGAGTGGAATTAAAATGGATATTTAAAATATAAGATACAGTAAAGCTAGTTCAGTGGTTCCCAAACTTGTTCTGCCGCTTGTACAGGGAAAGCCCCTGGCTGGCCGGGCCATGCTGGGTCGTTTTTTTTACCTGCCACGTCCACAGGTCCGGCCAATCATAACTCCCACTGACCGCGGATCGCTGCTCCAGGCCAATGGGAGCTGCTGGAAGCAGCGGCCAGTATGTCTCTCAGCCTGCACCGCTTCCAGCACCTCCCATTGGCCTGGAACAGCGAACCGCAGCCAGTGGCAACTGCGATCGGCAGGACCTGCGGACGTGGCAGGTAAACAAACCAGCCCGGCCCACCAGGGGCTTTCCCTGCACAAGTGTCGGAACAAGTTTGAGAACCACTGAGCTAGTTAAAGGGGCAGCATGCCCTGCTCAGAGAACAGTTCACTTGTCACAGCAATGCAATTCTTGTGGAGAGAGGGAAATTAATCCAGTGTATATTATAGGTGGCTGGTTGAAATGTAGAGCGCCTCTCTTTCTTTTTTTCTCTTTCTTCTCCCGATATTCAAGTCTAATTCATTTGTCATGGAAATACAATGTCAGTGGCATTAGAATATAATGGCATATAAAGGAAGCTGGTTAAGAGGCATACTTTAATCTTGGAATGCTTCCACTTTACAGGAAGTGTATTGGAAAATGTCCTCACTTATCATTTGGGTTTTCTTTTTCTTTTTTGAAAGAGAGAATTTAAAACAAAATTATTCAGTTTAGATGTACCATCACATGAAGCCTGCATGTAGATTTCTGGAATAATATATGTTTTTCTAAATAGGCTTTTAAGCAAATATATGCCAACTAGCTTAACAGAGTTTCACTATTACTTGTAGTTGCTTACTGCACTGTTAAAATATATTTGGAGAGAGCTCTGTATTTTTTTTCTATCCTGCCCCCTTAATGACCCAGATCATATTTTGTCATTCCATTGTGACACTTTTCAGAGTTACCCAAGGTATCTGGTGTGGATCCAGGGCCGCCCAGAGAATTCCGGGGGCCCGGGGTCTTCGGCGGCGGGGGGGGCCCTTCCGTTCCGGGACCCGCCGCCAAAGTGCCCCGAAGACCCGCGGCGGGAGCCCCCCCCCCGCCACCGAATTACCGCCGAAGCGGGACCCGCCGCCCGGTCTTCGGCGGTAATTCGGTGGCGGGGGGGGGGTCCCCGCCGCGGGCCTTCGGGGCACTTCGGCGGCGGGTCCCGGAACAGAAGGGGCCCCCCGCCGCCGAAGACCGGGCTGCGCTTCGGCGGCGGCGGCGGGTCCCGCTTCTCCCCCCCCCGCCCGGCCCCAGCCCCGGCGCCGGCTTCTCCCCCCCCCCCGCCCGGCCCCAGCCCCGGCCCCGGCTTCTCCCCCCACCCCGCCTGGCCCCGGCCCCCGCTTCTCCCTCCCGGCCCCGGCCTCAGCCCCAGCTTCTCCCCGGCCCCGGCCTCGGCCTCTTACCGAGCGCGTCGCCGGCAGGGCCTGAGCTCCGTCCCGCTCAGAGCCGCGTGGTGAGGGGGCGGGGCTGTGAGCGCCACGCCAAGCGGAGGCAGCTTCCCCGCCCCCTCCCCACGGTGCTCTGAGCGGGGCGGGGCTCAGGCCCCGTTGGAGCTCCCAGCCCCGCCCCCTCCCCACGCGGCTCTGAGCGGGGCGGGGCTCAGGGGCTCGGCCGGAGTCAAGCGCCGAGGCTCCAGGAGAGGGGCGGAGGCGGAAGCCTCTGCTCTTCTCTTGGGGGCCCCTGCGGAGCCCGGGGCCCGGGGCAAATTGCCCCCTTTGCCCCCCCCTCTGGGCGGCCCTGTGTGGATCACTATCACCTGCTTACAGCACGAAAGAGCCTGATCTGTGCCCACCAAGGGAGCCCTCCCCAGTGGTGGTTGGCAACACAGGCACTCCTATCCAGCCTCCAGGAGCCCAGCTCTTTCCCAATTCAGGCTAGCAATTTACACATCCCACTTTGTTACACTTGCGTGCCCTGTCTCTTCTCTTCTGGACACCCATAATGTACACCTGTCTGCTGCCTCCGTGAAAGCAGCGAGTCCTAGTTCACCAGTCTCCTTAGTACAAGGCACTTACGCAGAGGTGCTGACTTTCCGAGTTCCTGGGGGGTGCTCAATCCCCAGTCCACTCCAGGCCCTGCCCCCACTCCACACCTTCCCCCCAGGCTGCACTCCCGCCTTGCCTCTTCCCACCGATGTCCCGCCTCTTCCTTCCCTGTTACGCCCCCTCCCCTGAGCACACCACACACTCACTTCTCCCCTCTACCCTCCCACTGCCTACTGCCTGCTGCTGAACAGCTGATCCTCCTCAAGTGGGACGCATTGCGGGGGATGGGGAGGAGCCGATTGGCGCAGCCCATGGGTGCTCCAACCCTGGAGCACCCACAGAGTCAGCACCTACGCACTTAGGTTTATAGTAAAACCAAATTGAAGTTTAATGGAGCTTGAGACAGAGTTTGAAATAAAAGCAAGTATTAAGGGTTTGCAATTAAGGTTCCAAGTAAAAGAAAAACATAAACGCAATCAATAGCCTACACTTACTAACAAGTTATTTCCTGTCTAATAAGGTACTTCTTACCCAATAGTCAATCCTTACAGCTTTTGTCTAGTTCAGATAGCTCAGACCCGCCTTTCATGAGACACCCCTCTTGGCAGAGTCTCTCCTCTGCAATGATGACAACTTGTGCTTTCTCCATCACTTATATAGTTATAGAATATTGTCTCTTACTCCAGAGGGTTCCTTTTCTTGGCTTTTTGGGTCTTTGTAAATTCTCAAGCCCTACTTGAGACAGGGGTCAGGAGTCCAGGGTAATGCACTAAATGTTTGAGTTCTTCCTGGAGGGATGCACCCAAAGAATCGTGATGGGAAACTGGACCTCCACCAAAAAATCCCTCACTTGTGCAGTCGCACAAGGATCAATTCTCTCTCTGGTTCTTTTCAACATTTACATTCAGCGACTAGGTGAACTTGTCAGATGCAAGGACTAAAGTGCCAGCAATATGCAGATGACACACAGCTCTACCTATCCTTCATCACATACCTCTACCCCCAAGATGTCCCAGTACTTGCATTAGGTCAGCTCATGGATGAAGAACTGCTGGCTGAAGCTGAACCTGGGAGCTACAGAGAGGTTTTAAAGTCCTCTTAAAGTCAAAAGATTAATGCTGCCTTAAATATGGAGTTGTTACCGTGCCACCAAAATACTCTGTTAAAACAGTTTTGTGGTAGTTTCATTTTTATTCAATATGTAATAGGAAGTATTAGCTAGTATATTGTACGTATGCACACAGTTAATCTGTGATTCTGATTAGTTTACATGCAGGCGGATGAGTTTTTTATACTACCGTATAGACACAGGTATACAACTCCACTTTTTCCCTATACATTGACCATATTTGGTGGTTATATCAACCCCATTTCTTGAATAATATTTAAAAATATATGTGCAATTATTAATAGATTTTTTTTCATTGATGATGGAGCAAATTTAAATTACTTTCCTAATGTGGAAGGCGTGTGTGTGTGTTGGCACCCAGCAGAATATAAATTCCCATTATAGGAAATACATGCATGATTCATCATCATTTACTTTTTGTATTTGCAGTTCATCAGGAGTTGGGGCTAAATTTGCTAACAGAAAATGAATATGCTTAAATCAGTGATAAATGGCATACTTCTAAAGAAGATATGGTAAAACTGATAGTGAGATACCAATCAATTTACCAGCCATATACAGTACATGTGACTATTTTCCTCCTCAGAAGTGTTGATTACTTCATCCCTGTTTTTAAGAAATGAACATTTCTCCTTTTTAGTTTTTCTTCTCTCTACTTACTATAGTGCTAACTTGAGGGTGCTTCCTGTTTATAAAGTTATAAGCATATACCAACTTAAATACACTCCAAGGCCAAGATGCACCAAGATATGGATGTTGCTCATAACTTTTCTCATTTTTCATCTGCCTTTCCTCTTTTCTTCTATCCATAGCCATCAAGCCACTTTCTTCCATACAGGTCATCAGGCCACTTCTCAGTATATTTTGATCACAGTATGTTTCAAAACTCAACTACAAGGCAGAAGCTGATATTCTCAAATGATAAAGAGCAAAAATGCAAGTTTTGTGACCCTAAGAGCATCCCAGTGCCAGAGGGCCAGGGGCTCCCTGGTGTCAGGTAATGAGTTTCGGCTGGCCTGACCAATTCCGTGTACCCCAACTCACTGTGGTTATAATCTGAATCTAAAAGATGTCATGTAATGTATCATTGGAAAATTAATAATTCATTGATCATTAATATTCTTGTATGATGTATGTACACAGTGTTTATTGAGAGTTATGGAGATATGCTGAAATTATGACTAAAGTGTGTCTAAACCAGGCATGTCAGGGTGAGGTGGCACATAGATCTGCCCTAGACAAAAGAATGTGTATTTGCTTCTCTGGCTGGCCCAGTCATCAGACAGAGACAATGACGATCTCTTTGCATATTAGATAAACAGCCTCAGGCTAACAAATGGGACAGAGACAGCTTCCAGCAGGCAAGAGAAACTTTATCTGAGCTACAAAAGGCAGGGGGTTAGAACCTCAATTGATAAGCAATTGAATCAACTGATTGTATACATGTTACATTACCGAGAGTACAACCTGGACTGATGAACAACTGTGTCCCCCTCAGTTCTCCAATCTGGGGCACTTTTTACACTGTTTTGCTGTGAAAGACACCTTCCTAGTCTGCTCTCACACAGCCTCCAGCATGTAAATTATACTGCAAGAATGCTACAGCCAGCCATCCTTGAATTATACTGCAAAGTAACACCAGCAAATTCCCAGGTCCAGACTTTCCCCCAGAAATGTGCGTCATGTACTGCCCAGCAGTCTCCTGGACAATACAAACTCTCATAAAATTTGTCATTTTATTAATAGAAAATGATAGGCACAAATCCTGTTATCTCAAATGGAACTTCCCAAACACTTCAGTCCAAACACGCAGGTCTAGAGAAAACAATAAACAAGATTATTAACTACAGAAAGATAGATTTTAAGATTACAAGCAATGAAGCATAAAAATCAGAAGTGGTTACAAGATAATAAAAGTAAATCACAACTATTGCCTAACTTAACAAGTTGGAGTAAATTCAAAGCAAAGATCTCTCTGACCAGGTTCTAGAGTCTTATTGGCTGAATTCTTTCAGTCAGCATACTTCCTCCAGTCCAAAGCTGCTTCCTTTGTTTTCCAGGTGTTGTGGTTTCTAGGGGTAGAGAGGAAAGGAGGAACAGATAATTTGGGGCACCTCCTCCATTTATAGTTCTTTCTCTTCTTCAAGAATCATCTCCAGCCTGAGGTTCAGGAAACAAAGTCTGCGTGGACAGGAACCCTCAGCTGTTTCTTTGTCAGGATGTAGATTTGCACCCACATCCTCTTTCCTGCCAAAGAAGGCCACTTAACTAGGTGATGGTTATCACCATTTGATTTTGTTGACACTGGATGAGGTGTTGGCTAGCCTTTTGTCCATGGGAAACTGGTTTATGATTGCCCCCTCCCTACCCCCGACTTGGAATATGTCTTGTAATAACATACAGAGGAATTTTATAACTTTACATGTAATGTTGCCACACACATTTTACCAGGGCAGTAGTGATAAGCAAATTATGAGTTTTAAAAAGATACTTCACAAGGCATACTTTGTACAAAATTTATCATAGTCTCATAAAAGGAGTGAATATAGGGGTACAGACAATCAAATTACAATATGACTGTCGGAGAAAAACTTAGTTCTCACATTTTGGTTGGGTGCAGCAGAGTCAGATACTTTATTTTCTCTTTACAATTGTATAGAGGAAGGGAGTGCCCCAGTCCCAGGCAGGTCTCTCCACAGGTAAACAATTACAGCAAGCATTTATACCTTTTATTACAGACAATAATAAGCAACAGCTGCATTTTGTTTATACATAGGTCATCCTGATATCTTGTTTTTCTCATTTCTAAAGAGATGCCAGTCTACATTCCTCATTATTGACACAAGGTCACAACAACTTCTCACACAGTTCTTTCCCACTCGCCTCATGCAATCGTCGCCTCTACAAATCTCGTGTTATTAGGGTTACAGCTAGCCTGACTCTTGCTAACAGAGACTGTCTTGCATTAAGATCCCCTACAAATCCCTGTCAGATCTTTCTCTACTTCCACATGACTGTATTAAAACAGTTTATCGAGTCAGGTGTTTTATGAAAGTCTGTGACACACTGGTGATTAATATCATGGTAAAATGTATGTATTGACATTATATAAGGAATTGTGAATACTCATTTGATATTAGGCTTTACACTCTGTGTCCAAACAAAGGGAAAAAACAGATCTCTTCCAGAGAGGAGGGAACGTCACAGCTATATACCTGTCTCCTACATAAATTAGGCATAGTGGAATCAAAACAATGGAAGCCCCATTTACATACAAAGGAATGGGAAACCCACAGGAAATGAAGAAAAGCATGAGGTCATCCGTCCTCTTGAAACAAATTCATTGAACTTTGGAAGATATATGCAAGGACAGAAGCCATCTTTGGCATCCATCACTAGACAGACACAATGGAACAGAGTTCTTGCAAGCTGAGAAAGGTGGGTCGTTCAACCAATGTGGGGTTGAAGGATCTTAAAACTGAATATAGGTGAGAAACCTGTTTAGGCAAAGATCTTTCACCTAGGAAGACAAGGGAAAGCAGCCTTTTGTGCTTCTGTGGAAGGTCCTGACTGTGAGAGAAAGTCAGCCATGGCTGGAAAGGAAAAAGATTAGTAAGAAATCTTCCTTGTACAAAGACTGTAGCTTGTTAAATCTTAGCCATTAGAAAGCGTATTTTGTTTTGTTTAACATGTAACTCTTTCTATCTTCATTCCTTATACTCAAACTCACTTAATCTCATGTATATGTTGTTAATACATTTGTTTTATTTTTACTATCAACCAGTTCAGTGCTGTGTTTGCAGGGAAGGCTGTATTTATGCCAGTTAATAAGTTTTGATGTGCTTTTTTCTCTTTACAGAAACAAAATAAACCTTATTATTTCTCTGAGCTGTCCAGGAGAGGGCTGGACACTTCAGGGCACACGGTTTGGGGCAAATTTGGGACCGGGAGTGTCTTGGTGTCAACTTGCTGGTTGTCACCAAAGCTGGTGGAAGCTAGAGTGGGGCTTTGGGTCTGTAGATAGGCTTCTGGAGTCAGAGCTGCTGAACCAGGGCTGTCTAGCACACAGACACTCAGGGCCCTGCATGCTTATAGGCTGGCTGTGAGCATCCCAGGCTGGGAGCTATAGCAGCAAAGCATTGTTAAACACCCAATGTTGCAAGGCAAGAGGTGACACAACACCATATTCATCTGAACTGCACCCTGAAGTGTGGCAATGTCCCATCTCTCTAAGAACCTTGAATGGGCAATCTACAAAAAATGTCTTGACTTCCTTTCCTCTTTGAAGCCCTTCAACCTGACTTCTGCTCCCTGAACTTTACTGAAACTGCTCTTACCAGGGCCTAAGTGACCCCTTCCTGACTAAGGCCTCAATCCTATGATGTGTTGACTTCAGTGGGGCATTGTGCGAGCCCAGCAGTCTAACCACACGCAATGAATTGCAGGATTGAGGCCCAAGTTGGAGGACCTTTACTCCTTCCTCATCCTCTTTGATCTCTGTGAAGGTTTTGGTTTCCTTGGTCGTTGCCTCCTCAACAACCTATCCTACCAGTCAGCTTTGTGAGTCTGTTCTCTCTTAATTCTTCTTCTATCTTTCTGCCCTTCTTCCATAATCTATGAGGTTCCTCCTTCCTCCACCTCATATTTGTTGGTATTCTACAAGGTTCAGCCCTTCCTCCTGCCTTCCTCTCTATCTTAACCGTAGGTGACCTCATCCACTTACGCATGTTCAGCTACCATCTCCTTACTGATTATTTACAAATCTATACCTGAGCTGTCTTCCCCTCACCTCTCATATGAAAACGTAGAATTTGAAGAATATTGTTAAATGCAGCAGAAGTTGTGGACAGATCCTTAAAACATGAATCCATGATTTTTCATGCCTACAGTTTCATGTGTTCCTGATGAGCTAAGCATGGACATTTTCAGCACAAAATGTTTGTTTCAAAAAGTTATGCATTTTTGAAAACGGGGGTTATAACAGAAACTGTTTTTACTAATCTTGACTGTCATAGGTTCTACCAGGTGCTCACTCTATTAGTTATAAAAATTAAATTATCTTGCATTCTGGGTCCTTACAAAGAATTTAATTTTAGACTCCTCATTCTTCCTCCCTCCCCAGGCAAGCTTTTTAACACACTGGAAAACTTAGAGAGCATTTTAGAAGTTAGCATCTTATACTAGACTATTTGTCCAAGACTTTTATTAAGTCTAAAAAAAGTCATTTTCAAGAAAAAGGCACTGAATTCCAACAAAGAAGCATCCTTTGAGAATATATGCAGAGAGTATAAACCATCCCTGAGTACTGAGTGACACATACACTCCACAGTAGTTACATATATTTTGCTGCATAATATTCATGTGGCAAAGGAAAATGTAAAGAGCGTAGTTCCTATGCAAATATTTTATGCTTTGGATCCAAAGAGCATATTTGATTTTCAATACAATATTAAGTATCTCTGCTAGCCAAAGAGGTTCTCATCCAGCTGCTTCCATCATTATACGTATAAGCATTTTTTTGTAAAGGAAGCAATTTTGTCTTGAGAGATAAAAGAACAGCATTTTAGTAGTCTTTTGTTTTGTACTTCAAACTGTTATTCAAGAGTTACATGGTAGCTGTGATCATATCTTTCTATGAAAATCCTATGATTATTCAGTATAAATACCATGTGTGTATCCTATAATAATCACAGTAAAAGCAAAGGTTAAGTATACAGTTTGGAGACACACTGAAGTTACAGAAGATGCAGGACTAAAGGAGGACTATACATTAGGTCAAAGATCCCTGCAGACAAGTGAATTTCTGGCATTTTGTTTCCCAGACTGCCTCTTGCTGTGCGTTCATCATGTACAGTAATTCACAAAGAAGCACTTGCAAATGGTTAGTAAAGTACAGTCGTTTTCAGCCGCCTAGATAGATTTGCTCTGTTGGAAACTGTTTTTCTTTGACCTGAATTGTATACTTAAACAAAGATTTCATCTCAGCATCAGTGTCTGAATGCCTATTAAAGTTTTTTTCTTTTTCCTTTCTTCAGATATTTTCAATGTGTGATGCCAGTATATACCATAATCTACTGCCTGCATGTTTCTTTGGAAGCAAGGACAGCCTTTGGAGCTGTCCATTTATAACAATAGCTGTTAGCTTTAAACTGTTGTAAGAATGTCTTTATGGTACATAGTCCATCATAAAGAACTAAAGAAATGTATCTTAATTTTTAAATAAATCTCATTAGGTGAATCAGGGTTAAGTCTTGTCAAAAAAAGAGCCATGATTAGCCAATGAAAGAACTCACAGTATTGTCCCAATCACTTAAAAACGGAACAGTCTTGGTTAATTGTACCTTTCTCCACCAGGCCACAGAATAATTAACAGGTTCTGCATTGACTTTTTTCTCTTTTCCATCATATGGTGGAATATTTGAGTATTTCATTTAACTGGTGAAAGAGTGTTGTCATAACAGTAATAGACTACTTTGTAAAACTAATTTTGCTTCCCTTAGTGTCATTTATTTAACACTTAGCTTTCATCCGGCAAATGCAAAGGTCCCTACAGGGATGTAGTTTCAGATTAATGTGTGGGGATGTATGTGTATAAAATATTCCATGATTCTTCAAGATGAGAATAAACACCAAAGTCTTTACTCTTTCGTTGAAGAAAAGCATTGTTATTATTGAATGACAGGATAATACTTTCTTTACCTTATGGACTTCTGTTAAAGTTCCAGTATTAATTTGAGCCTCTGAAACATTACTCGCTCTGCTTTGAAAAGATTAGGACAGTGATTCTCAAAGCTGGTCCGCCGCCTGTTCAGGGAAAGCCCCTGGCGGGCCGGGCCAGTTTGTTTACCTGCCGCGCCCACAGGTTCAGCCGATCACGGCTCCCACTGGCTGTGGTTCGCCACTACAGGCCAATGGGGGTGGCAGGAAGTGACGCGGGCCGAGGGATGTGCTGGCCGCTGCTTCCCGCCACCCCCATTGGCCTGGATGGCGAACCACGGCCAGTGGGAGCCACGATCGGCCAAACTTGCAGACGTGGCAGGTAAATAAACTGGCCTGGCCCACCAGGGGCTTTCCCTGAACAAGCGGTGGACCGGCTTTGAGAACCACTGGATTAGGTAATAGTGCTAATTGATCTTTTACAACTTCAGATATTATTTAGGGATTTAAGTTACTTATAAACAGCATTCATTGTGGACAGCTAGTTGGAAATCTAAATATATCCATCTGTGTGGGCAAAGTGTGTGCATGTGATTAACATTTTGTAATTGTTATAACTATTATTGTATTTGTGTGTCTTTCCCATGCTATGTCCCATCACACAAGTTGAAGCAGTATCATTTGTATAATGAACTTGCACAGTATAGTTAAGACTGGTAAAATGGTTTCTATATCACATCCTGTTTCCATATACTCAAAACTTTTTGTGCTGAATATTTCCATGTTTAGTTTTGCAGAATGTCACACTGTGTCATCATCCATTAAAACACACAATGACAAAAAGTAGTCTGCTACCCTTCCCTTTTTGATCTCCTTAATTACTGTGCACAGTCACCAACACTTTGTGTGTGTGTGTGTGTGTGTGTGTGTGTGTGTGTGAGAGAGAGAGAGAGAGAGAGAATGATGCACTCTGTACCCTACCTAAGAGAAGGGACATGCTGTATAACTTGATTTTCAAAAATGCTGAATAACCAACAGTTCCAAGTGATTTCAGTGGGAGCTGATTAATACTATACATTTTGAAGAGCTGGACATTTATTTAGGCTCCTAAATTTAGGCACTATCTTTTAAAATCTTGGCCTAAACTTTTAAGAAAAATAAACAATGATGACTAGTATTTATGATAGTACTATATACTGCAGTGGTGGGCAACCTACGGCCTACGGCCCATCAGTTCGTTTACATTTGCACAGCCACCCACAGCTCCCAGTGGCCATGGTTCACCGTTCCTTTTGTTTTTTGTCTTTTATCATTTTCCTGTGCCAGTTCATTTGAGAGGGTCGTAATTGTCTGGTTTCATTCACATAGTTGTTATTGGGGCATTTAATGCATTGGATGAGATACACCACATGTTGTCATAGGCATGTATAGGACCCATGGATCTTGAAAGGTGTGGAATGGGGGGTGTTGATTGTTGTAACAGTGGAGATAAGTCTACAGGTTTTCCATTTCTTGTTCTGGCAGGGTCTGGTGCCGCTTTGGTTTGGTGTGTCCTGGTCTGTGGGGAGCTTGATTCTGATGATGAACTTATAGAGATGGGGGGGTTGTTTGAAAGCTAGAAGAGGGATTTCAGGAAAGATTTATTTTGGGATGGGGTCCCCATCAAGTATAGATTGTAATGGTCTGATGATACCCCATATGGGTTACAGTGTGGGATGGTAGGTAACACCACCAACTATAAAGAAATCAAAGAAGACCCCACACTACAATTTACCCAGGAATTTAAGGATATCATCAAATCCTTCCCCGCACCACTCCAAGAGAAACTTTATAAACTCATTCCCCCCCTCCCCCCGCCCTCAAGAGCCTACCCCAGGGACCTTCTACATGCTTCCCAAGATACACAAACAAAGGAACTCAATCCTTCCCAGGAATTGAAATTAGAGGGGGTGTTTGAATTTACAAGTGGGGTTGTAAAACAAGTAAACTGGCAATATAACATTAACTAGTTGACCACTGTGTGGGAGGGATGGGAGAATTCAGTGTGTGTGTGTGTGTGTGTGTGTGTGTGTGTGTACACATATCTGGCCACGGCTCTCTTCCTGAAGGAATATCAGGATTCATAGAAACCCATCTTCAAAACCATTCACCATAGAAAGGGCCAGCTTCCTCCAGGACAGAACCAACTTCCTCCACAAACTCTACAACATGAACAACCTCCCTTAGCCTTGCCACCGTGCATGTCACTTCTCTCTACACCAGCGTCCCTTGCAATGACAGGATAGCTGCCCGCTTCAAATATTTACAAGAAAATGAATAATCCTCAGATATCCACCGCAAACACATCGCCAAACTCATCCATTTCATCCTCACCCATAACAATTTTACATTCAACAACACACACTTTGTCTAAACCCTGGGAACTGCCATGGGTACTAGTATGGCTCCCCAATATGTGTTACGTGTTACAGATTGTTGTAATGAGCCATGAAACCAATATCTCTAATAAGTCCATGGTTTTTAGTGTCTAGCAGTGTCATGAATTTAATTTCCCAGGCTCACCTTTTGAAGGTGTTGTGCAGGTTTCCTTTGAAAGTGAATATTGAAAGATCAGATATGGAGTGATTAGTTTGTGAAAAGTGTTCACCCACCCTTATTGTCCACTCTATTTCAAGTGACCTCCTACAACATGTGTTAGTGTGATCCTAACAGTACTCCAGTGCCAGAGAGCAAGGGGCTCTCTGGTATTTAACTGAGTCTCAGCTGGCCTGACTTAGTGCACCCCAACTCACTGTTGTCCTCATCCTTATCTAAAAGCTGCCATGTAAGATGATATGTGCAAACTGGTAACATGCTGGTCATTAATATTATTGTGTGGTGTATGTATGGGTGATATATGACAAATTATAAATATGTACTGGAAATATGTACTTAAAATATGTTTGGCAGGTAGGGCTTAAATCACCCCACACTAGACAAAGGAATGTGGTCTTGCATGCTTGAATGCTTCTCCAATATAAACTGAGCAAAGAGAGACAATGAAAGTACTTTTACGAAAAAGGTAGACAAAGCCATCAAACTAGCATGTAGCGCCTCAACCACTTAACTATGATGACAGGGGGAGGAGACTGCAAAATTTAACATGGCAACAGCTCCCTAGTGGAAACAGCATGCCGAGCCCCCAGGAGGGCTTCCTGACTTTGAAAACAAATATAGAACTTCAAGGATTTAAGCAGAGAGAAAAGGTCATTTTGGTATCGTTCACCTGAAGAGACAAAGAAAGCAAGTGCTTTGAGCTCTGTATTGGATCCTGGCTGAGAACTTGCCAGTCATTCTGGAAGAACGACTATAGTGAGAAAATTACCCTGAACAAAACTCTAGTTGTTTAAGTTAGGTTTTCACTTTAGAAGCATATTTTTACTTTTGTTTATTTAAATCATGTCTAGCTCAATTCCCTCAACTTAAATATCTGTTTTTTGTTGTTGTTATTGTTTTGTTGTTAATAAACATAATCTTGGTTTATTACACAACCATCTCAGTGCAGTGTTTCAAACTGAAGAGTAAAAACCTCAGTCAAACTAACAGGCTGGTGCTGTGTACTGTCTCTTTAAAGGAATAGTGACCTTGATAAGGTTTTATTAGTACTACAGTGACAGGGGCTGATCACTGCAGGGGAGACTGTTTTGGGGAGACTTGGGGCTGGAAGCAGTATTGGCATCACCCTGCAAGGAATAACTAAGCTGGTAGAAGTCAGGATGAGGCAATTGTGCTGAAAGCAGGCTGCTGGTGTCAGAAATCTGAGCCAAAACTGCACAGCATAGAAGAACCCCAAGTTGTAAGGCAGGTGGTGACACAACCTCTTAGTGGTCTGGGTGAACTCCCAAAGCATCAAAGTTAACCCTTATGCTTAACTCTCTGTCCCAAATTGTATTTAGCTCAGACACTCTGATTTCCTTCCCCAGACCTGAAGAAGAGCTCTGTGTAGTTTGAAAGCTTGTCTCTTCCACCAACAGAAGTTGGTCCAATAAAATATATTACGTCACCTGTCTTCTCATATCCTGGAACCAACATGGCTACAGCTACACTACAAACAGCAAGAAAGAGGCATTTTGTGATGTAGGCACGTCACACTGTTTCATACACCTCTGGCTGACAAAGGTTGGCTCCCTGCCAAATATTTAAAGTCATACTCCAGTATTTTCAGCTGGAAATCAGTTTTTAAAACAGCGACTTTCCCAGCTGAAATAAGGCAGAGTAGATTTCCAGTAAATGATTGTGTGTTATCAGTGAAAATCCCCTCACTGTTTGCAAACCTAATGTCCCTCTCTATTTAAGATATAAGTAATTGCTTAATGAAGTTAATGTATTTTAATGCAAATGGGCATGTATTTAAATAGTGAACATGACTGCCAAAGCCCTGGCCCTCATGATTTTTGCTGGTTCCATGTGATACATGTACCTGATCATACAGCCAATCTGATTTGAAATATTCCAGACAGGATTTTGTTTTTCATCATAAAACATCTCTGCTTAACTCGCATTTTTCATGGATCCTAATAATCCATTAGACATGGGAGTAACAAGCAAATGCAATTGCTGTGTGTCCTTGCTACTTTTATAAACATATATATTCTTCAAAAGGAAAATTTGTATGAAATACCAGTAACAGCTTTACTCATCTAGTCCCTCTTAAACTCAAACATATTTAAAGCAGCAAACCTATAGACCGATTGTTTTGAAAAAGGGTTTTGAATGTTGTTAATTTATAAATTCCATGTAGTAATAGTTCAAGTTTATTAAAATATTTGCTATCAACAAAACTATTTCCATAAAGATACCAGTTGCGCAGGATTCTCACTTCTTGACTTTAGCTCCTGAGCACGAAACTGGCAGAACTTACAAAGCTCTTAAGAATTGTGCAGAAGAGCATACTTGCTTTTTCTTCCCTTGCCCTGGAGGAGCAGCTCCCGCAGCTGCATTTGCCCTGGCTGGTGTGGCGAGAGCTCCCCCTCCTGTTTCAATCTACTTTAACCATTGTTCCTAAGGTTATTTGACTCATGACGGAAAAAGTAGCAAGGTGGAGGGTGAGCCAGGCTCCCTACATGGCTATACACACACATGCTGTCAAGTATAAATGCTGCTCTCCAACCATTCCATTCAGTTCATTTGAGCTTGTCTACCTGGAATATTTTTCCAATTCTTCCTATATACCAGTATAGTTAAAGTGCTATAGTTACACTGGTATAACTCCCCATGTGAACACTCGTATTCTGGAGTTAGAGTGGCTTTTTCAGCTTAGTTTAAGCCACTTGCAAAGCAACATAAACAAAACTGAAAAAAGGCCCTCTGATACTGTAATAGGCGTGTCCACATATGGAGTTATGCCAGTATAAATATAGTGCTTTAAATTCACACCGTACCTTATACTGGAATAACTTCCCCGCACAGACAAGCCTTTAGATGAAGGGAGGTGAAGCTCCCAGAAAGACAAGCCACCTCAAGATGATCAACATAAGAACGTGCCCCATCAGGGGCGGCTCTAGCCATTTCGCCACCCCAAGCATGGCGGCACGCCGTGGGGGGCGTTCTGCCAGTCCCGCAGCTCTGGTGGACCTCTCGCAGACGTGCCTGTGGAGGGGCTGCTGGTCCCACGGCTCCGGTGGACCTCCCGCAGGCGTGCCTGCGGATGCTCCACTGGAGCCGCGGGATCAGCGGACCCTCTGCAGGCACGTCTGTGGGAGATCCACCGGAGCCGCGGGACCGGCGACCGGCAGAGCGCCCCCCGCGGCGTGCTGGGGCCTGGAGCCGCCCCTGGCCCCATTTATATAGCACCATGCTATAGAAAAACTAATAAATTGTCTCAAGTCTTAATTCAAGACACATAGGCTCTGTCCTTCTCTTCATAGATATCTCTGCATCCCATAATGTCAAGGGGGGGAAGGGTTACATCTTTTTCTTAAGAACCTATTACATATCTAACAAGTAGAATTAGTCATCATCAAGATATTATATTTGTTTTGTTTTGCCTTTTTTTTTACTTCCTATACTTCTAATGAGATTAAGATATTGCATTTGTATCCATTTAGTCTTCTTATTGTGTGTTTCAGCAATGAAATATATGATTGATTTTCACAGCGCTCATGCAAGTAATGTAATGTTTGAGTGGAATTTGAGTCTGGCATACCAAATGTATGCAGTGTGATGTTTTCCTAGCAAAATATTGACTATTTACTAAAAATCTGACGTGTGTGGTATTCCATAGAATTCTTTTAAAACGAGAGTTCTTTTCTTTAAAAAGAGTACATTAAAAAAAACACACTTCATATCATTACCTAGATTTCCTATACATTTACAGTGAAAGTATAAGCCTAGTAACTCTAAAGTGTCATTTGTGTGATGTTCTTCTTTTAGGTTGTCTGTATTAAACAAACGTTTTCCTGCTAAAACTTGTGTAGTATTAAATTATAAGAAATATATTTTCATTAACTTTGACAAGGCATACATCTCGTTATCTGTTAAAAACAATGCTTTAGCAGCACTTGTGTCTCAAACTGTTGAGCCAGATGAGAAATTTGAATTTTCAGTGAACTTTTACATCCCTCGTATTGACTTTGTGGCAACTTTTTGTTTTGTTCTTCCATCAGTTTTAAGGTCTGTGATCTACTTACAATTGAATTGTTTCAGTTTGTAACAGTCCGGTGCGGGGGTTCGGCCCTCTCAGGTGCGGCCGGGAGCCAGGCCGCCTCACTACACGGCCTAAGTTCGTGATCAGTCTCCGAAGGTCCAGGGGTTCCGCCCCTCAGGCAGGGGCTGAACAAAAGGCAAGCAGTCAATACAGCCCACGCCCTCAGTCAGGGTGGGGCAGCAAATAACAGTTCTAAGCTCAGGCCCTCAAGGGCGGGGCAACAAACAATAGTTCAAGGGGCTCAGGTCCTTGCAGCAGGAGCTGAGCACACAGAGTAAATAGCAAGCCCAGGCCCTCAGTCAGGGCGGGGCAGCAACACAGCAGTTCTAGGCTCAGATCCTTACAGCAGGAGCTGAGCAGCAATAATAGTCCAGGGCTCAGGTCCTTGCATCAGGAGCTGAGCAACAATAAGAGTTCAGGGCTCAGGCCCTTGCATCAGGAGCTGAGCAGTAACAAAGTCAGGAAGCCCAGGCCCTCAGTCAGGGCGGGGCAGCAAACAATAGTTCAAGGGGCTCAGATCCTTACAGCAGGAGCTGAGCTACAGCAATAACAAAATCAGGGCTCAGGTCCTTGTAGCAGGAGCCGAGCAACAGCAGGTAAGTGCAGGCTTCGATGCCGGAGCGCTGGTTGAAGGGGGAGGCTGCCACCCGTGAGTGGGGTGGCAGGGGGGGGACACAGGCCCACCCACTCCACTGTGTCCCAGCCCAGGGCCCTATTAGCGGCTATCACTGCCGCTGGTCAGTGGGGTCCTGACCGCAACACACTGACATGGGCACCTCGGTGCCTACAGCCTGACAGGGGTCGGCTACCCCCGGGCTACACTCCATCTCCCCCTCTTCGGGTACCTGCTCATCTCTGGGGTCGGGCGCTGGGTCCCACACCATGGGCTCCTCGCCGTGCTGAGAGCCGGCTCGCTCGGGCTGCTCCTCAGGACTTGGGTCAGGGGGATGCTCCAACAGCTCCTCAGGGTACCGGGCTCGGGGCAGGCTCGGACAGTCCTCCTCAGGGTACCTGGCTCGAGGAAGGCTCGGCCAGTCCTCCTCCGGGTACCTGGCTCGGGGGAGGCTCGGTCCGTCCACCTCCGGATACCTGGCTCGGGGAAGGCTCGGTCAAGGCTCGGTCCGTCCACCTCCGGATACCTGGCTCGGGGAAGGCTCGGTCTAGCAGGAGCTCGGGCAGGAGCGTCTGTCCTCTCCGGCCGCCGGCTTGCAACTGAGCGTTGGGGCCGGGCCTTTATACTTCCTGTCCCGCCCCTTGACTTCCGGGGGGCGGGGACAGGTGGTGGTGGCTCCGCCCACTGAGATGGTTGTTCTGGTTCCTCTCTCTCAGGTGCGGCCGGGCCAGGCCGCCTCACTACACAGATAAAAATAAAAATACTTCTCAGTAATGCTTGTTACAGCACCATTAGAGTTTGCTTGGACTTATAAGATTTTTGGGGGGAAGTATGCTGTACAGACAGTGTTATATTAGACTACGAGGTAATGAGTAATTATTTAAAATACTATAAATAAAAAGTCAAATTAATTCAGTGTGGATATTTGAATGTTAGGCCCTGATTCACGAAAGCATCTCTCTTTAAGACAGCACTTAAGCATGTTGAGGTTAAGGAGACTTAAACACATGCTCAAGATTAAGCATGTGCTGTCCTGAATCAGGCTTTGTGGAGAGGAAACAATACTTTGCTTTGTTCCTTAATATGATCAAAAATATTTTTTAAAATACAAATAAAGCAAAAAATGATGGCAATATAACATTATGGTTAAGCACATGTATAAGTCAGGAAATTTGATTATAGTTCTCCCAGCAACAATGACTTGGCCCCTTGGACATTTTTAGCATTGCATTAGTCTAAACTGTAAATTTATCCATGTGACACACTACGCTATTGAGTTACAGTTCTAGAAACCGTAATTCTGAAGTTCCTGACCTTCATGCATTTAAATATTCAACTATAATTTTGCATCAACCGAGTTGCTCTAGTTGTTGCTTCATTTTCTTTGCATCAACAGAGTATATCGTTGTTATTTTAGCCCTGGTCTACACACAGCCCCGGGGTCGAACTAGGGTACGCGAATTCAGCTACGTGAATAACGTAGCTGAATTCGAACTACCCTAGTTCGAATGACTTACCCGTCCAGACGCCGCGGAAGCGAACTCCGCGGCTCCAAGGTCGACTCCGCCAACTCCTCCTGCCGCGGTGGAGTACCGGAGTCGACCGCGGCGCTTCCGGAGTTCGAACTATCGCGTCTAGATCAGACGCGATAGTTCGAACTCCGAGAAGTCGAACTCGCCGCGTCGACCCGCGCGGTAAGTATAAATGTACCCTCAGTTGTTGCTTAATTTTCTTTGGTTTAAAAGAAATATAGCATTGCACACCAAAATAAATAAATGTAAAAGAATTGAAATAAACACAACAATGTTTCTTTTAGTGTTCAGGGAGCCAATGTGTGTAGGCTTAATATATATATGTACCTAGTGTTCTGCACCTCAGTGCAATGTAACAATTTTGAGTTTAAATATTCCCTTCCCATATAAAAATAGATGTCAGGGTGTGCAGGAAGGGTAATGAGGTTGACTTTGTATAGTTTCCAAGCAGTCATCTTCTCAGGCTGTAGAGTTCTGGTGAGGGGCATAGAGTAGGCAGGGGTATGTACAATCTCTCATTTGTGGATTCCAAATGGAAGCCTTGGACCTTCAGGGCCAGGAGGTGGAGAGCTCGATCCTTTGGGCTGTTCTGCTGGGTGCCATCATCTCATGCCCCTGGCAGCACACTGCCCCAGGAGCCATGTAGCCTAGCTGGGATGAATGGTGCTTCAAGCAGCATTCAGTCCAGATCAGATTTCTGCTTCAAAATCTGGGGACAATGCTGCTACTATTCCTGACTGGTTCTCTGTCCTTTCCTGTCCTGCCTCAAGCCCCACCGTCAATATAATCCATTGCCCACCTCTCATTCCAACAGAGAAGCTTACCTATGGTCCCAGAAAGAAGTGATTAGGGGAGGAGCATGAAGCCTTCATAACAATATGTAGCTGATGTGGATTTTCCTCCACTTGTAGAATTGGATATGAACTAGCCCTTAGAGGCTTATGTGAAATGCATGCCAAGAGATTATTTTCATATATCTTTAATTTTGTCTAAGCTAATTCCAGTCTCTTCAAATGTATCATAGGAAATTGCTGTTGAGGGCTAAATTTAAGACAGGCTTGGAGTTTTGCTTAAATCAAACAAATTTTTAATGACTGTGTCCAAGTGCAAATATCTATATGAAAATATTCTGCAAGCACTAACATACTTTAAAAAAATTCTAACAACTTAAAAAAGACCACTTGGAATTTTACCAAATTTAAGAGAGGAGGAAATAAATTTTGTGCTGAAAACAAATTTCGAGAACTCCCAAAGGTTTTAGGGTTGGTTTTTTTTTCCACCCCAGAATGATATAAATGGGGATTTGCAACCAAAGTGCCATGACTTGATGCTATAATACTGTACTACAACTGGTATAAGTGCATCAAAATATTAATCAACATTAGCATCAAAATGCATTGGCAGATGACTCCTTCTTAGAGTTTGTAGACAATATGTTTACATGGCTAAGGAGGTATACATTACTACAGCATAATTCATAGAAATAATTATGGATTATATTGAAAGTTGGTCTGTCTAAAGCTCTTAAAGAAATTTTGCTTTGTATGTGGCTTATGGACAAGGATGTGAGAAATGTATTTTTCTGCCTTATCTCTTGTGTGGGTGGAGGAGGTTGCATTAACTGTAGTAGGTTTGCTATCTAAATTACTTCAGCTTCATTAGGTTAGTCAAGAACTCTGAAATTTAATTGTTTTCAGGCTACAGTTGGTAGAGCAAAGGTGACAAAGGGTTTGTAAAACCGTTAGGTTTGTGTTTCTCTTATTGATCTCCATGAGAACAATCATTAGTATAATGATCCTAATCCAAGATCCCATAATATAACAGGGAATAAACACTTCTTGGTTAAAGTGCTGCAATTAATAGGTCGCCCGATATCACTGCAGCAGGTTGTAAATGAGTAGGTTTTAGGATCTGAGCCCAAAATATATTAGGTTTTCCTACTCCGTTTAGATAAAATGGATTCCTAAGCTTTACTCAAATGAATCACTCTTGTAGTCTTTAATTATAGTATACACATGTAATGACACCATTGCCAGGAGATAATACAATGTCCCAAGGATCACGTGCTGCAGTTGCTTCCTGTGAAAACAATTGTGTGTGATAATACAGCCTGTCACAAGATGTCAAAAGAAACCACATGGTGTCTTGCAATGATTGTGAAATTATCAGGTGTCACCATTGCATATATGATAAACAATACCATCATAGCTGAATTTCTGGTGAATTTATTAGGCGACTAATAGTGGAGAGAGCAAACAATTGAGATTTTAGATATCTTAAATGCACAGAATGATGCAACAATGAACTGTTTAAGGCTTTTATTGTGATTGAATAACAGTACATTAATCATGAATCAAGGATCTAACTGGTAATAAGTAGCGTTCAATAGCTGTTTTAGAATTAAAAATGTGCAGAAGTGAATTATATGCTTACTAAATATTAATTGATTTTTTGTAACATACTGTGGTTAAATCTGATTTAACATACTCATTATAGCTGTTGTCAGTGACTACTGGTATAGTTACGGGCTGTCAAGCAGTTCCACTATAAACCCATTTTCATTAAAGGCTAAGGGTTAAATCTTGACCCCATAGAAATCAATGGCAAAACTCCCACTCACTTCAATGGGGCCAGGATTTCACTCTAATAGTCCTAAGGGTCTTACAAGTGCAGAGTCCCCTGCAATTATAGTTAATTTCATCCTTAGGCCCTGATCCAGCAAAGCTTGTAAGCATATGCTTAATGTTAAGCACATGGGTTTTCTTGTTGAAGTCAGTGGAATTACTCACAAGCTTAAGGGCTTTGCTAGTTGAGGGCCTCAATGAATAATATAGACTCTATTCTATTAAAGTTAAATGTCATACAAATAAAGCACAAATGATTCAATCAAACTACCCTATTTACACTATGCATTGCTTTTCTTTTTCCTTCATATGAATGGCACATTCCCAGTCACATGCAAGCAAAACTCCCATTGAAGATTTACTGTTACTGTATTTTTTTAGGGGAAACTAGATCTGAAGGTCACTCAAGTGTCAAATATACTGGCCTGTAGAAAGAATGAATGAGTGTGAATGTGAAGGGAGATAAATCTTGAAGGGTCTACATTCTTGGTTGGCAGTTGGAAATACACAGTAAGTCTGAGTAAGCATCCAGAAAATTCACTGATGCAAAGGTTACTTGTCAACAAAAATTCAATAGCACTTTAATATTGTCCCATAAAGGAATGAATAGTTAGTCTTAAGCCTGTACATGCCTGGTCACAGACGACAACCCTTCATAAATATATTACTTACTGATGGATTGGTACCTCAAAGTCTTCTTGGATGGGCTCTGAAAAGTTCTAAGACCAGCTCATTGAGAGAGGCTCGACAATGGCAAGACAGGTGACACACATTCTGTCATGAATTCAGACAAGACTGAAATATTGTAGCTGCTGCTGAATATCATGACAGAGTAGTTCAGGAGAGTAGTTTTCCTGGCCTGTGCACTAGTGAGTTATTTCTTTTAATAGCTAATTTGTAGGAAAGCTCAGACTGCCCAGTTTATCCGCAGTATAACTCCTTTGACTTCAATGCAGCTGGACAATTTGGGAGCTATCCGTGTCTAAGCACATTCCATTTACCATACCATGAGTTTATCTTGGCTTATTGGTGAAGATTAATGAGAAAGATACAGGGAGCCAGAAGTTGGAGGGTTCTTTATCTGAACCAGTCCAAGCTTGAAGAGCAGTCCAGATTTTAAACAGGAGTGCATGAATGAAGATTCTGGGCAGATAATTGTTTCCGAATCATTTTGACAGTGTTTTTTTATTTTTATTTGTGCTATATTTTAAGGTTTTCTTTCTAAACCATAAGACTACAGTTAATTGGTTTCTATATTTGTGTTCTATTGGATTTTCTGTTACAGTACCGGGAAATATTAATACAATAAGATGGCATAGCAATAATGTTTACTTCTTATTATATACCAGTTCCCTCTCTCCCACCCACCCCCCTCAGCCTCCATTGTTGGTAACTATCATATGCATTTGGCAGATCTCATGTCAGTCTTGTTGCAAGTAGAGATGGTCCCAAGAGAAATTTTTAGGTCCGAAGACTTCAACTTAGTGGAATTTTTGGATCCAGAAATGGAATCCAAAATACTCTGGTAGCTTCTAATTCTATGCAGAACCAAACTAAAATCCTAGATGTGAACATCCCCAGACTCCAGAGAGTAGTATAATATTTTGTACATTTAAGGAGCTCACAAATATGAATGAAATAAGCCTCACAACAACATTCCATTGTGTTAGATAAATATTGCTATCCCTATTTTACTGAAAGGAAACTAAGGCCTGGTCTGCACTACAGGATTAGGTTGACGTAAGCTGCCTTGCATCAACCTAGCTGTGGAAGTGTCTTCACTTAAGTTTGGCTCCTGCTGACGTAAGTGCCTCTCTATGCCAATGTAGTAACACCACATTCCCGAGCGGTGTAGAGTCATGGTAGATGTAATTAGCTTGACGTGGTGTGAGTGTAGACTTTGCATTGCTTACGTCGAATGTTACTGGCTTTCAGGAGCCATCCCACATGCTCCACACTGACAATACAAGCACTTCTGGTAAGGATGTGCACCACCGACACAAGGAGCCAAGTGTGCACACACACACACAAGAGATTTAATAACTGTGGTGGCTGTATGCTGACGTAAGTTAGGTTGACATCGTTTTGTAGTGTCGACATGGTGTAAGTCAGAGAGAAGGTAAGTGATTTCCAAAGGCCACACAGGAAATCTGTGATGGAGTTGAGAATAGAACTCTTATCTATAAGATGCGGATAATGACACTGTCCTCCTTTGGAAAGCATTTTGAGGTCTGATGAGCTAAAGCACTACATAAGAGCTAGATGTTCTCTCACAGACCTGTGCTTTATCTGCCTGACCATCTCGTTATTCCTTTCAGTGGCTTTATTCAGTCTTTAGATACTAGTAATAATGGAGAGAATCTGACCTTTGCCATCCCATTTACCTTTATCAGACCTCGGATTTCAATAAACACATCCTCATGAAATTAATGCCTTTTTATGTAACAAATACAGATGGGTGAATCAATCTGGTTGAAAGCAAGTCCAAGTCTGAACACAAAGAAATCCTTTTGAGATTTGGAAAATCACATGGATAACATTTAAAACACTGATATTCTAGTTCACACCTCTGTACTACTTGTTTCTAGCTGAGTCCAGAAGGGGAAGTGCCAAAACAGCATGAAAGCATGTTCTTGCAATATTTCTATCCCTACCAGAAGTAGTAAATATAGGAATTTAGGAACCCAGATACTATGCTGATGAGCATGGTATAAAAACCTGTGTAGGATAGAATAAAATTCTTGACAAGTGACTCATTTTCATAAGATTGCCAGCCTAATTTTCAGATGATTGGATATGATTAAGATAATGATCCAAATTTTGGGCTTGTTTGTTTTTTTCTGAACTGAAGTTCCAAATCTTTGATGTTTTCTGCAAAACTCCTGCTTATTTAGGTTTGCAGCATTGCAGTTGCCAGCTAGGTCTGCCTGATACATACAATACATTTCCATTGGCCTTTTTTTCACCTCCTTCCCTCAAAGGTCAAGTCTCTAAAAGGAACACAACCTAATTAAAGGACCCAGCAGGAGCCTGCTCAGAAAGGGAGGAGACTTGGAAAAATACTGTGTATGGTATTACAGGCTTTTTTTCTGGCCAAAGCCAAGGCAAGGAACATGAGCTCCAGATAGACAGGTAGAAGGGATTGAGATTTGTGAAAGATTAGAACACAGAAGATGGCAGAACTGACAATAGGAGTTGGGTGAGTTACTGGAGCTGCCAGCAACTTTGCAGGCTTTTGGAAAGAGAATCAAAGGGTTATTATTTGTTAGCAGCAGTATTAAAAATGTATTGAATTGACAGAACTGAGCAGGCTTTTCCTTTCATCCCTGCTGTGGATAAGACTGCATTTTTTAAATTATTTTTTTACAGCTCTCTACAGGTCAACTTTCTAATGAGTTGCTCATGTAGCTCAAGCTCTGAACTGTCTGACTCTTGGCTGATGCCACACTCACACAAAGCAACTGAATTAAATATACAATATTAATATTGGTACATTTTGGGCTCCAAGCCCACAAATCTTCATGAAGTTTCCAGGTGTGCCCTGGAGAAAGCATTGCTTCATCAGACTCTGAGTCTTTGGCAAACAGAAGGTTAAAATTTTGTTTCTTCTAGTTATAGGTCCATTTCTAAAAGACAACAAGCACCTACTGCTTTACTTTTTTCCAGTGAAAACTCTTATCTGCCCAGATAATGAGGACTTCCTCTTAGGATGACTTCAGTTGCTGTTGTGAGTGCTCCGCACATCAGTAAATCAGGCTTTCAAGCTGGACACCTAGAAAATGAGGAACACACAGTTAGTGACCACCTGCCAAACTGTTGGTTTAAACAACTTGCCCAATGTAATATAGAAACGCTGTGGCAGAAGATAGGCTAGGACTAAGTTAGCCTGTGTAGTTTCCACATGCCTTAACCACAAAACCATTCTTTGACTTCCTGCACTTCTTTGTCTTATTCAGTGTATATCCATGAATTTCTCAAGTAAAAGAGACGAATCCTAGAAATAGCCTCATTTACTACCTACCCCTGAATCATGCAAACTAAATGAGGCAGGGTTTCTGTGAAACAAACAGTATGTGATCATTAAATTAAAGATTGTATCATACTGCGTAGGCACAAGGGGGCTGAATTAAGGTTTCCCAGGAAGCCTGAATTCTGTCATTTCCCTGTGTTTCAGTGCTGGACTTTGCAAACCTAAAAAATGTTCATTTGATGAATGGTTTCTGTATGTATTAAAGAGTCACTTGTGGCTCCCGAGCCTCAGTCTGAGTAACCCTGCCTTAATTAGTTTGAACTGCTGTTCTAGGAAGTGCAGCTGTCCAAAAATGAATGGAATTTTAGGGAAAATTTTCACAAAAATATTGTCTGGCTTTTCATATCAATTCAAAATTTCAACAAACAATTTTTCAGTGAATTTTGTAATTTCCCAATCAACTATAACTAGGATTACAGGAATCTTACGTATAAAATAGGATTTATATTGCATGAGTAAGGCAAGGAAGATTTGGACAATATAGAATTAAATAATATCTCTCACTGCTCTTTTCCCTAGCATGATGCATAGCTTTATTCCTTTCTCCAGTTCTGCCACATTTTTCTAAATGCCTTCATTTGGTGGTGCTTCTTCTTGTTAGTTATAGAAAGATATTCGTTATTAGTTACTGCAGGGTGCAGGGTGGAGATTTAAAACAAATACACTATGCTCTGTTTATCATTCAATCCATATTAGATAAGCAGCTTTTGTCAGATAATAAATATTCTTTATAAGGGGGTTTCTGTAATTCTAAGTAGATTTACTCTAATGAGCTACATCAGTCGCCATGTGTCAGAGTATTAATATGGACCACCTAGGGAATTGGTAGCTCTGGAGATTGATAATGAAATAAGTAGTCTTTTCCTTCTAGGTCACCAGTTTGAATCTGACTAGATTAGTGTGAATGAAAATATCTAACAGTTGTTTGGTGTTCTCAGTCCAGTTTTTGAGTAGTCAGGTTTCCACATAACGAAGCTAACTGTTACAGTCAGCTCCCCAGTTGGCATGTTACACAGGGAGGGTTAGAACTGATTCAACTTGGATACCCAAAAACACTTTGGCAGCGGATGGACTGTACAAGTAATAGCTGAGAGGCATTAGCAAGGAGGTATGGGGAAAACTTGTATTGCTGCCATCCATGTTGTAACTGTTGAATTAATAAACAGAACATGTTTGTCTCCTGATGAATAAATAGAAGATTTGTGTCAGTCAAGAGGTGGTGACAATGACAATCTTTACCAATGAAGTATTCACTCCATACACACTTGACAGACAACACAGGAGACCAATATTTTCTGTGTCTGAACAAGTTCAATATGAGCAATGGCAGAACTTCCCCAAGCAACCAATTGATAGACACCCCTTGCCCCCCAAGAAATGCCTTTCTTGGCAGTCTTATCAACTATTGCTCTGACTCTAACATCCTGTTTTTGAAACAGGCTATTTGATAAGGTTATGGCAAGGCACTTGTAGTATTAACTTGAGTACTGCAACTTTCTTGAGTACTTTCATTCTGGCGTTAATGCCACCTCCATTCCCTATACGGGCTTAGTCAATTTGGTTGGTGATGTCCGACTGCAATGATGAACAGAGCTGATGTTCATACCAATTATTTTAGGTCATCATCAGCTGTTGTTACGATGAATCACTTTGAGCTGACCCACTTGGAGACACCGGCTGACATGAACAGCATCATTTTTGAGTGGTTCAGCATCTTTTGGAAAGTGTCCAGACAGTTCAGGATTGGGGCTCTGGAGCTGAGCTTTTTTTTTTTTTTTGATTAATTCTATTAAAATGTAGATGACAACTGTAAAGAGAAAAAAATAACTACATTTTCACGACACTCTTTCATTGTTTTTCTAGCAGGTGTATGCCTAAGCCAGCTGGGTACTTTCAAGGAAATCCTGTGTTTCATGAAAGCAGACTCATGCTGCTGTATCAGAGATCCTATCTCAGTCTAAAAAAACTGAGGAAATGCATAAACAAAAAGACTGTCAGTAAAAGTTGCTGCCCACTTTACATATTTAACACGCTACCTGAAAAGCAGGGAAATGAAAAGTTAAGGCACCTAACGGTGCATACTATCTACTCTTCCACCCACCGACACAAACCTCACCATTAGCACAACCACCATACATGACAACCATTGCACCACACTGTCAAATCTGCTCCATTAGGCACAACAGCCTTCCAGTACCGTGGGGGAAGTTTGGCCAGGTGCAGGGATAGTGGTAGGAGATTGGCCAGAGTAAGGTTTTGAATTGACTAGACTGGATCAGCCACTCATAGAATCATAGAATCTCAGGGTTGGAAGGGACCTCAGGAGGTCATCTAGTCCAACCCCCTGCTCAAAGCAGGACCAAACCCAACTAAATCATCCCAGCCAGGGCTTTGTCAAGCCTGACCTTAAAAACCTCTAAGGAAGAAGATTCCACCACCTCCCTAGGTAACCCATTCCAGTTCTTCACCACCCTACTAGTGAAAAAGTTTTTCCTAATATCCAACCTAAACCTCCCCCTCTGCAACTTGAGACCATTACTCCTTGTTCTGTCATCTTCTACCACTGAGAACAGTCTAGATCCATCCTCTTTGGAACCCCCTTTCAGGTAGTTGAAAGCAGCTATCAAATCCCCCCTCATTCTTCTCTTCTGCAGGCTAAATAATCCCAGTTCCCTCAGCCTCTCCTCATAAGTCATGTGTTCCAGCCCCCTAATCATTTTTGTTGCCCTCCGCTGGACTCTCTCCAATCATCTTGCAGTGTTGTCCCTAGACCAGTGCTGAGGCATGGGTTTTGTACACACAACGGCTAGAGCCATTTTGTGGGTGCAATCGAGATGGTAAATGTAGACAATTTGATCAAAAGTCATGCTAAAATATAGTCCTCATTTAACATAATACTGTAGCAGGTGGCTTAGCTTGATTTATTATTTCAGTACCTATTACAAAGCGTGTGTTAAACCATGCTGGGTGACATAACTTAATTCTTACCTTGCATGCAGCTACGATATCCCTTTTGCCATTCTTCTTCACTGCACATTGACATATTTGTTGAAGTGGAGGTGTTTCCATTCATTTAAAGCAAAACATTAAAGGAAACTATAAACCAAATGAATGAAGGTCTTCATAGATTTTATGAAATGTGCCAGTCAGTGGTGGTAAAAAGGGGTCTGGAGTCTTTTACCATGTGTTTTGTCCACAAGATCGATAGCTATAATTTACTGCAGCCTGAGGCACTGGAATTTATTATGCCTTTCCTTAGCCCAGGGATAAACGTGGTCTCCAGAGAAGTAGAAACATATTTCTTTTCAGAGTATGCTGAAAACAAAAAGCCTCATAATAATGGAAACACTAGGTATGGGCGTGATGGGGGATTCCTCTGTTCTTTTCAAGATATTTTAAATCCTTATTCCAAGATTTATAACTCCATGAAAAACAGCTTTTAAAAAATCAGATCCTTTCGGTCCAAAGCATTAACTACGGCCCAGGAGAATACAGTACAATCGAGGAGGAGTACAAACATGGCTTTGTGTTCCCCTGATCCTCAAATGGCTGGACAAGTTAGTCCCTTAGAATAAGTCAGAGCAGCCATGAAGCTGATTTAAGTTGCATCAACTTCCATTGGCCCCAAGGGCTTTATACAACAGCCAAATTGCAGCAGCATGTAGGGATGCCCAGGCCATGCCACTTTCCCCTGGGCTCAGGGAGGGTGTGTGTCATAGGGTATGTTGGCTTGGTGCCACTGGAAGTGTTCACTGCACTGGGGGCAAACCTCTTATGGCTGGCTACACTGGCTTTATGGCTTCTTTGTGCTGTGAGTGTGGCAAAAAATGATGGCAGTGCAAGGATCTGGACCTGTAAATACCAAGTTCTGTATCGTCAATAGCAAAATTTGGCCATAGAGTTTGTATCTCTGTTGACACGTATTTATGTAGTGGTCATCAGTACAGTGTCTGAGCACTTCTTGCTGTCTTGCTACTATTCTATTTTAGTTCTTACACCACAGCACGCCCATCACTACATCTGACACCTTTCATAAAATCGTTAAGGGAGGTGAGGGAGGTGATTAACATGTGCCAAATGTGGTTCATTCTTTTTTCCTTCCTCTCACAAGGAGGAAAATTCCATACAAAGTTGGATTTTTAAAATAACTTTATTTTATTTTAAAGCACTTTTATTGTGTAGATGCTGTGGTTTGAATTGAGGAAGTACACCTTGCACTTAGAATGGAAAGAGAGGAGGTTCAAGATGGAGCTGAGATGCTGTAGCCATTGGTTCTTGGGCTGGTCCTCAAGAAAGCTCTCTCAGCTGTATAGAAGAACTCTTTTCAATGGTGTCTAAGGATCAGACTTGTCAACCACAGTCCTCATCCTAGAGCTTTAGATGATCTTTTAGGTATCTTGGGCCCAACTCACTGACTGCCTTGAAGATAAAGACCTAGGCCTTAAATTTGACAGTACACTATATGTACCCAGACTATACAATACATGTAAAAAGCAGTGGATGATGCTAATACTCAGCCACAGAGCTGGTCCAAACACAGTCAGGATTCCTACCTGCCTGCCTAATTCCCCAAATGGTCTCTGGAGCAAAGGACAATATTAAAGTTTTGATTGGAGAAGCAAGATAGATGCATTTTAATGTAAATACAATGTCTTCAGAACTTTGATTAGGTTTTCATTTAAACTAGGGATAATTCTACCTTCTCAGAAAGTTATATTTATTGATATCATGAATCTCCTTGTTTTTGTCTAAATTAGACTCAGTGCTTACTTGTATGTATGTACAACCATGCATATCGAGTGTGTGTGTGTATAAACACATCTTTCTATCTATATGCAGAGGAGCTCTATCTACTGTGTGTGCCATACAGTGTAGTTGGAGCCATGTTGTTTTCAGAATATTAGAGAGACAAGTCAGGTGAGGTAATATCTTTATTTTGCTGGGAGTACCTTTACCAGACCTGAGGAAGAGCTTTGCGTGGCTCAAAAGCTTGTCTCACTCACCAACAGAAATTGGGCCAATAAAAGATATTACCTCACCCACCTTGTCTCTGTGTATGTATCACACACACAAATATATATGAATAGATATATCCTGCTTCTATTCTATTCTAGTTCTTATGCTTCAGCCATCACCATGGTATCAGGTGCTATCTATCAATCTATGACTAGAACTATAATTCATTCGGAAAAGGCAAAACAATACTAGAGTATTTCTACCAGAGCTCTACTTTGTATACATCAGCAGATCGTATTTCATGGCTTTTTAGCTCAGAACTGTGCGGTTATAGACCCAAGTCACTGTGCTTAAAAGTATACTTACTTGCATGAACGAGCAGTGAATGAAAACCATTAGTGTCCCAGCATGCATTGCTCAGCAGCACTCATTTTTGTTGTAGCTGGAGCTTCTTAGTGTGTTTCTGCTTCATTTAACCCCCTCAATACCTCAATTAGTGCCTGCTTCTCTTCCCCTGGGAGGGACATTTACACATGTCACTTCACAAGGCTCAAAAATCTAAAAAGCCCCTGAGAGCAGCATGGTTATAAAATATCTCCTGATTAAAAGCTTGTGTTTTCCAAGGACTTTCAGACCCTAGTTCTGATTTTATCAAAGGACACAAACAGAAGATTTCAGGAATGGCAACTAATCAGAGAGTAAATAGGAACTCTCACCAATGACTCTAACATCCTCCGCTGGTTTTTACTGATTTATAATCTGTAAGAGTAAGCCATTTGAAAACTCAATGGGTCTAAAATTGTGGTAACAGATATATTGTTATTTAACATTACAACCTGATGGTGTTTCAGTGCATGCACTGAACTTAACTTAGGATCAAAGCAAAGGGGAAAACATCCAGAATAATCTACTACTACTTATAAATATGTTAACATTTCTGTTGATCTTAGATTTAACTTTTGCACAGCAGCTAATAAAGCTGATTTAAAAAAAGGGTCCAAGAAAAATTTACTCTTAGTGGATGAACATTTCAAATACCAATACATTTTTGAGAAATCCATCCTTTGTAGTGTAATAATAATGCTCATTAATTTCCTATGGAGAAGATGGTCTTTTTCCAATTCTTCATGAATCATGCTAAAATAAAAATAAACTGTTTATAAATCTCCAATTAGTTCTTCTTCTTAGCTATTAGTCTAGCTTCGATGATATTTATCTCACAAAGTCTCATATGATATATCACAATTTCTCCCAAATTTCCTCAGGCTTTTACTATAATTCACTGCAGGGAACAAAGCTGTCAGCTTACCATTTTCATTCTGTTGGTTATTAGGAAGTTCACTTAGCAAAATGGGAATTGTAAACACATGGCAATGCAGAATCAAGTCACATTCATTTCAGAACTATGTCAGATGAGAGAAAGAATGAAAAAATATAAGCACTGTTAGTCTCTGGTATGTAATTTGCAGACAGCAGTCTGTAGTGTACGAACATAAAATGAGTGCAAGAAAAAGCTCAGGAAAAGGGAAAGACTTGCCTGTAGTGAATTGAGAGAAAAAAACCTTGTTATTAATGTGTCTTTTGGTTAAAATTCATAGTTGCCATGCAAAATAAATCAACTCCTTTTCCTATAATCTGACCTGAAACTGCTTCTGAGTGAATAAGATATGAACCCTAAATGTTCACAGCCTTTACCCTGACACATTCAATCATATCATGAGGCTCTGGAGAAGCCGCCTAGTGTTCGAAACATTGTCAATCTTTTTAAAGCTTAGCATTAAATAAGGCCTGTTTGAGTTTGGAAACACATGTTTGAGTAATACTTTTTATCAAGTAACTTCATTATATAACTGTAGTAAGCCAGCAGAGATGATATTTAAGAATGTCCTGAATGCTTATTAATTCCAGGCTGAAGAAATATTTTCATTCATAAGGATTAAGGTTTCCCAGTAATCAGGCCCTAACGCTGCAGTTTTTACATATTATAAAGTTTTGGGTAAGAAAAGTGTTTTGATCTGGGGATTGCAAGGTCACTGACAAGAACTCTGTTTGTGTTTACAATTGTAGTTTATTATATATATGGGGCTATTAAAATGCTGGGTGCTGTATAAACAAATATGAAGACAAGATCCCCCCTGTATTTTTATCTTTCATCCAATGGGACACTGTTTCTCAACAAGTATTACTTTCAGACAACTGTCCTGCTAGTAGAGAGAACTTAATGAAACCTAAATGAGTTGCAAGGCAACTGTCAATTAACAAATGCTGTTACACATGTAAATATAAGGCTGAAAGGCCTTATTGTTTGCCAGGTTTGATTATTTAAAAAAATCAGCTAACTAGCTGGCCTGAATTAATTTCATACACAATGCAAAATCTCCTGCATTTCAGTGCAGTACTCTAAACTAAAGCTGAGTGAGTAATTCATACTGAATAATTAATTCATCAGACTCCCCCTCATTTTCTGTTTCCACAGTGTTCATGAGCAGATTGCAAAATTCTCATTTATTAGTTTGAAATTATCTGTAATGTATTCCCCTTGTATTAATACCTCACTAACAGTTTATTCCAAAATATTTGCTATTTGAACTTTGAAATTCATACCACATTAATTAGTTACATAAGTCACCTTGCATTGCTTCTATTCATCGGGATGAATTCCAAACATGATGATAAAATATACAATGTAAAATTCCCTTCCAACAACTATTCAAATATTTGAGCTTAGAATTTTCTTTTTGCAAGAATTTATGCCAAAAAAGCTTGATTTTCACTATTCATGACAAGCAAATATGAAAGGATCTCAAAAAGCAGTCGCACTGAAATTCATTTTCATATTTGAATAAATACTAATAAAAAATGCTTTCCATTATTTGCTCAGCTCCACTGTAAGCCATTGCTTCCATTAGAAATAGCACTATTTACAGAAGAATTGGCGAGATATCATAGGGCTGATTTTTCTAATTTATTTCTGAGAGTGAATTTAGTGTTCTTAAAAGTGAGTGATTAATATAGTATTAATATGTAGAGCCCTGCGCAGATACAAAATTTGTATCTGCATCCGATCCACGATCCGCAAAAATGATCCATGGTTATAAAGTTAATATCCACAGATTTGCAGGGCTCTATTAATATGAACCAGCCACACTGCTATCTTTCTCACACAGCTCTGTCAGTCATGACAGGCAATGTTATTTCTGTTCTAGGCCTGGGCGTCTCCGGAGTTGTCAAATGATGTGAACTAAGTGGGGGCTAAGATGAGATGAGTATTTTCACTTATTGTATAGGCCCTGATCCAGCAATCCATGTAAGCATACTCTTACCTTTAAGCACTTGAGTAGTTCCATTGACTTTAAGTTCTTTGCTAGATAGGGGCCATTGTATGTATTTGAATTCAGGTCTCTAAAAGGTGGAAGCTAATGTATTAAACTTAGCCTCTACCAACAGGGAAATTTGAAATTAAATGGCAAATTTTAATCGTTTACCAGTAGGATATTATAGGTTTATTTGTATTTGAAAGGAGATTAGTTAATGGGAATCAATAGAGTAGATATGGGCAAACCAGTTGATCTAGTTTTGGTTTTAGCTAAACTATTTAGAAACTGTGAACTTGCTTCCTGAAGTTTAAATTCTTTTATTTTTAAGGGTGTTTCAGTTTTGAAAAGAAAACATGTTTTTTTTTCTAGCTAAAGTGAAATCTGCTGTATGTGTTATCACTAGGCGAGCATTCCCTATATCCTGAGGGTTTCCTGCATAAGTTTTAAATACTACATTTATTTTTTCATTCACATTTTTTCTTTTCTGCTTTATGCTAAATTGTTCATATTATTATAGTTAAAGAAGTACATAGAAACCTCTTTGTCAGGTTCCCCCCGGGGTGTCACCTGGAACTGGGGTACCACTGAGCCCCTTGACCCACCAGCCTGGGCTCCCTCTCACACTGTGCTGCTGTGACAAGCTACAAAGACCTCCAGCCTGCACTTTCACCAGCATTCACCCAGGTATGGACTCACCCAGCTGCAATTACAGGCAAGCTCTTTGACTAGCCCCTGCATGGGAAAGCTACTCCCAGCTCCTCAGGCACTTCCCCTCTCTGGAGTATAAACCCAAAATTATATTATCTTGCACTGCACAGGGAACCATACAGCGTAAATTCATAAAATTTGCCCCCTCCCTCAATGTGGAGAGGAATATGCAACAGCCTTCTGCCCCTGAGTTATGGTTTCCACACACTAGTTTAGATAAAGCAAAAACAAGTTTATTAACTACAAAAGATAGATTTTACGTGATTATAAGTGATAGCGAACAGATCAAAGCAGATTACCTAGCAAATAAACAAAAAATGCTAACTAAACTTAATATACTAAATAGACTGGATATGAATTAGCAGATTCTCACCCTAAGAGATGATACAAGGAGGCTGCAGATTCTTAAGGGGCAAGGGATTCTAAGGGGGCATATTAAAGGGTTTTACAGCTTAGAATTCCCAGATGTTTTGTTCACATGCTAAAAATCCCTTTAGCCTGGGTCCAGCACTACACCCAGTTCAGTCTTTTTTTCCTGAGGTGTTTCCAGGAGTCTTCTTGGGTGAGGAGTGAAGAATACCAGATGATGTCACTCCCTGCCTTATATAGCTTTAGTATACGGTAGGAACCCCATGTTTCAAAGTTTGGTTCCCAGACTGGTCTGTGGAAAAACACTGACATCCCAAGATGGAGTCTAGAGACATGTGGTCTCATCACATGTCCTTGTAGAGTCATAGCAGTCATCACTCACAGGCTGTTTGGAGCATTCACAAGAAGACTCACCATGTGGGAGATAAGTTTATCCTAAGGCCTATTGTTTTTCCCTATTGGCCCACTGCCCCGAATAGGCCCTTCCTCTTCCCCCTCCCCACCACTATCTAGACTGAAAACATCTTGTCAAGTGGACATGACCCAGGTGTAACTACGTTTGAAATACAGATACATAGTCCATATTCATAACTTCAGATACAAAAACAATACATGCATACAAATAGGTTAATCATATTCAGCAAATCATAACCTTTTCAATGACATCTCACATGACTTCTCTTGCATAAAATACATCGTAATTATGCTATAACTAGGGCCCTACAAAATTCATGGCCATGAAAAATGCATCATGGACTGTGAAATCTGGTCTCCCCCCCATGAAATCTGGTCTTTTGTGTGCTTTTACCCTATACTATACAGATTTCATGGGGAGACCAGCGTTTCTCAAATTGGGGGTCCTCACCCAAAAGGGTGTTGCAGGGGTGTCACAAGGTTATTTTAGGTGGGTCGTGATATTGCCACCCTCATTTCTGTGCTGCCTTCAGAGCGGGTTGGCTGGAGAGTGGCAGCTGTTGGTCAGGTGCTCAGCCCTGAAGGCAGCACTGCGCCAGCAGCAGTGTAGAAGTAAGGGTGGTAATACCTTACCATGCCACCCTTACTTCTGCACTGCTGCCTGGGTGACCGGAGAGTGGCAGCTGCTGACTGAGGGCCCAGCTCTGCAGGCAGCAGCGCAGAAGTAAGGGTGGCAATACCAAAGCATGCCATCCTTACTTCTGCGCTATAGCTGGTGGAGGCTCTGCCTTTAGAGCTGGGCTTCCGGCCAGCAGTTGCCACTCTCCAGCTGCCCAGCTCTGAAGGCACCAGCAGCAGTGCAAAAGTAAGCGTAGCAGAACCTCAACCCGTGAAATTACAATACTGTGAAATTTCAGATTTAAATAGCTGAACTCATGAAATTTATGATTTTTAAATTCCTATGACAGTGAAATTGGCCAAAATGAACGGTGAATTTGGTAAGGCCCTAGCTATAACCATATCATAATAACATCACTGTGAAGAATATGGGGTGCTGGGTCACAACACCAACCAAGATCAGGACCCTAGTATGCTAGAAGTTGTACAGACAAAGAGTGACAGACAGGACCTGCTCTGAAGAGCTAAATAGACAAGAGTGGGAGAAGAAACAGAGGTGAAATGACATAGCAGGTCAGTGAGAGCACCAGGAACAGAACCCACATCTTCTGAGACAGCAGTCTACCACCATATCTACTAGACCATACTGTTGCTCGAGTTCCCTTTGTATTTATTTTTTAACTCTGCTTGTTATCTGCTACATTTTCTGCTTCATTTTTCCAATGGGTTTTTTTCTCACTGGACCCTTTCTCCTTCTTTTTTTTCATCACCTCACTTAAGCAGAACTTGAATCCATGCAATGTTTGGATTTGACTCAAACCTTTGAACACTTTTAAATAGGGTGACTGGATTTCCCTATGCTGAATACGGGACACCTGGTAAAAGTACTCGTCTTCAAGCGAGTTCAATGGCAATCAATCGTACAAATGTTCAAATTAACATCAAGTTGACTGAGCCTCTGTTAAAAAGAAATACTGAGTAGTTGAATTCTTTTTATTTACCTTCTTATCTTTAAGGCTTTAGGGTTCACACAGTGAAGGGTGATACACATACCTCTAACGCCCCCCCGACACACACACACGGGGTGGGGTGACACACACACACTCCCGTACACCTCTCTCACATGGCAGGGTGACTGACTGATCCGACCCTCCCTGGCCAGAGCTCTCCACCCTCCATGCCTGGCTGGGCTCCTGGGATGGACCCGCCTCTCCTGAAATGTGGCACCTCATCTTCCTAAGGCAACACATGGGGTGGGGGCAGCATGCAGGGTCACATGCCACCCCTCCCCAGATTTCTGCCAGGGTTCACACCAGAAAATGGGCAGCAACAGCAGCCTTTCGGCACTGTGCGAGAGGGAAGAGATAGGAGCTGCTTCCAGATGCAGGGGATGGGGGGAAGGGATGACCTGGCCTGTGTCTTTACAGAGCTCATCTCTTCCTTCTCCCCCCCAACCCCACACCACTCCTGTGTGTGGCTGGAAGCAGCTTGTCCCTTCCTACCCACACAGTGTCAAAAGGCACCTAACACCTCCAGGCTGCTGCTGGCCACTGACATAACCCTGCTGCCTCCTGTCCCCCGGTTACAGCACGAGCAGGAAGGGGGTAAGCCCCATGGATGCATTGTGCACCAGGGCCCAGGGGACCTGACTGCATGGGCTTCAGTGAACCCAGCAAGAGAGGTAGCTCAGCATAGGAGGGTGCCTAGAGGATGGAGCAGCCCTGCGCTCCCTGGGGGCAGAACCCAGGGCAGGGTGGGTGGGTGAAGAGGATGCTAAGCCCCTGCTTGGGGGGCTGCTGTGGAGCTTGCAGGATCAGGGCATGAACAGGCTGGAAATTGCTTCCCCCCGCCACTCCAGAGCTTAGCTAAGGGGCAGAGAGGCTTTCCCATGTCAGCGCTGTGTGGGGATTTGGCACATGCAGTCAGCTCCTCCTGGCCAGCGCCCCAGGCCAGAGGGTCTTGGGCTTTCCTGGGGTACCTCCCAGCCACAGGCAGTGGGGGAAGGAAGGAGCCTGCTGGCCAGTCTGTAGATGAGCTGAGCGATTTGACCAGGGGCCGGTTCTCTGCACAGTGCTGGGAATGGGACGCACACTGCTGCGGGGGATATGGAAGAGCCGCAGGGCTGGGGAGGTGAAGGGGAAAAGCAGGGAGAGGACAGCAAGAGGGGAAGCACATAAACGGGCGATGGGTGGGCAGCAGAGGCAACACATAATCAGCCACTGCCTGGTGCCCGCCCGCACTCATCGACCAACGCAGATTGCAGCACGCAGCCAGTGCCAGCCAGAAACAGGATGGGGGGTAGGACCCTGCTGGCCAACAGTCAGCATGCAGTGGGGGCTGAACTGACGGACCAGCAGGGAGAGCGGCCGGCCCTGCATGCTGCAGCTACGCCCCGCCACCAGCCTTGCACACCCACCCCCATCATCGGCCACTGGGCCCCTCATTGGGTGGCTGGCGAGCAGAGATCCAGCCAGCAGCAGGACCCACCAGTACTGATGTGGGGGAGACAGAAAATACATGACAATTTTCCCGTTTTAAAGAAAAAGTCAAACACCTGCAGGAGGGCTTAAATATGGGGCTGTCCCTTTAAAAATGGGACATCTGGTCACCCTAGTTTTAAAGATGGTTTGGAATTGGGCAAACCACATTTGCTCCTTCACCCTACTATAGAGAGCCTGCAAGTGCTATCGTCCCATCAACAGTTCTTTCTTCAGCTTCTAGGAATCCTGGGGAATATAGCACCTATTTGCTGCTTGGAGGCTCACTATAGTGGTAATTATTCATTATATGTTCAGAGAGAGGGTATTTTTAACATTTTTCTTCCTTGGTGGATGTTTTTATCTAACTGGTTGAACTCAGCTAAAAACAGAAAAAATGAAAAAACTCACAACGTTGCAAATTTCTTATAAAGGGATTTTCAGTGGAATTCATGCCAGGTTCACTTCAGTTTATTAATGCCTTGTGATGGGTGAATCTAAAAAGATTGAGAAGTTTGGCTCAGATGGTTATCTCAAACTTATCCTAACTTATTGGAGCCTCCTTGGTGTGGAATAAGAAATAGCTTTTCTAACGGTAAATCAATACGTCCATTTTCAGTTCCTGATGAAATAATAAGTGCAGTGGTGCAAGAGAGGAAATAAAGGCAAGTTAACAAACTTTACTGAAACTCAGTAAAAGTCCAGGTTCAGTTTAGTTTGAGATTTAGGTGTAAGGTGTCTGCACAAGTTCTTATTTTATCTGAATCAGTTCAACAGCTCTTAATAGTAACCTGTTCTACTGAATTCTGCACCTTGATTTTGGATGGGGAAGTTAGCAATCTCTACCAGTGAAGTTATTCCCTACAATGTCCACTGAAGGAAAGGGAATGTAACTGGTTGACATGTAAAAAATTAAACCATCATCCTTCCAGGCAGAAGACCAGCTTTAAATACAGAACCCTCACTACATACATACCAGTAGATCTGGGCTCACACTGCAAAATTCAGATCTTGAAGATATGAACTGTCATACAGGCTCAGACCTATGGTCTATATAGTCCACAATCCTATCTTCAACAGGGGTCAGCACAGCAACAGATACTATGCAAAGAACCCCCCAGTAGGCAGATGTGGGGCAATCTGGCCCCCAGGGAAGCCTCCTCCTAAATCCTAATAACTAGAGATGGTTAAGCCCTGGATCATGATGCTTTATATCCCTTCCAAAAGTAAGTATTTACTGCTATGGCTATGACTTCTTGTTATTCATATAAATGTTCTTGTTTGAATCTTATTAAATTTTGACCTTGATGACATGCTGTGGGAGTTTGTTCCACAGTCTATTTATCTCAATCTGAATGTTCCTAATGTCAGACATTGTTTGGATTCGGGTTTTGGTTTTGGCACATTTCTTATGCCAATAAAGCCAAAAGGATGAAGTAAATTCTACTGAGAAATATATTTTATTGATTTTATTAAATAGATTGTTCAAGATGGTTTGTCAATAAAGAACCAAGATATTTAATTAGGCTATTTACACCACTTAACAATAGTTGGTTAAAGATAGAAGGAAAGAGAAACATGCAGTCTTAGGAATGTGGCTCTGATACCAGAGATCTTCTTTTGACATGGAGGGAATAAGAGGAGAGTCTTGGAGAGTTTATGGGTTAGGATCATTGCAAATAGATTGTGGAGAGTAAGAAATCAGCTCTAGAGGGAAAGGAAATATGTAGCTGTACGAGTCCTTGCTATGGCAATGAAGACTCAGTGCTGACAACTGTGTTAGAGGAAACAGAGGCTAAGGAGGGATATAGTTGTAAGTAAAGAATAAAATGATTTCTTCTTATATATTTTTTCTAATGTCCTTTCTAGAAAGTTTGCTTGAATATTTTGTTTCTTATGATCCATTCTAAATACTTGTGTCACACACACAGCCCTGGTAACACTCCCTCTGCTGGACACTCACCAGACTGCTGTGTTTGGGTCCCTATAGACCAGGGGTCAGCAACCTTTGAGAAGTGGCGTGCCAAGTAGGGTGACCAGACAGCAAGTGTGAAAAATCGGGATGGGGGTGGGGGGTAATAGGAGCCTATATAAGAAAAAGACCCAAAAATTGGGACTGTCCCTGTAAAATCGGGCCATCTGGTCACCCTACTGCCAAGTCTTCAGTAATTTAAGGTTTCACGTGCCAAAATAAATTTTACATTTACAGGCCCCCCCCCCCCCGACAGAACCCCAGACTGGCAGCGGGCTGAGTGGGGCCGGGAGCAGGGACCCCGTCTGGCAGGGGCCGGCGGACTGAACCCCAGACCGGCAGTGAGCTGAGTGGCTCAGCACACTGCCGGTCTGGGGTTCCATCTGCCACCTGCGCTGCCGGTCTGGGGTTCTGTCTGCCGGCCCTGCCAGCCAGGGTCCTAGCCGCCAGCCCCCCTGAGCCTACTGCCGGCCCGGGGTTCCTTCCATCCAGGCCGGCAATGGGCTGAGCGGGGCCGGGACAACAGCTGGCAAGGGGCCGGTGGCCAGAACCCTATACCGACAGCTGGCTGAGCGGGGCCGGCAGACGGAACCCCAGACCGGTGGTGGGCTGAGCGGCTCAGCCAACTGATGGTCTGGAGTTCCGGCCGCCAGCTCCTGACAGCCGGGGTCCTGGCCGTCGGCCCTGCTCAGCCCGCTGCCGGCCTAGGATTCCCTTCACCAAGGCAGGCAGGGGGCTGAGCGGGGCCAGAGGCCAGAACCCCGGCTGGCAGCAGTGTGCCAGTGAAAATCGGCTTCCGTGCCACCTTGGCACGTGTGTCATAGGTTGCCTACTCCTGCTGTAGACCCTTCTGTCCTTAAGCTTCCCTTGTTCTGAGGAGACTGTCACACTGTTTCTTTTCTTGGCCTCTCTGGCACATTTCCCGGGCACAGGCCCTGTGTCTGTTACTGATTAACAAAACAGGCCCAGATGGCCCAGCTACCCCAGGACCAGCATGCTAACCCCCCAGTAGCTTCACCAAATCCTCTCCCAGAGCTGTATCCTTGTGCACACTGTGGTTTTACCATTCAATTTTTTCAGGACACTTGATAGGTATAGCACATAACACACAAAGATTTCTAAACACAATTACTTTTTACATTAGCGAGCTCAAAAGATACACAGATCCTATAAACATTTCCCTGCCTCGGTTCCCTCACCACCCTGGAACATTCCTTGGGCTTAGGTCAAAGTCTTCTGCAGTGTTGTTGATCCCTCTCCTGCAGTTCATTGTTTCTCCTCTGAATCATAGAGTGTCTCTCTCTGATCCTTCCAGTCAGTATCCCTCCACACATACTCTTCCCCCACACCATCCACTATTCAATGAGAGGCCCTCTCTTTTAGAACCTCCAATCCCTTTTGGCAGCCTCATCAAGTGATCAAAGTCAGGTGATTCATTGCTTAGTTACCTCACCCCTGAAGTTCAGACTTGAAAAACTGGTGTTCACTGGGTGGCAGCCATCTCTTTGTCCAAGGGTATTCCATTTGAATGTTCAGTCAGCAGAGGTTAATGACCATCTACTGTTAACCATGTGCCAGGTGCAAGAATTTCTCCTGTTATCTCCTGTGATATCTCTCAATATGGAGGCAAAAGACAACAGAGAAGGCAAACAGTCTCTGCATTCAAAATAGTTTTCAGTCTGACACAGAAGGTCCCCAATATCAACCAGAATTTGTAAGTGGCACGTAGATAGACTCTCACAAATCATCACAATTTTTTATAAAGGAAAAAGGATAGGAATGGAATTTGGTTTGGTATTGAAATATCAGTCAGTTAGCTGTTTGCTGGCACAGTTAAAACTAGAGAAAAGAAAAAAGAACCCCAAAACCAAATTTCTCTGAAGCTCGGGGAATTCAGATTCAGAGCCAAACTTCACATTTTTTGCAGCTATACAGTGCTAAATTCTGCCTTTGCCACTAGCTCAATGTATGGGGCAATGCATAGTTGCCACGAAAGCAGATTGTGACTCAGACATGCAAATTGGTAGATGCAGTATCTGTGTTTCATAGCCACCCAATGGATTTTTAAGATTCTTATGTATAACTGAGATGTAAAATATCAGTTTTGGACTTTGAGTACTCATAGAAATATTAGTATTATAGGCCGCTGCACTCAAATTCTGAAAATATCAAAAGCTTTTTTTATTAAGCTGACCCTTTTGAGTTAAGCATTTAAAATACCCCTTTTTCATTTTGTAGGCCATATGAGATTTAATGCTTGAGTAATTAAATTCATGCAGCAAGTATTTAAATTAAATTATTCTCGGACTTGTGTCCAGGACATTCTTGAACTACAACTCCGTAGTAGAGGGAGAGATACTTGTTATCAGTTTTATGCTACTAGAGAAAATATTAATGAATTGAGGTCAAATTTGGTAAGTAGATTTAGCTGGAAAAAATGGATTTTTTTTCAAACAAGTCAAAATGGTTCATTTAGACTATTTTGAAATTAAATGTTTTGACTTTTCATTTTGAAACTTTTCATTTTGAAGTTTAGCTCTGTTTATTACAAAAAAAAGTTTTAAAAAAGCAGAAACAAAACAAAATGAAAACTTTTTTTTCTTTATTTCAAATAAAAAACACCCTAAAACAACAAAGCAAAATGAAAAAATGAAAAAAAAATGGTTTCATGGTTTTGTTTCATTTTGGGTGTTTTTCAATCTGAAACAAACTTTGTGTTTTGTTTTGTTTTGTTTTCATTTTGGTGAGAAAATAAAACAAATTAAGTTTAGAAACACTGGGAGTTTTTTCAAATTTTTTGATTTGGCCCCCGAACCAAAAAATCAATGACACACAGAATCATAGAAATTGTAGGGCTGGAAGGCACCTCAAGAGGCGCCGAGGCAAGACCAAATAAACCTAGACCATTCCTGACAGGTGTTTGTCTAACCTATTCTTAAAAACCACCAGTGACAAGAATTCCACAAACCCCCTTGAAAGCCTGTTCCAGAGTTTAACTATTCTTACTATATCTCACCTAAAGCTCCCTCATTGTAGATTAAGTCGATTACTTCATGTTCTACTTTCAGTGGACACGGACAATAATTGATCACTGTCGTCTTTATAAGAACTTTTTAACTTAATTGAAGACTGTTTTCAGCCCTCCATCCCCCTCCCCGCAGAGGCCTCACCCCTCCTTCTTCATTTCTTAAAAGGCTAAACATGCCCAGTTTTTTTAACCTTTCCTCATTGGTCAGGTTTTCTAAACCGTTTATTATTTTTGTTGCTCTCGTCTAGATTCTGACCAATTTGTCCACATCTTTCCTAAAGTGTAGTACCCCAAACTGGACACAGTACTTCAGCTGAGGCCTCACCAGTGCCAAGTAGAGTGTGACAATTACCTCTCATGTCTTACACAAGACACACCTGTTAATACACCTCACAATGATATTAGCCTTTTTTGCAACTGTATCACACTGTTGGCTCATATTCAGTTGTGATCCACTATAACCCCAAATCCTTTTCAGCAGTACTACCACCTATCCAGTTATTCTCCTTTTTGGAGGACAGCCTTTTTGCATTTATGCCTATGATTTTTCCTTCTAAGTGGTAATACTTTGTACCAGGGCAGAGGTAACTGCTCAATTCAATGGATGCACTATACTGTAATCAAGGGGGACACCGATCACCCACGAAAGTTCCCTCTGCCCCAGCACCGCAACCCTAATCCTGTCTTGATAGGGAGGGGAAGCCCAGAGGGAGGGGCAGCTGGAGAGTGACCTCACCCTGCCGTGGGGGCTCCTGTTCCATGGGGCTGGGCTGGGCTCCCCACTCCAGCCGTTGTGGCCTGGCACACAGATTCACAGTGCCACTCAGGTTTGGCCTTCCTGGTTTCATGGTGGGTGCAATTGAATCCATGTGACAGCCGCTCCTGCTTTGCACTTTTCTTTATTGAATTTCATCATGTTGATTTCAGACCAATTCTCTAATTTGTCAAGGTCATTTTGAATTCTAATCCTGTCCTCCAAAGTGCTTGCAATCCCTCCCAGTTTGGCGTCACTTCCCAATTTTATAAGCATAATCTCCACTCCATTATTCAAATCATTAATGAAAATACATTATAGTACTGGACCCAGGACAGACCACTGAAGGACTTCTATGGATACGTTCACCCAATCTGACAGCATGTCCTTGATAACTACTCTTTGAGTATAGTTTTTCAACCAGTTATGTGCCCACTTTATAGTAATTTCAGTTTAACCACATTTCTCTAATTTTCTTATGAGAATATTATGTGGGATTGTGTCAAAAGCCCTACTAAACTTAAGCTATATCACATCTACTGCTTCCCTTCCTATCCAGTAGGCCAGTAACCCTGTCAGAGAAGGAAAATAGGATGACTTGGCATGATTTTTTCTTGACAGATCTATGCTGTCTATTACTTATCACCCTACTATTCCCTAGGTGCTTACAAACTGGATTTTAATAAATTGTTCCAGTATCCAGGTATCAACATTAGATTGATTGGTCTATAATTCCCCAGGTCCTCTTTTCCCCCCTTTTTACTAAGTTCTACATCATGCTATAACCTCTATTTGGGGACTATATCCCATACTGATTGGGGAATCAATCAACTAGATTATTTAATTGTTTTTTTTCCATTGCTAGCTTCCATGATTAACCAAATTTGTGAATATTGAGTTCATACACTACTGTAGAAATACCCTCTGAATATAGTTTACAACAAACAGAAAATGCTTGTGAACTTCTAAGCCCCATGCCCACTCTGACTAAATTCAAAGGTGCAAGCTCAGGCAAGTGGCGCTAGAACTGGCAAGCCACATTTTCAAAGGGCCTCCCTTTCATTTCCTACGATATGTAGTGCATAGGTGCAGCTGTCTGTCCAAAGTTGCAGGACCAGGGCCAAAATGTGCCAGTGCCCCCAGGTACACATATAAAACACACCTTTGTGTCCATAAATTGGACAACTGTATATGCCTAATTTACTGATTTGTAAGTTTAGATGCAAATGGGTGCATGCCCCAAAAGCTGACCCTCTGTATGTATGGCCTTCTTGATAGTTGGAAAGTCATGCTTTGGTGAAATAAATCAGCTGAGCAGTACAGTATTATATTTTGGGAGACTCCTAGAGAAATGGGGACCACCACTTCTTTTTATGAAAGCAGGAATTCCTCTCAACTCAGTTTCCTCTTCCAAGTAATTTCTAATGTGGAACACTTCTCTGTAAGAAAGTTTATCAGGATTTAATATACAAACAGTTTTACAAGACATAGGTAATCAGACTGCATAATGGTGCCTGGTAAGTGCATCATACCCCAGAGAAAACCTTTCTAAGAATCCTTTCTGTAATTAGATCCAATTTTTAATTCTAAGCCACAGCTCCACAACCCTGTTAATTATCAGATCAGTTTGTTATGGTTCAGAAACCCTTCTAATGGAAAGGGCTGCATCCTGACATATTGTCATATCCAAGCATCAATAGCTCTGACATGTGAAAAGGTCATGCCACCAAACATTAGCATTTGAAAACTGCAATTATAGTAATTCGTTTAAAAAAGGTTTCTTCTTCTGTCCACTAGAAATGGCTTAGTCTGGAAGAAAAGACTGGAAAGGCCCCAAACCAAGTTGAGTGGCACTATTTTCTTTCTGAAAGTGAGACCCACAAAAATGTAAATGAAACAAATTGACTGTTTGCCTGACAGAAAGAGGCAGACTCACCAGGCATAGAAGCGGAGAGAAGGGTACTGTGGAAGTAGCTCTGGATGTGAGAGGTTGACAAGGAGTGTCCTCCCTCTACTCCTGCCCCGAGGCACCTCCAAGTAAAAAGCCTGATTTGATTCAGAGGAAGGTGGTTTCGTTCAGCAGACAGAGCTTTCAAACTTTTTCAGCGTGGGCCAGATCTTAACTGAGTGACAGACGTCCTTCCTATTCGAATTGCCCAGGTCCCCTTTCCTCCCATCCATGACTGCATAACAACCCTACAGCAAGAGTTGACATGGAAAAGTACTAGTTGTGTTTTTAACTGCCTGAATGGCTGATAGTGGAGATCTGAAATCATTTATTTAAGATTTTCTTTCTGTCATACACTTTCTTTATGTTCTTCATATGAACATATTATCACAATAATATACTGTGTTTCTCCTATGCTCCCTCTCACACACCCCCACCACACACACACACGGAAGGTCTTTATTTTTTCATTACTTTCCAAGGCTTGGAGAGGGCTGAGGCAGTGAAGCAACATTTTTAGTCTCAGTCCAGAGCATTTGAAAGGGTTAATCTTTCATCGCCTTTATCCACCAACACTCTTTATATCTGCCTGTCCTTATCCATTGACAGTCATGTCCACACCCTTTTATCCACTGTTATTCCAAACACTGGATATCAGGGTGTGACGTTATTGACATAAACTGTGACTGTATAGATCATTGTTGCAACCACTGTCATATATTTGCAACAAATATTGTACAAAGGTTATTGTGTGAGGTATCTATGAAAAGGTTCAAAAGAGGCAAAGAGTCCTGTGGCACCTTATAGACTAACAGACGTATTGGAGCATGAGCTTTTGTGGGTGAATACCCGCTTCATCGGATGCATGTCGTGGAAATTTCCAGGGACAGGTATATATATGCAAGCAAGAAGCAGGCTAGAGATAACAAGGTTAGTTCAGTCAGGGAGGATGAGGCCCTGTTCTAGCAGCTGAGGTGTGAAAACCAAGGGAGGAGAAACTGGTTCTGTAGTTGGCAAGCCATTCACAGTCTTTGTTTAATCCTGAACTGATGGTGTCAAATTTGCAGATGAACTGAAGCTCAGCAGTTTCCCTTTGAAGTCTGGTCCTGAAGTTTTTTTGCTGCAGGATGGCTACCTTTAAATCTGCTATTGTGTGTCCAGGGAGATTGAAGTGTTCTCCTACAGGTTTTGGTATATTGCCATTCCTAATATCTGATTTGTGTCCATTTATCCTTTTCCGTAGTGACTGTCCAGTTTGGCCGATGTACATAGCAGAGGGGCATTGCTGCCATATGATGGTGTATATAACGTTGGACGTGCAGGTGAATGAACCGGTGATGGTGTGGCTGATCTGGTTAGGTCCTGTGATCGTGTCGCTGGTGTAGATATGTGGGCAGAGTTGGCATCGAGGTTTATTGCATGGATTGGTTCCTGAGTTAGAGTTACTATGGTGCGGTGTGCAGTTACTGGTGAGAATATGCTTCAGGCTGGCAGGTTGTCTGTGGGCGAGGACTGGCCTGCCACCCAAGGCCTGTGAAAGTGAGGGATCATTGTCCAGGATGGGTTGTACATCCCTGATGATGCATTGGAGGGGTTTTAGCTGGGGACTGTATGTGATGGCCAGTGGAGTCCTGTTGGTTTCTTTCTTGGGTTTGTCTTGCAGTAGGAGGCTTCTGGGTACACGTCTGGCTCTGATGATCTGTTTCCTTATTTCCTTGTGTGGGTATTGTAGTTTTGAGAATACTTGGTGAAGATTTTGTAGGTGTTGGTCTCTGTCTGAGGTGTTGGAGCAGATGCGGTTATAAGGCCAGTCCTCGCCCACAACCTGCCAACCTGAAGCATATTCTCACCATTAACTGCACACCGCACCATAGTAACTCTAACTCAGGAACCAATCCATGCAACATACCTCGATGCCAACTCTGCCCACATAGCTACACCAGCGACACCATCACAGGACCTAACCAGATCAGCCACACCATCACCGGTTCGTTCACCTGCACATCCACCAACGTTATATACGCCATCATATGGCAGCAATGAAAAGGTTATGATTTGTTGGTTATGATTATGCTATCTGTATGTGTGTATCATTTTGTAGTTAAAGTTATGAATATTGGCTATGTTCTTGTATCTCAATGTGTTTGATTTTAAGTAGCATTAGTGAAGCATTTGGTCAGCTTCTTGAGAAAGAAATCTGCAGATTAAGTGCCCAATCAAGAAACACTTAACTGACAATGGATTTTGGGAGATGCCAATCCACATCTGAGCTTTCCTGGGAACGTTCAAACTAACATGTAAACAATGGCATCGGCCTGTAAAGAAATGAGTCATGCATGGACATGTGACTTGCCCATATGACTCCAAACTCCATCTTGCTGCTGTAATTTTCCATAGTAAGAACAAAGGGATGTCCTTCCACATGGCAGAGAATATAAAAGGCAGCTGCATCATCTCCATTTTGTATTCAATCCTGCTTCTTACCTCTGGAGTAACTTTGCTACATACTGAAGCTCTGAACAAATCACTGAATGACCCATCCAAGCTGTGCATGTACTCCAGAAACTTGATTTGAGCCTGCAGTTTATTCCATCACTGCTACAAGCCTGAACCAAGAACTTTGCCATCACTGTATGTAATTGATTCCATTTAACCAATTCTAACTCTTATCTATATTTCTTTCTTTTTATGAATAAACCTTTAGAGTTTAGATTCTAAAGGATTGGCAACAGAGTGATTTGTGAGTAAGATTGGACTTATATATTGACCTCGGTCTGGGGCTTGGTCCCTTGGGATTGGGAGAACCTTTTTTCTTTTACTGGGGTATTGGTTTTCATAAGCATTCATCCCCATAACAAGTGGCACTGGTGGTGATACTGGGAAACTGGAGTGTCTAAGGGAATTGCTTGTATGACTGCTGGTTAGCCAGTGGAGTGAGACCGAAGTCCTCTCTGTTTGGCTGATTTGGTGTGCCTTAATAATAAAGGAAACCCAGCTTTGGGCTGTAACTGCCCTGCTCTAAGCAATTTGTCCTGAATTGATACTCTCAGTTGTGTCCTGCCAGAGGCAGCATCATTACAGTGGTGACACTCCTCATATCTGCCTATCCTTATCCATTGACACTCATGTCCACACCCTTTTATCCACTGTTATTCCAAACACTGGATAGCAGGGTGAGGCACAACATGGCACCATTTTTTATACCTTGTGCCTGTGGTAGCCTACCGGGAAACCCAAGGTCAGAGGACAAATCTTCAAGATTGTACCCAAAATACAATCTGTGGGCACACTTACTTCAGTCCATTTCCTCAGATGGGGACTGTTTTCTCACTCTGCTCAGCCAACAGCTTAATGATGGTAGCACCCAGAAGAAGGGAACACTTAGCCTGCCTGACTCCAAGATGAAGAAAAGGAAGCAGGCTTTGCTCCTTTCCTGGGAAGAAGCAGGAGGCTTGTGGCTGGCTTATCAGACAGACAGAAAGAAGGACCTCAGCCGCATCTCATTCTGATGCTGCAGCAGCAGCACAGGTCAGGCTGGATTCTAATCACTGAATGGTTCTTTCTTCTCACCTGCCATGATCTCCATATAAACGGGGAGCCAGATGTGTGAGTGAATAAAGCACTTCTCCACTCCCTCAGGTGGCAACTCAGGGAGCAGAATCTAGGTGTATGTCTACACAGCATTTTGGAGATAGCCTCCCAGCTGAAGTCAACCAACTTGGATTAGAGGGGCTCTTGCTAGCACTCTAAAAATATTTGTATAGAGAGCACTCTGAAATTGCAGCTCAGGCTGGAGCTGGGCTCTGAAGCCCACACCCCTCCTTGACTGAGCTCCAGCCTGAGCTACAACTTAAAGTATTGTTTGTACAGCTATTTTTAGAGCTCTAGCACAGGGGTTCTCGAACTGGGGGTCGGGACCCTTCAGGGTCAAATAAAATAAAGGGACTCAGGGAGTCGTGGGGTTATTACATGGGGGGGTCATGAGCTGTCAACCTCCACCCGAAACCCCGCTTTGCCTCCAGCATTTATAATGGTGTTAAGTATATAAACAAGACTTTTTAATTTTTAAGGGGGGTCACACTCAGAGACTTGCTATGTGAAAGGGGCCATCAGTACAAAAGTTTGAGAGCCACTGCTCTAGCACAAGCCCTGCTAGCCCAGGGCTGTTGACACAGGCTGGGTGGCGTGCTCCAAAATGCTGTGTAGAAAAGCCATAGGTGGTTAAGAGTGACTGTAATGTAGTATGATATTCAGCAGCAGATCACAGCATTTGCGGCAGTGCTCAGTTTTTGGCCAATGTCTGCGGTGGGGAGAGGCAATGGCCCTGAGTTCATCCCAGAGTCCACTCCATGGGCTACATGTCTGATTGCTCCACGGCCCATCCTGGCCTGCTTTAGACCATGTTGTTCAGAAACTTACACATACAATTGGACACAAAGCTGATGCCACACTGTTCCTCTGTGTGGCTCTGTTGCTTCTTTCTTGTGATCAGGCTACTGTCAAAATTTAGGAGTCTTCTAAGGCTATGGCTACACTTACGGTTTGCAGCGCTGGTAGTTTGCAGCGCTGGTCATCCAGCTGTGCAGGGCCAGCGCTGCAGTGTGGCCACACTGACAGCTACCAGCGCTGCAGTGTGGCCACATTGGCAGCATTTCCAGCGCTGTACTGAGAGGTGCATTGTGGGCAGCTATCCCACAGAGCACCTCATCCCGTTTTGGCGCCGTTTTGGCGCTGAGTATTGTGGGAAGGGGAAGGAAGTGTGTGGGTCATTCCGCTTCCTGTTCCAACGCCCCGTGGTGCATCGCTTCACTTCCCAGCAGTCACAGTTTCGCCGTCCACGTTTCTTGCCATTGTGAGTTCAGCACGCTGTGAAATGGAGCCTGAGCTGCTGAGGAATTTGCTGCTGACTGTCGCCAGCACATCACGTTTGGCAGTTGAGCTATTCCTCCTTCAGCTCCAAAGTACAGTGAGGAGTCCGATGATGATATGGATTTGCCTAAAGCGGGTGACATGAAATTGCTTGTGGCGGTAACGGAAATGCTCAGCACCGTGGAACGCCGCTTTTGGACTCGTGAGACAAGCAGTGAGTGGTGGGATCACATTGTCATGGAAGTCTGGGATGACGAGCAGTGGCTGCAGAACTTTCGTATGAGAAAAGCCACTTTCATGGGATTGTGTGCTGAGCTCGCCCCCACCCTGCGGCACAAGGACACAAGATTGAGAGCTGCCCTGACGGTGGAAAAGCGGGTGGCTATTGCAATGTGGAAGCTGGCAACTCCAGACAGCTACCGGTCGGTCGGGAACCAGTTTGGGGTGGGAAAGTCGACCGTTGGAATCGTGTTGATGCAAGTTTGCAGGGCCATTAATCGCATCCTGCTAAGGAGAACCGTGACTGTGGGGAACGTGCAGGACATTGTGGATGGCTTTTCAGAAATGGGTTTCCCTAACTGTGGAGGGGCAATAGATGGGACGCATATTCCTATTCTGGCACCACCCCACCTAGCCTACGAGTACATTAATCGCAAGGGGTATTTCTCTATGGTTCTCCAGGCGCTTGTGGATCACCGTGGGCGTTTCATTGATATTTACACAGGCTGGCCTGGAAAAGTGCATGATGCACGCATCTTTTGGAACAGTGGCCTGTTCAGGAAGATGCAGGAAGGTACATTTTTCCCAGACCGAAAGATCACAGTAAGGGACGTTGAAATGCCCATTGTGATCCTTGGGGACCCCGCTTACCCATTAATGCCTTGGCTCATGAAACCATATACAGGGAAGCTGAACAGGAGCCAGGACCGTTTCAACTACAGGCTGAGCCGATGCCGAATGACTGTGGAGTGTGCTTTTGGCCGTTTAAAAGCTCGCTGGAGATGTCTGTATGGGAAGCTAGACTTGGGGGAAAGCAGCATCCCTGCGGTTATATCCGCGTGCTGTACCCTCCATAATATTTGTGAAGGGAAGGGTGAAGCATTCAGCCAGGCATGGACCAACGAGGTGCAAGTCCTGGAGGCTGAATTTGCACAGCCAGACAGCAGGGCTACTAGAGACGCCCACCACAGGGCAACAAGGATTAGGGATGCCTTGAGGGAGAAATTTGAGGCTGAAAGCCAACAGTAATGTTTTTTTGCCTTGACCAGGAGTGACGTGCACTGGTTACAGTGCTTTTAAGTGCCTGTGTTTTCCTTGATGTTTGTTACCTGTGTTTTCATTGGGGTTTGTTATCTTTCACTTTATGCAATAATAAAAACTGATTCATAATCAAAGAAATCATTTATTTAAAAAAAAGGAAGTACACGGGCAGGGGGGTTGGTTGTTGAACTGTACATTCATAGTTTTTCATATGTACTGCCAGGAGTGCTGTGCACCTCAGGATTGTACTGTTGCATGGTGATGGGGGTTGAGTGCAGAGGGTAAGGGTCGTAGTTCTCTGGGCTCATAGGTGACCATACAGGTGTCGGGGGCAGCTGGTGATGGTGTAGGTAAGAACCTGGATGCTGGGGAACGGGACTTGGAGCTGACATTGGTGCATAGGGGAAAGAGGTTTGGGAGGGTGGGGGTTTGGCACGGTAGTGCTCTGCCTGCATTGCTACCATTGACTGCATACAGTCTGTTTGGCGCGCAATGAGGTTTATAAGCTGCCTCGTGGTTTTCTTCAGCGTCAACGCCTTTCTCCTGCTTTCTGTTTGCCTCCAGTGATGCATCTTTTCTCTCCATTCCTGCGCATTTTTATTCTCTGTTGCACACTGGCTCATAACTGCCTTCACCAATTCTTTTTTGCTTTTGTTCGGTTTCCTCCTCAGGTTTTGAAGCTTTCTTTCAGTCACTGATAAGACCGGCCCAGGACTACTCAAGGTCACTGTAAAAATACAGCAAATGATACATTTTAAGAGAGCTTCCATTGTGTATAATCTGAAGTTATTTTAAAGTCTCACAAGCATTCCTCACACATTTCAGCAACTGCTAGAGAATTCACAGCCTCCCAGGAATGGTAATGGTAATTAACCCTGGGGTTTCCTTCCGCGGTCTGCTCGAGCAGGGTGCTTCTTGCTTCATGGCTAGGCTGCTTGATGTTAAACGCAGCAGTGCCATGTCCCTCAGGAATTAACCCTGGGGTTTCCTTCCGCGGTCTGCTCGAGCAGGGTGCTTCTTGCTTCATGGCTAGGCTGCCTGTTTCGGGGCTTTGTTAACCCTGGGGTTCCTGGGGTTCCTGCCTGCCGCGCTATGCAGTTGGGGAAACCAGCACTGAAACACTCCCTCCATTTCCCACAGGAGTTAATACTGGAAGATATCTCCCTTCTGCGGGTTACCAAAGAAGCAAGGGAGGGTCTCCTACAACAATGCGGATTCCGCCCGGGTCCTTATGCAGCGTGCCTCTGTGCAAGCATGGTTCCCCCACCCCTCCTGGAACAGTGGCGCGGACGCGTTAGCCTGAATGGGACAGGGACCACAATGGCTCTCCCTTTAAACTTGGTCACGCGAATTGCCTATGCTCTTGCAGAAACTTTTGAAGAGATTACAGAGGCAGATTACTGCGACGTGATAGACCACATCAATGGGATATTCCATGTCTAGGCATGCAGGCATGCAGCCATACCATCCCCCCTACTCTCCCAAAACCTTTGCATTGCAATAAAAGCTGCTTACCTGGGACCTGCTCCTGTGATTCTTCTGCACCAAGTTCCAGGGGCTGCGACTGGCTAGCTTCCTCCTGGCTTGAGAAGAGCTCCTGACTGCATGCCTCCTCCGGGCTGGCTTCCCCCACCACAGTAGCATCACTGTCTGCCTCCCCCTCCCCCTCCTCTACCGGCTCTGAACTGTCCATCGTGGTCCTTGGATTTACAGAGGGGTCACCCCCATAAATCGCATCCAGCTCCTTGTAAAACCGGCAGGTCGTGGGGGCACTGCCTGATCTGCGGTTCCCCTCACGTGCTTTGCAATAGGCACTCCGCAGCTCCTTTACTTTTACCCTGCACTGCACCGTGTCACGCTCATGGCCCCTTTCCAGCATGGCTCTCGATACCTGGGCAAAGGTATCATAATTCTTACGGCTAGAGCGCAGCTGTGCCTGCACAGATTCCTCCCCCCAAACACTGATGAGGTCCATCAGCTCACCATTGCTCCATGCTGGGGCTCGTTTGCCACGTGGAGGCATGGTCACCTGGAAAGATTCACTGATTGCATTCCATACCTGGCTGAGCAAACAGGAAGGGGATTTTTAAAATTCCCGGGGCATTTAAAGGGCGGGTCACCTGAGGCCAGGGAAGTAGAGTCTGACCTGATGAGCAGAGTGGCTGAACAGGCATTCTGGGATACATCCTTATACCCTGGAGGCCAATCACAGCGCTGGTGTGTGGCCACACTTGATGACCAGCGCTGCAGCACCAGCGCTGGAATCCTTATTCCCCATGCCGAGAGGGGTGTTCGGCCAGCGCTGCAGCCAGGGAGTTGCAGCGCTGGAAGTGCCTTGCAGGTGTGGCCACTTACTAATTGCAGCGCTGGTGGAGGCTTTCCAGTGCTGCAAATCGCCAGTGTAGCCATACCCTAAATGTCAGGTTTCAGAGTAGCAGCTGTGTTAGTCTGTATCTGCAAAAAGAACAGGAGTACTTGTGGTAGCTTAGAGATTAACATATTTATTTCAGCATAAGCTTTCATGGGCTACAGCCCACTTCTTCAGATGCATAGACTGGAACACACAGACAGGAGATATTTATACATACAGAGAACATGAAAAGGTGGAAGTATGCATACCAACTGGAAGAGTCCAATCAATTGAGATGAGCTTTCTCCTGCTGACGATAGCTCATCTCAATTGATTGGACTCTTCCAGTTGGTATGCATACTTCCACCTTTTCATGTTCTCTGTATGTATAAATATCTCCTGTCTGTGTGATCCATTCTATGCATCAGAAGAAGTGAGCTGTAGCCCACGAAAGCTTATGCTGAAATAAATTTGTTAGTCTCTAAGCTGCCACAATTACTCCTGTTCTTTTTTTCTAAATGTCAGTTACCTTCTGGCTCACGAGACCAGAACAAGCAGAGCAGAGAAATAGTACAGTGCAGCATCCACAAACTAACCCAGCACCTGGTCCACTTGTTGGTGAGTCACTCAGCTGTGGTTTTACTTTATTGCATCACCCAGTGTCAAAAGAAGGCAGAGATTTCAGGGTCTGATTTTGTTGAGGAGGTACAGTTTTGGATTTGTCAGTTCTGAGCCTGTCTTTTTAAGGAACTGTGAGGGGAGGACATGCAGTAAAAGACTTCTGAGCACTACAGATAATTACATCTATGCCATAATGTAGATTTTGAAATGAAACTTGAAAATTGCATTTTCTTTATATAAATTGTGACAAAAGTAAGATTGTACAGCTTTTTTATTCTTCTTAGCCCTGTAGAGACAACATAGCAGACACTTAGTGTGAGTAGGCTGAAAATCATGTCCAAACTGACTACTCAATACAGTAGGAGAAAATTGGGGTAGATTTAGCATCAGCTTTATATATAAACATGTGCGGTACATATGATAATTACGGTATATACTCTACGTACATAGATCATAAGTTCCTCCTGTGTTTTTGTACAGCTCCTAGCTTAATGGGGCTCTGATCTCCACTGTAATGCTGACAATAATGCAGAATATGTTTATAAATAAATAGAAATGTAAATACATGTCCCATTGGTCTTCCTCAATCATTTCTGCTGAATCTCATCATAGTAGCATGACACTGAGTATAAAGTTCTTCCATCACATCTTTACAGGCCACATACCCGACTGCTTATGGCTCATGGTAATTTTCTGTATCTATGCATATTTTAATTTATTAAAGATAAGGATGGACTCAAGCTTCAAATCTAGATTCCTAGAACTCTAATGTATAGGAAGAATTGTTTGGATCTCAGATGTTGGCTTGGGACCATCTTCAGCTAAAATATTATTTCTTATATTATATAAAAATGAAAATAAAACCATTGTCTAAGTATTTGTGCTAGCTAGTGACATATCAAGAGCGTGGCTGAGCCTGAGACTACAAGGCCAGACCTCAGTTACAATAGCTGTCTCACTGATGAGCTGCCTTTTTTTTTTATTTTAGTTCCTGCTATGATCACTTCCTATCCAAACACCACTTTGGCAACACAGGGTCAAAAGAAGGAGATGAGCTGCACAGCACATGGAGAGAAACCCATCATAGTCCGCTGGGAGAAAGAGGATCGAATCATTAACCCTGAAATGTCCCGCTATCTTGTTTCCACCAAGGAAGTGGGTGATGAAGTCATCTCTACCCTGCAGGTACTAAAGCAAAGTGACCAATGACCTGTTTATACATTCTAGAGGATTGCTTGCTTCTGTTTTTTATGGCTTAGGACACCAGGCACAGCTGCCACCACCACCCCCAATCTAAAAATAATGACATTGGGTCTGATGCTCCTCTTTCTTATACTGGTTTGAGTCAGGAGTAACCCCACTGAAGTCAGTGGAGTCATATTGGTACAAAACCAGTGTACCAAGAGAATCAGGCCCCGTGTTTTTCAAGTGCCTTCTCTCCCTCTTCCCATCTGCACTTGAGTGGCACCCAGGCAGTCAAAGTAATAATCAGATAAAATGTCCATTACAATATCCTAAGCCAAGTGAGGTTAAAGGAAAAAGTGCCTCAGGGACATGAGAAGGACTTGCGCTGTGTTTGTTAATATTCAGCAGATCCTGGATATTGTAGCAAAAATCATCCAGCCAGCTGGCAAGAAGTCATATTTCACAGCTTTGCTGTTACTTATGTGAAATACAGCTCTCTGGTGGGGTCATAGCTATGACTCTTGCTTTATCTGTCAAATATAGACAGGGCTCAGTTGAGCCAGAAGAGGCTCCGTTGGAAAGGGTATGGGGAGGAGGTGTACCAACTTACTGGCATTAATGATGCATGGGCAGTAGTGGGAGCAAGAGTAGAGGTAGCCCTTGCTAAACAAGTGAAGCGATCCTAGTGGGCTGGTGCCATGATCCTTCCCTCACTCTGCCAAGAAATGCATTCTGAGACAGTATCGTTTCTCGTGGTGCTAGCTTGTCCCTTCTTCCATTACGGCAGCCTGCAGCCAAATAATGCTGCCTCCTGCACAAGTGTGCTAAGCAAGGGACAAAGGGCTTCTTGTGCCCTCTCCCCACCTCCAGCCTGGCATAGCCACAGTTTGGCCTGGAGTCTGTATTACCAGTACATGTATAACACACTATCCAAGTAGCTGAGACCAAGTGATGAATCCTAACATGGTTTTGTAGTACAGCCCTTCTTAGTGTTGAAATTGACATCAGGACTAAGGACATCAACACAGGCTACATCTGATGCTGCTGCTTTTTTTGGTCCAAATACACCTCTACCCTGATATAACACAGTCCTCAGGGGACAAAAAATCTCACCACGTTATAGGTGAGACCGTGTTATATCAAACTTGCTTTGCCCCCCCCCGTTCCTTGTTCCTTGACTGCCCCCTCCAGAGACCCCCTTCCCTAATTATCCCCAGGACCCCACCCCCTACTCCACCCTCCTATCCCTGACTGCTCTGATCCCTATCCACCCCACTCCCCACCCCCTGACAGGCACTCACCGGCAGCGGTGGGAAGCGGAGCAGCCCGGCCCCAGCCTGCTCCACTCCACCAGCGCCGCTCCGCTTCCCACTGTCGGTGAGTGCGGGGAGGTTGGGGAAAGTATGCCCCCGTACTCACCTGTGGCGGGAAGCAGAGTGCTGCAGCTGGGAGCTGGTGGAGTGGAGCAGGCTGGGGCCGGTGAGAGCTGGGGGGATCCCTTACCCCAAACCCACTCCCCTGAGTGACACGGCTGGCGCCAGGGCGAGGGAAGCAGAGCAGGCTGCTCCCAGCCCCCCACTAATCCCCCGGGAAACTCTGGGACTGCGGGGTCCCCAAAAGTGCCCTCCCACAGCTCCTGCCACCCAAACCCTGCGAGGGGAGCCCCAACCCTCTACCCCTTATCGAACCCCTCGGCCCCAGCCTGGCCCGGCACCCTTAACACGCTGCTCAGAGCAGTGTGTCAGAGCTTTACCTCCTTGTATGTGAACCCGAATTCTATTGGGTCGCGTTAAACCGAGATAGAGATGTACCATGTATTTAAAGATTTAGCTGGATGCCATGCCTAATGTAACAATTGGAGCACCTTTCTTTGATCTTCTTTTACTTTTAAGTATCATTTCCAGTGCGATTTGTCATCAGGAATCCCTCCAGGCTCTAGATCCCTGGAAGCACTGGTGTCTCCCCTTATCTCCCTCCTCTACATGGGAAGGACACCAACAAGGCTGTTTTCCCCCCACTTCTCTCTGGGCAGCAGGGCTAAGCAACAGTTCACTTTTCTGCATCTCCTTTGTTGAGCTGCTACTGTCTTCTGTCTGGGGATGGATGGAAAGATGTAGTGGAGGAGGGACTGACAACAACTGCAAAGGGAGGCATAAAAGGAAGTGGGAGGTCTTTGGGAAGAAAAATATTTTTGAGAAAAAAATATATTCAGCAGATGGGAAGGATTAAGAAAAGACAAGATCCGGTGAATTAAACAGTGAGTTTTATTTAAAACTCATCGATAAACATAAGTTACTAACATACATGTACATTTAGTAAAAACATGTTTTTCCATGTATATTTAGTAATATATTTTAAAAAATCCCACAGATTTTCAAAAAACCTTCCAAAGAATCCAATGCAAAACTTTCTCCATAATTTGGCAAAATTCTTGTTGATTTCCAGTACTGCTTTTCAGTTATACTATACAAAAACAAAACAATAAGAGATGTTTTATATCGAACTCAAGGAAATAACTCTAGCTCTGTGATGATGCTAAGGTATACTCTCACAGTAAAATATAGCGCTTTCTTCACTAGCTGAAAGATGTTTTGGAGAATATCCAGTAAAGCTCCTGTTCTACTTTTGTTGAAGTCAATGTGAGTTTTGTCATTTACTTCAGTGAGAGAGGATAAGGTCCTAAGTATGTGTGTGCATGTACATATGCAATGAATAATATTTATTATATACAAATAAATCTATTATGCAAATAGATACATTAGCACGAGTCCCTGCACCCACAACCATCTTGATGATTTTAGTGTGATTCCATCTGGGTGCACATGATAGCACTTCTGTGTGCAAGAATGGGGCATTAATCCCTTTCTTGGTTAGCAAATTGTTCATGAAATAATATGGTAGTGAGATATACTGGAGAGAGAGAGAGAGAGAGTTATAGATATAAATGCACAAAAAAGTTACAATAATATTATTAAGGTTGCAAAGTCAAGCTCTCAGAAGTTAAGAATTGTCAGAATTAAGGTTGTCCATGCAACCTTAATTTGTCCCCCTCATAGTATTTAATTACATGATCACATAATGTTTTTTCCACAGGAAACCCTGCCTTATTCAGCACATGGGATGGACAGTGCTCACTTAATGAACAGCTGTTGAATATATAGATATATATTTTATTTTAATTGTTCTGTGTGGGCCCCAGGCCGTATTTACTGCACACTATACAAACCCTGTTCTGAATATAAAAATATTAATTTCCTCATAGGATTCTCTATGGCACTCATAATTATACTATCTGAGGGCTTCTCAAACATTAATTAATTTATCTTTACAGACAGCCTGGTGAGGTGAAGTGGAGGTATTATCCCCATTTTACAGATGGGGAACTGAGGCACAGAGAGATTATTATCGAATGTTTCCACTAATTTTGGGTGTCCATTTTAAGACACCTACAACTTGATTTTTCAGAGTATGTAGCATTATATAGAACTTTAGATGTTAAAAGCACAGCTCCCATTGATTTCAGTTGCAGCTATGAGTGTTCAGAACTTCTGCAAATCAGATCCAAGGGTCTCAAATCAGACACCCAGGAAATGAGAAAACACAATTAGTGACCATCTGTGAAAGGTCTGGTTTAAGTGATTTGCCAAGTATCACTTAAGCAGTCTGGGACAGTGGCAGGGATAGAATCCAGTTCTCCAGTGCAGCATTCAGCTGCTTTAACCATAAGACCATCCTTTCACTTCCCACAGTTCCCTGCCCTCTGTATGTTAGAATCAGACAGTTGTCTTCTCCACACTGCCTAGATCACCAGCAAGAGAGTTAATGAGAGCACAGGAGAGACACGTTCCTTTCTCTCAGTCAGGGCTGGTGCAACCATTTAGGCGACCTAGATGGTCACCTAGGGCATTAGGATTTGGGGGGCGACATTTTCTTCAGCAGCCACTGCGGCAGCCGGATCTTCAGCCGCCCCGGTCGCCGCCAGCATTTAGGCGGAGGGAGCTGGGGCAGGGGGGCATGGGGAGGGCCACCTGCAGCAAGTAAGGCAGGGGGGGCGGCACACAGGGGAACTCCCCGCCCCAGCTCACCCCTGCTCCGCCTCCTCCCTGAGCATGCCGTCGCTGCTTCACTTCTCCCACCTCCCAGGCTTGCGGCGCCTAAGCCTGGGAGGCGGGAGAAGTGAAGCAGCGGCGGCGTGCTCGGGGAGGAGGCGGAGCAGGGGTGAGCTGGGGCGGAGAGCTGCCGCACGGCTCCCCGGGACCGGGGGTGGAGCTGCCACGGGGGGGCGCCTCAGGGCAGAAGGGGGGTGGGGAGCTGCCGCCGGGGGGGGGCGCCTCAGGGTGGGAGGGGGCAGGGAGCTGCCGCAGGGCTCGAGGACAGGGGAGGGCGCAAGGTGGAAGTTTTGCCTAGGGCGCAAAACATCCTTGCCCCGGCCCTGCTCTCAGTTCCTTTGCTTGGCCCCATCCTGGCCTGGAGCAGCTGGGAGCAGTCATTACAGGGAAACTCCAGCTTCTATGATGTAGCCCTGGGCTGGAAGGTGCACGCTCAGCCACTCTGTGGGTATGGCTCATGCAGCATCTGGTCAGCTCTAGGAGAAGAGAGAGGATGCAGCATGCTCAGTAAATTTGTGTGGACAGCTCATGTGCAGTCCTGTCACATGTAGGATCTTTGAGGGGATGATGCATGAGCAGTCTAGTCAGCACTTCGAGCTGGCAGAGGTTTGAACATGCTCAGTTAGGAGGCAGTCTGTGGAGATTTTAGCTGCTGAAGTCAGAGCTCTCTATTGTGCATTTACAAACTGGGATTTTTCAAAGTCTTATAACTTGGCTACATTTGGGTGGATTTTCAAGGGGATGGAAAAAAAGGCACATCCTTGACACAGTCACCCCCCTGCCAAATTTCAGGTCCCTGTTCCAAAACATGGGGTTTGACCATTGTGACTGAAATTAAAAAAAAAACACAGTAGCCGGAGGCAAACACCTGGTATAAAAAAAATTTCAGCCCAAATTATTAAAGTCTGGCAAAGATATAAGCAACAGGGTCTTATAATGGGAAATGTTAGGCAAGCTTAATAATAGCTGGCTCTACCCGGTCCACCTATAAAATATATACGTATATATATTATTATTATTATGGTGCTTATATCCAGAGTTTCCTGCAATAATTTGTGACACCGTACATTAACTTGCATTTATTATGCATTTTTGACCACCTCACCTACACTCTGCCCACAAATCCATCTCCACTAGGATTACTTCCACATACTAAGTTGCTTCAAACATCTGCCATTCTCCTTTTTAAAAAACCAACCTATCAAAGAAAAGTTTCTTTCATGCTTCCAAAGTAAAATATTAAAGTGATCTTAGGTGCAGAATAGGTAGTATTGAGCCCTGGATCAGTGAAAAATTAAAGATCTGACCTCATGTAACCCAACAGAGCTAAAAAAGGGTTCTACCACTGGAAAGGGGAGACGCCCAGCTTTCTAACAGATTTAGCTCTTGCCTCTAGTCTTGATAGATACCAGCTTTTTGGACCTTACACTCATGCCATTAATATTTATTCTGCATAGTTACATGGGTGTTTGCATATTCCACATACACACACACATCCAATATCTGTGCACTACTGCAAAGAGAAACAGTTTGTATCATTTCCCCAACCTGTATCTGAAAGATGCTTACATTTATTTCCTTTCTGTACATATTGTTGAATCAATGGCTTCTTTTCAATCCTCCTCTAGATTTTGCCAACTGTGCGTGAAGATTCTGGCTTCTTTTCCTGCCACGCTATCAATTCTTATGGGGAGGACCGTGGAATAATTCAGCTCACTGTGCAAGGTAGGAAGAGGACAACATAAGGAAAAAAACACAACTATTGTAGTACAGTAAGTGTATGCCATGCTCAGAAATCTGTTTTGGGGGGGAGGTGCTAGTCCCTAATTAAACATATTCCTAATTGTCAGAGAAATTAGAAGTTGCATCAGAATCTTAAACTCATGTTTTCTAGCACCATAGAATCAATCACAGTGAAGCTTAAATTCCAGAGTCTTTGTAGAAATGTACAGATGAGTAAAGGGAGTATTTCTTATATTCACTAGTTGACAATCTACTTGTCAGACATAAAAATCCATCCAGCACATATACTGTAGGGATGGTATACTTGAGGTTTATTTATTTTTTAAATCAAGAAAATGGTTTAAACTCAGGTGAAATAAAGCAAAAGCGATTTGATGTGATGTTTTTTCAGGAGAAATGTTAAACCCACTATATATTTAGAAACAAAATATTTCAAGTTTAATCAGTCAAAATAAATTTTAATATATTTGTGCAACTCAGGCTCCGGTAGCCTGTATTGCTTGGGGCTGGGTTCTCCCTCCTGTGGGGAGTTCAGTCGGGCAGACAGCAGCAGGTTGTGGAGTGGTTTAAGGTGATGGTATTTTAGATGCAGAGCAGAGGCAGAACTCAGCCACTGGCCACTGCTGGTTTGCCACATGACACTAGCTCATGTGCTTTTATGCCTTGGAGCATAACATTTCTAATACTTGCAACAAATCTTTCTTCCAATCCTTGGTTCCCTGTGACTACAGGTTCCACAGCATGTCTGAACCAGCCCTGTCAAGAAATTCAGGAGGAAACTGGGAGCCAGATTCTCATTTGCCCTAAGGGTCCTTTATACTGCTCTGGCAATGAAAAGGGATCTTAAAGTGGACATAAGCTATATATAAATATATATGCCACATTGTGTAACAGCATAAAGTGGGCTTAGTGTAAATGAGAATCAGGCCCTTGGTTTTGAACCCTTCTTTTATGTATTTATATTCAAAGGGTTGGGATTCTTATTCCCCCCAACCCTGGATAGTTTAGTCCTAAAAGTACTGTCTTTATGTATATGCCATCACAGACATTCAAAAGGTAGAAGTACCAACGCAGTGTGACAATTATAGCCAGAACCTCCCCTGGCATGAATTCTGCAAATGGGAGTAGAGTTTAAGCAATATTACAATATGTTGCATCTGTGCAGGTCTACCATTAGTTAGTAATCCAAGACAAATTCAGCCACTCTGATTTTGAAAAGTGACTTTTCCTTGCTCCACAGAGTGTTCTCCAATGGGTGGTTAAATGAGTATAGATATTAATGAGGGAGCAGAGAAAATGGCATGAGATCATCCTGTTAACAGACCACCCTAGAGCCATGCTCATTATTATAGCTTATGCTTAGTGCCAGCGTTCTTTTGACTAAAGCAGAGTCTGTCTGTTAACTCAGAGCCACCAGATCCTCCTGAAATAGAAATCCGAGAGGTGAGAGCACGCAGCATTGCCCTCAGATGGACCATGGGATTTGATGGAAATAGCCCGATCACAGGCTACGATATTGAATGCAAGAACAAGTCTGGTAAGAGATAGTCTTCATTTGCAAGTGATCCATTTCTCATAACTTGTTTTTATTCCTTCATTATTTTGTTTGTACTGTAAACAGTGAATCATAACTCAAAACATCTTGATGGAAATTCTTCCTCCACAGTCTGTTTATTTTTCTACAGTGGGCTTTGTCTTTTGCCATGTCACTCTTTTTGATTTCTTGTATTATGACCATTTTGTTTATATTTGGATTGTTGCTCTTCCCTTTTTTTATTGGGATATCCACAGATTTCCTGATGCAGCCTTAGCCATTCCAGCTTGTGACTTCCACAATGGATGCTGAATGGTATTAGGCCACTATTATTACCTTTACCTCCTTCTGTTGTTTTTTTTCCCCCAGTGCCCATTTTTCCCAGGGGGGTAATTTCTCTGAACAGTGACCTTTTATCTGGAGTGCTGAGCTACAGAAATTCTCTTCTGTTGTACGTAGGGTTGTGTGACATTTCACCTGAACAGCAGGGTTAAGTGCCAAACTGCAGTCTTAGTAGTGTGCTAGGATAGACAAAGCAAGCTGTATAGTAGCTTGCTGAGCCACCAAACTGAGTTTGCAGTAACCTCTGAAATGCTGCAAGGGACGGGCTAGTGGAACATATCTGCAGTACAACGTAAGCTGATATATTTCTACTAGGTCAGCATTCAGCCATATCAACATGCAGCTCATAAGTAAAGCTGACCCATCTGTCTGTATCACTACAGGTGTGCTAAATCGTATTCTTAAAGGGAAAATACAGAGACACAATGACATTTTAAACTGTTAAATATACGAACTTTGGATTAAATATCATAGCTCTGCCTCTGGGCTGAACTTCATTTGCTCTGTAATGTAAAAGGTGCATGTTGGCTTGAATTTCAACTGTGTTTGGACAGTTGGCAGAAAGCGTTACCGGTAAGGTCATGACATCACTTTCATTTATGCTTTCTCACATATAATATTTGGTTGCTGTGTGTTATGCTACTGTGGTTAATTTAGTGTTACAAACATGTAGATGAAAGATGTGAGTCCATCTGTTTCACAAACATTTTGTATACAACTTTGTAAGACATTACACACTCACAAATAAAGTCTTTCAAATTGTTGGGGGCGGAGGGGGAGAGAAGGAAAATACCCTGTATAGGAATAGAAAATGCAAAAAAGATAAAGGATTATGGAGCAAAGCTGAAAGGGTCATTGGAGAACAGTGAGAACTTGAAGAACTGGAAGAAAATAAACATAACTCCTGGTTCAGGAAATCATTCCTAATCAGGAAAGAATTTAAACACAGGTTTGTCTTTAAGCACATGTTCGCATTCCATTGAAGTCCATACAAGTTAAGGTTATGCTTAAAATTTAAGCCTATGTTTAAATACTCTCGTATATCACGGCCCAAGAAAGGACTAGGAAGGAAGCAGAAAATTATAGATGAATAAGATTCACCTTATTGATAAGTAAGCTTTAAAAGATATTTAAAAGGGATATTGAATTTGTTTGTTTATTTTGTGTTGCTTCTCATTCTGGTGTTTGTTGTACTCTGTCTACGGAGATTATCTGTGGACATAGTCTAACTGATGCATTTTGAATATATATGGTTATCGGTGCAAACATATTGCTGATGAAATTAATTATGAGAGAGTATTTGTATAATATTATATTTTTAACTTTTTGAAACTGATAACTAATTGTACAAATGATATTCCACTGTATGTCTTTAATATTTTGCATTTGATTAGTCTGTATTGTATTTTTCCTGTGCATAGGGTTGCCACTGTACGGGTTTTCCCTGAATTGTTTCTTTTTTTGAGGTGGCTGTCCCAGGAAGTCTGTAAGGGTGCTCAGTACACACTACCAGCTGTTCATTTTTATGGGTTCAGGTTCATCCTGGACATCCCCATTTGTGTAACACAGAGGTAGCAATCCTACCTGTGCATGGTCTGTGATATGCAAAAATAGCATATGATATTACTATTGCTAGATTAGGAAGTGGGAGTTAGGAGGATGCTGTGCCACAAAATAGAAGCAAACATCACACTTGGTTGTATAAACTTCTCATAAATCAGGGTTTTTTATTTGTTTGGTTTTTAAGGGGAAATGAGATTATTTAAAAATTGAAATTATACCAGCGAGTATGGTTCCCTAAAGATTATGGGCCAGATTCTCAGTCTAGCATCCCTGGAAGCACAGCCCAGGATGAGCAGTTTAGCAGGTGATATGACTTTAAGTTATGTGTGCACTTCCATGTTTCTGGGTCTGGCTTTCCCTATCCACCTGTAATCCACTCCACCAAGCCAAAAGAAGTGGAGTTTAGAATGCCATCCCTCCCTGACGCACCCTCCTCCAACTCTGAGCCTACCCCTACACTGCTCAGGGAATCCCCTGCACCTGGAGACTTCCTGCCTGGAGCCATCCAACTGCTTTCCTCTCCTGCTAGGCTGGAGGAGTGATGTAAAGAGGCAAGAATGCAGCCCAGAATCAGGGTCTATATCTTCTCTGCTGGGGCGGCTCTAGGTATTTTGCCGCCCCAAGCACAGCAGGCAGGCTGCCTTCGGCAGCTTGCCTGCGGGAGGTCCCCGGTCCCACAGATTCGGCAGCAGCCTGTGGGAGGTCCGCCGAAGCCGCAGAACCAGCGGACCCTCCACAGGCATGCCGCCAAAGGCAACCTGCCTGCCGCCCTGGTGGCGACCAGCAGAGCGCCAACCGCGGCTTACCGCCCCAGGCGCACGTTTGGCGTGCTGGTGCCTGGAGCCGCCCCTGCTTCTCTGGTAAATCTGGTGGAATCTTTTCAGGTGATAATACAGAGTGCATGCAAGGGTGAAGTAGTGAACATAATGTGCTTGGATTTCAAAACTGCATCTGAACAATACCACATGATAAACCAGAAGCAAGGATAGCATAATAGTTTAAAAAGTGGTTATGTGACTAGGGCACATTATAATAATAAAAGTTTGAGTCTGGAAAGAAAAAGGAATGGTCTGGAGACTGGTATATAAGACAAAACTTTAAAATCTGTATAGTGGTCATTTGCACTGAACTACTGTGCCCAGTTTTTGGTCATAATTCTATAGAAAAATCATCAAGAAGAAAGAAAGGCAACAAAAAACACAAAAGCACTGGTAAAGTTAACTTATGCAGAATGGCTGGGGAAAGCAATGCTGAAGAAAAAGAGAGTCAAGAGGGGTTATCGCTGCATTTTTTCAGATGTTAAGAGAGACTGTGATCTTAGGAAGATAAGATCCTTGAACTAATATTAAACCCAATGCTTGGTGTACACAGACGAAAGAAGGAAATAACAGCCTAGAAGATAATTTAGGCAAAACATCCAGTATATGATAAGCATCTGTAATACCCTACCAAGAATACAAGTGAAAATAACCAGCATAGTTATGTTTAAAGAGAATTAGATACTTAAGAAATAACACTGCAGGTTACTGATGGATATGCCAACTGACTACTTAGGTACCTGGGTCCTAGTGATTGTATAGCAGTCAGAGTGGTGACTAGAAACCAGAAGAGGTGATTCTTTTCCCATCTATTCTGGAACTTCTGCTTAAAGTGAGAATTCATGAAAAGACCTCAGGACACTACTCTCTGAGCTATGGCTTTATGGCCATACACATTACACCCAACATGAACATGTGTACAATTGTTTTTTCTGATTATATTATACCTGAGTGTCTTATTCGCAAGTCTTAAAATGTGTGTCAGCCTAGAAATATCAGTTAATGAACAAAGCTCTACCTACAGTAAGTTTTAGGTGAATATTTAAAAATTTCATGGACAAGTCACTGGGGAAAAAAAGCTAAAGTCATAGGTCCAGCAAACCCTCAATCCAACCAGCAAGTCTCTCACAACCGTTCCTAAATAGTGACCCAATGTCATCTCCATTTCTCTTTCTCTGATACCAAACCCACCTTAACACCCTCCTTCATTCCGACTTTTGATTAAATCCACTTGTAATTGTTCTCAAAAAGCAACCAGATTTACTGCCACTTCCAGAATGACAGAAATGGCCACAAACCTTTGACAAACATCCTGAGCTCATCTTCCATCACCCAAACCTACCCACTGCCTAAGTAAGAAGCATTTGTAGCTCTGAAGCTCCTGCAAATTTAAAAGAGTACTGATAAGTAGTTAAACACGAGACATCACAGAAGATAAGAATATTCAGTTTCCATGACTTCCATGAGAACATGAGTCAAAGGCCTTTTACATGAATGAATGAACTGTAGCAAAGGCAGAGGAGGATATGAGGGACCCATTCAGGAGCAGCATGGGAAAGAAGCATTCTGCAGATTAAAATGGCATGTGGTGTTTAATAATCTATTTTTGAAATTATTGCCCAATCACACTGCATAACATTGTCATTAGCCCTTTTCACTCTCACCATGATGTTTTTACTGTAGGTTTGATCCTGTACAATGCAGGTGCTGAGTGTTGTGTTATAAGGTAAAGTGTGATGAGCAAGTCTGGGGAGCACAGGGCAACCTAGGACCATATAAAGGCAATCTCTGGTTTAGATGCATCATAACATGGGACCTCTCATGGGCCCCACCCATGTACCATGGCCCTTTCCCCATTTTAAATGGCAGTGGGCCCCTCTCCTGTCACAGAAAGGCAGGGCAACGTAAGAATGGCTATACTGGATCAGACCAATGATCCATCTAGCCCAGTATCTTGGTTTCTGACAGTGGCAGGTGCCAGATGCTTCTGAGGAAATGAACAGAATAGAACAAATATTGAGTGATTCACCCCCTGCCATCCAGTCCCAGCTTCTGGCAGTCAAAGGTTTAGGGACATAGAGAGCATAGGGTTGCATCACTGATCGTCTTGGCTAATAGGCACTGATGGACCTATCTTCCATGAACTGGTCTAATTCTTTTTTAAACTCAGTTATGCTTTTGGCCTTGGCAACATCCCCGGCAATGAGTTCCACAGGTTGACCGTGTTTTGAGTGAAGAAGTACTTCCTTATATTTGTGTTAAACCTGCTGCCTATTAATTTCACTGAGTGACCCCCAATGGTTTTTGTGTTATGTGAAGGGGTAAATAACACTTCCCTATTCACTTTCTCCACAACATTCATGGTTTTATAGGCATCATGAGGCTCCCATCTCTCCATCAGGAATGGAAGCAGGGCCCACACCTTCTCTTCACTGATGGCAGCAAGGGGGGCTTCCCATACTTATTCCAATAACTGGGATGTCACTGTTGGATCAGTGGGACTCTTATCCAGGGGTGGCTCCAGGCCCCAGCACGCCAAGCGAGTGCTTGGGGCGGCAAGCCGCGGGGGGCGCTCTGCCGGCACCGCGAGGGCGGCAGGCAGGCTGCCTTCGGCGGCTTGCCTGCGGAGGGTCCGCTGGTCCCGCAGCTTCGGAGGACCTCCCGCAGGCAAGCCGCAGAAGGCAGCCTGCCTGCCATGCTTGGGGCGGCAAAATTCCTAGAGCCGCCCCTGCTCTTATCCTCCTTTCACACACACAGTCCTCCAGGACAAAGGGTGGGGAGAGGTTGCAGGGTTCTCCAGAGGAGTTGGTGTTGGAATTAACACCTCATTGAGATGAATGGGGTAATTCATCCCTCTCTGAGCTGTTGTCTCAGTTTCCCTTCAGACTTAGGTAGACATTTTTTGCATCCTTTATATGTCCAGATTTCAAGCTTTTCTTTACAACCAGGTGGGCCAGAAACTTTTTTTTAAATAAAAGTTGAGATTTTGATATTATCACATGGCTTCAGGACCTAAGATTCCAGGCTTGGGCTGATAGTGCCCATCTGTGTCTTAATCCATCTATGGCCCAGGAACCTGACTTTGCAGTGAAATTACTGCTGTCTGGTCAACAAATTACTCCAGGCTTCTAGCAGGAGAAGGGACAAGGGGTAGGAGACACGGTGTAACCAGGTGTCTAATCATGCTTGAGCTTACGTCTTCTCAAACATGTCCATTCTTTGTCCATACCCTGCCTGTTTTTGATGCTGCATCCTTGAAAGTTAGGGAGCAAGGTGCACAAAGGGAGGATTATGCCTAGTGCTTAGCCTTCCTCGTGCCCATACATAGACTCAGCTCACACTTGCATTTAAGCACAACAGCTCTGCATTCCTTGCTTCATGCTGTACATGGATTTGCAGAATCAAGGTCTTTATCTGCAGCCTGACAAGAATGGCTTCAAGAAATCATACATCTTTTAGCAAAGTGTGCCACAAATGTGTGCAGTTTTAAATAGTATCACTAGATGGCATCTCACACACAAAATAGAAATTCACAACGTTGGCTAAAGTATTTATATATACAATCTTTCCCCCAAATCAGAAGTTAAGTACAATATAAAACATATTTAGCCTAGCTAGATTCTGTAAATGGACCTTTATGGTTCAATTATTATCATAGGAATTAGTGAAAAATACAACACAGAGCTATGGATTTTCATAAACCCTTTCTGTCTATGTTCATTTCATATAGCACTGAGAATTGCCTGATTTAAAAAAAATATCTCTTTTTGAGGGGGGAAAATGAACTGAAATTTTATGTTTTCTTTTTGGTTCATTTATGTATTGTTCTTATCTGTTCTGTATATTATTTCTAAGTTAAAACCCTATTAAATACATTGATTTTAAAATGCTTTAGTATGGTAGCAGGAAAACAAAAGAGCCATAAATCAATCACAGTACCCCAGTGGATGATTACTGTACTGCCTACACAGGAACAGTAATTTTATTTCTATCATTTAGCAGAAGAATTTAAATCACCATTTATTTTTTGTTGCGTCAGCTGGCAACAACATTGGAGAGAAATTAAACAATTTCTTTCTTGACTATGTGTCTCAAGCTTTTCTTATTTTTCCCTCAGAAATGCATATAAAATATACTCTAAAATCCATGTATTTACCTACACTATCATTCTGGAACAAAATATATCTAGAAGTCTTGAAGATTCTGATTTTCCATTTCCTCCCTTACCTTGGTACGTCATTATTTAATCTACAAAGAGCCTAGGGGGTTTTCCAGGCTGGATACTCTGTTTTGAGTAACTTAATAGTTTTTAAAAAAACTCTTTAACATTGAAGGAGATCTTTTTAAAAATCTTAATCAATTTTATAAAATATTCAGATCAAAATTATCATCTACCACAAAGGAAGTTTACTTAATCCTCCATACAAACTGGATCTTTTTAGTCCAGAACAGTTGACATGATATAAACTGGGACAGAGACTGTCTTTCTCTATGTTTCTACAACGCTAAGCACAATGGGGCACATATCTTGGCTGAGGTCCCTATCCACTATTTTAACAACAACAACCATTGCTAAATATTACAGGCCGGATTCTCTGCTGCCCTGAGATTCTGCGGGGTACATCTGAGTTGTGGGATCATCAGGGAGCCAGTTGCAGCTCCCTGATTCTTTGCCCAGCCCTAGAGCAGATTAGTATAGCCCAATGACTGCTCTTAAATGTATCAGCTGGCAGTAGTCCCCGAAGGACTGACAGCGAAAGAGAGCCAGAATGCAGTGCATTCCAGCTATGCTTCCTTCTTGCCCTCCAGTGACAATGGCTGCAGGAGGGTGGCATAGGAGTATGTTTTGCCAGCTGAACACCTAGTAGAGAGTCTCCCATTTCTGGATGTTTTTATGAACTTTAAACATTTTGAGGTTTGTTCATCACTGAATGATTCCCCATTTTGTATAGTATGGTGGCTTCATTCTTTCTTCTGAAGTATTAGGCATCGACCAGTCTCATATACAGAATACTGGACTAAATGAACAATTGGTTTATTCTGGTATGGCAATCCCCAAATTGCAGCGTTTTGAAGGGTGATGGCTACTGTAATTAATTCAAATGTTAACAGTCTTCCAAAACACATCAGGACAGTGTCAGTGTTTGCTCAAGAGCACCATTTAAAAATGTCCATAAAGTGTACAAAGAGTATTCCAAGCAAATGTTATCAAGGCTATGTCCAGAGAAGGCCTTTAGGCATCCTGGGAGCACCACTGCAAAGGCAGCAGTGAAGAGTAGTAAATGAATTCAGATGCCGTTGATTAGCACTGCATCAATTGATACCTACATGTTTAGGAGTTTTTAAATGAGCATCAGTTGATAGCTAAATGTTTGGGCGTTTTTAAATACAGACAAACAGATGAAGAATGAAATTGTTCTGCAACTAACAAAATTATTTAGTATGTAAACAATTTGCCCATCTCTAAGGGACGCCACAGAGAGACACAGAGAGAAAGAATTACACACTGCCTCAAAAACTGGACATGGTATATTGTTTCCTGCTATGCTTTCCTATTTTTACCCAAGACTTTTCTGTCTGGTGAGCTTTTCGTGATGCTGCCTGCAGTGACCCTCGCTAAACAACACCACTGTATAGCTCCCAGCTAAATCCCATAGGATACTACAGAGTTTAAAGGAGGAATATGCAGTACAGTGAGAAAGAAATGACAGATGACAACACATAAGAGATGTCAAGATGATTTAAAACAGATCAGTCCCATTGTTTTATTTGGACTGATTTAATGTTACGTTGAGGCCGAGTGGTTACTATATGTAACTAAATTCTGTCCTTTCTATTACCATGTGTCAAGCAAGTTTAGTGAATAATTTATGCTAAATGTGGATAACCCCAGATTTCCTTAGATATTGATTTAATCTGGATAAAATTCCTCCTTTTACAAGCACATACAAACAACTCATGGGATTAATGACTGCACCGATGTTAAATCTCATTGAATGTGGATCTGCATCGTTAACCTGAAAACATCTCAATGGCTTAGTAGTCGATACTGAAAGGTGCCAAATACTCTGGCCCCAATCCCACTTAAACTCATGCTTAATTATCTGCATAGTTCATTGAATAAGCTTGCAGGAGTGAGCCCTTAAGAATTTAAAATATAAAACATTTTCATCTTTCTAAATGATCCTTTGCATCTTTAAGAATCCTTCCTGTCCCCCTTTTCATTCCTGTCGAACAACTTCCTTTCAAGGCTCCTTGTCACAGTAACCAACCTTCCCTCTGAGGAGCACTGAATGGAATTCCTTTAGGACAGCGGATCTCATCCTTTTCCCACATGACCAAAAAAAAAAAAAAAAAGGGAGGGAACCCCTCTCACTCTCATTTCCACTATAAAAAAGAGGGTTGTAGCAAGCCCTTTGGACCTGTTCATGCACCCCAGGTTGAGAATTCTTTCTTTAAGAGCTTTGATCAGTGAGAAGGAGTACTGAAGAGAAACGTGATATGCCATTTAGGTTGTATTAACAAAGTTTTCCCAGTGCTGATGCTGAAAACAGGAGGTCTTCTCTTATAAGTTTGAGTTACTTAAATATTTGAAATAACAAAATGAATGCAAAATTGTCTTTAGTTTTTTCTCTCCCCCCCATTTATTAAATAGACTCCTGGGATTCTGTTCAGCGAACCAAAGATGTCTCTCCTCAGCTGAACCAGGCCACTATCATTGACCTCCACCCTTCCTCCACCTACAACATCCGCATGTATGCCAAAAACCGCATTGGCAAGAGCGAAGCAAGCAATGAGCTCACTATCACTACGGATGAAGCAGGTACGTTCTGGCTTTGTATTGTCTAAATCAGGGGCTCTCAACCTTTTTCTCTCTGAGGCCCCCCTCAACATGCTATAAAAACTCCAGGGCCCAGCAGGGGCGAGGGGGGACTCAGGGCTCCAGGCTGGGGGGGGGGCAGGGAAAGGGGGCCTGGAGCATAGGCGTAGTTTGACTTTTATTTGGTGGTAGGCAAGGGCCAGCTCCACACAATGCAATCCGGGGGGGAGTGCCACCTCCACTCCCTGACTCACCTCAGCAGGCCACCCACAGGGGATGCAACCAAAAAATATAACTCAAAGCGGGGATTCAATTCAAGAAGTTTGAAAACCACTCAGTGTGCAGGGAGAGGGGTAGCTAGGGCTGCCCCCAGCAGGGGCGGCTCCAGGCACCAGCACGCCAAGCGAGTGCCTGGGGCGGCAAGCCACGGGGGGCGCTCTGCCGGTCGCCGCGAGGGCGGCAGGCAGGTTGCCTTCGGCGGCTTGCCTGCAGAGGGTCCGCTGGTCCCATGGCTTCGGCAGACCTCCCGCAGGTGTGCCACCGAATCCACGGGACCGCGGACCTCCCGCAGGCAAGCTGCAAAAGGCAGCCTGCCTGCCGTGCTTGGGGCGGCAAAATACCTAGAGCCGCCCCTGGCCCCCAGGATGGCCCCACTCTGTGTAAGGCACTGCATTTTGGGGGAGCAACACCCTTGTGCCTCCCCAATTCTGCCCATAGGCTCAGGGCTTCTTCCTGCAGGGAGGGTTTCACTTCTGTGCTGCTCCCAACTTCAGCCCCCGGGTGAGGGCAGCACCAGGGCTCCTGGCTTCAGCCCCACACCGCTGCTGGCTTCAGATGGGGGCGGGGGCACCAGGGCTCCACCAATGCTCCCAGCTTCAGCGGGGGGGGGGGGGGGGAGGGGCTTCCGGCTTCAGCCCCATGCCAATCCCAGCTTCAGACTAGGGGGCACCAGGGCTCCCAGCTTCTGCCCCGCATCGCTGCCAGCTTCAGCTCCACGCTGCACAGCTGCTGGCTTTTTGGGGGGGGTTGGGGGTTGTGCCAGGGCTCGGTGCACCGGGTTTCAGCCGGGGGGCCCTGCAGACCCCTGAAAGGTCTCATGGACCCCTAGGGGGTTGCAGCCCCCCCCCTTTGAGAACCACTGGTCTAAATCTTACCTGAGCTCAAATTTTCTTCCTTACTAGAAATTTCTGTTTGAAATGCCAGCTACGCTACTACAACTGTCTCACAGAGGATGCTAAAATATTCCAAGAAAGCATGACTTCAGAAACGTCATTGTGCAGGCCTGTCATTAAAACTGTTCAGTGGCATCTAGTGGTCAAAGACACTATGCCCCAAATTTTCAACCTTGGGGACTTGAAGCTATGCATTTAAATCCCTATTTAAGCACCCAAATATGGTTTAGGTGCCTAACTTAAGATTCCCAAGATTGAAAATATTGATCTACATGAATAATGTTATTATTGAGCTATTCTCCACCCCTTTAATGTCAATTAAAGTTAGTTTGCATTAATTTATTAATATTGTTTCCTTGAATTTAATTTTCATGCAGTCCTCCACCGCAGATGGCATTGGCCATTGCAGCACTTCCTCTCCAGCCAGGAGGACAAGTGACTGACTTTTCACAGAGCAGTCATACCAGCGCCACTGTCTCTCTGTTCTGGCAAGAGTACCCTGCCAACACCTTCCCCTTAATGCCTGGGATAGCCCCTTTTGAGCCTGTCATTGCAGTATGCAGTGGCTTCTTTGCATTCAAGTCTCTATGTACCTCACTTGCTGAAGTGAAAGAAGTTATCCTTTATTGCTTTCCTTTGCTCTGATGCCTCCCTCTTTCTGAAGCCAATGCCCTATCGTTTTCTTCCTTGAATTATACGTCATAATGTTGAATGTCTGCAAATATCTCCCATCAAAGTTACATATTGCAATTAAATGAATAGACGTCACAGCTGAGATTCCCAAAGGAGCCTAAGAAAATTCAACATACAAACACCACTGAAATTCCTATATCCCTTAGGTTCCTTTGAAAACTCTAGGCCATACTAGAATCTGCCATTTCTTGTTTGAAAAGCATACCTGCATCACACATATTTTTTTTCTATGCTAACATGCTAATACCTCCCTGCTGGGTTTTTTTTTCCCCTAAAAGATATGTGCTAGGAGTTATTTTCGGGAAGCCATAGGGCCTTGCATTTGACAGGAGGTCAGCGTATGATCACCATGGTCCCTTCTGGCCTTGGAATCTATGAATCTATGTACAGTTGAGAGGTAAAATAATAATGTAAGTGGTTGGGGGCAGATTATGGCAGATAAAGGCCGCCCACCGCATTCTAAAGCTACGTGATGATCTGGGTTCTAGACACTCAGTGGCATGGTTTTCAGACCACATATGAGAATTTGGCTGTGCAAATCTTATTAATATTAATAGAAGACTAAATCACTGCAGTGAAAATTTACCCCTTGCTGTGAGATCAGATTCTCAGTTCTCAAGGATTTGTGACAAAGAATAAGAGCACAAGGGCTTACTGTGCAAACGGAAGCAAACAGGAGACAACATGAGCTGCATTCATTTTTAACCCTTGATACCCTTTTTTAGCATATATATTGCACCCACAAATAATGTCTGTGTTAGAAAAGGAAGAGAGAATGAACAGAACTCCGCATTATGGGTTTTAATTTTATATGATTCTTCAGTGGTGGGGCAGATTTCTTTACTATATATCAAGGAAAGGACGAGTAATTTGTTTGCTTTAAAACTACATGTTGAATGCAGAAATGTTTTTCCTGTTTGCAAGGTGAAATATGAAATCTTTAGAGAAACAGGTTACCCATCCCCAGAGCCCGGAATACCTCCGCCTCCCACTCTCCCCTCCCCAAAATCTCCTAAAGAAATTGTGTTTCTCATATACTCATACAAGTTATTAGTATGTGCTGTTAATAAACTTGGAGTGTTCCTTACTTACTGACTTTCTTTTGTCTGGTAATTAATATGTCAGCATCAGCAACTGACCTCCCATTAAAGACTAGCTTCCCCGTTAGGCTGAAACCTAGATGTCACATTTTATCCAATGCCTTCTGACCTAGTTTCAGGATGACTGGGCCTTTCACTGCTCTCATTAAGGAGCTGTCCAGTCAGAGTGAAAGGCCAGTTATGTGGAACCGCAGTCAAAAGTCATTGATTTATTCAAGGAGCAATCAGCAGAGGGAAGGTCAGGTCTAGGCAAGGCAACAGCATTTGTTGTCTTGGTTTTGGTTTGATCAGTCGCACAGTATGCAGAAGTGCAGTCATTTGTCATTGTTGACTGTTCGCTGCTCTTACATCAGGAGGGTTAAATTAGCACAGGGTGCTGAGCAGGAGGGAGACACCTAAGGGAAGAGATCAAAATGAAGGCTTGAGAAAAACAACATTAAAAATTTAAAAATCCAAACCCCTTTACTGCAAAGGTGCAAATTACATATCCTACACTAGTGTGACTCCAGGCTGCCAGCATTATTTATTAGAAAGTAAACTGAAAAGGATGCCTTCAGCAGGAAGAGAGTCAAGCAATATTCTCTGTCCTTTCACTAATCTGGAGCTGATTTCAGGGCTATTGGAGCTTTCCCCCCTAACCTTTAATAGCTATTGCTTTGAAAAATAGACCAGGAGAGCTAATTTCCTTCAGTGTTTGACAGGAAAGCAGAGGGCTTGTTTTTCTTTGTTTCTGTGTATTGTTAAAGTTTAACAGTGCAAGCTGAGATATCAGAGTTCTCTTTCTGGCTTTGCCACAGACTCTGAGTGACCTTAAGATGCTCATTTATCTTCTCTGTGCCTCAGTCTCCTTGTCTGTAGAATGGGTATAAAACATTTACCTGCCTCACAGTGATGTTGTTAGGCTTAAATCTATCATGTCTCTAAATCCTTTAGAGATGCTTAGATGTGAGGCCCTAGGGAAATGTATGGCATGCTAGAGCAAGCAAGGCTGCAGGAAAGTTGGCTCCCACATGCAAATAGTTATCAAAGGCTCAGTGGATTTAGTGTATGTGTATAAGGCTATGACTACACTGCAGTTGGGAACAACCTAGGTAGACAGGCTTGTGCTAGCATGGCTCAAGTTGGCATGCTAAAATAGCAGTGTGGATATTGTGGTTCTGGCAGAGACGTGGGCTAGCTACTCAAGCTCAGAACCAGAGGTGTTGGACGCAGGGGCGGCTTTATGTTTTTTACCTCCCCAAGTACCACAGTCAGGCGGCCTTCGGCGGCGTTTCTATGGGAGGTCTGCCGGTCATGCAGATTCGGCGGCAGTTCTGTGGGTGATCTGCCGGTCCCGCACCTTCGGTGTACCCGCTGCCGAATTGCCGTCGAAGCCGCGGGACCGGCGGACCCCCCGCAGGCGTGCTGCCGAAGGCTGCCTGAATGCTGCCCTCACAGCGACCAGCACACCGCCCCCCGCGGCTTGCCACCCCAGGCATGTGCTTGCTGCACTGGTGCCTGGAGCCGCCCCTGGTTGGACGGGCTTCAGAGCTTGAACAGCCACCCAAGCTGCAATGTCCATACTGTTATATTTAGCATGCTAGCTTGAGCCCCACAGGCGTGAGTCTGTCTGCCTGGGCTGGGAGGTTCACTCCCAGCTGCAGTGCAGACATGCTGCAATTAAAAATCCACGGCTCACGGGGCTCGGGCTGTGGGGCTGCTTAATTGTGATGTAGACATTCCAGGCTTGGGCTGCAGCCTGAGCCCTGGGACCCTCCCACCTCACTGGGTCCTAGAGCCCAGGCTTCAGCCTAAGTCTAGAAGTCTACACTGCAATGAAACAGCCCCACAGCCTGAGCCCTGCAAGCCAAAGTCAGCTGGCACGGCCCAGCCGTGGGTTTTTCATTGCACTGTAGGCATACCCTAAGGCAGTGATGGATAACCTGTGGCCTGCGGGCCCCACGCGACCCATCAGGGTAATTTACTGCTGGGTCGTGAGACAGTTTGTTTACATTGACCGTCTGCAGGCACAGCCGCCCACAGCTCCCAGTGGCCATGGTTCACTGTTCCCGACCAATTGGACCTGCAGGAAGTGGGGGCCAGCACAACCCTGTGGCCTGCGCTGCTTCCTGCAGCTCCCATTGGCCAGGAATAGCGAATCGTAGTCACTGGGAGCTGTGGGCGGCCATGCCTGCAAAAGGTCAATGTAAACAAACTGTCTCGTGGCCCGCCAGCGGATTACCCTGACTGGCCGTGTGTGGCCCACAGGACACAGGTTGCCCACCCCTGCCCTAAGAGGTTAACATAACCTTGCACATTTTGGATGGAGTGTTTGCAAAAAATCACCTAGTTAATTCCTGGAAACCATACTGGAAATTCACCTCATTGCCTTCAGGGTAGTAGTTAGATTCCTAGCAACTCTTCATAATCATGTAAGTTGTGGTGAATGTGTACAGTGAAATTAGCAGACACTAATTTCACTCCACCACAACCTCTGTCACAGCCTCCTTACCCCACACTTTGTCACAGTACACTCCCCCTCTCCTCTCTATGCCCTGTGTCACCATCCTCTCCCCTATCCCAATGCCCTCACACAAACACACTCTGCTATACCCTCTGTCACAGTCTGCTCCCTCCCACCATATCCTCTGTCATGGCTTTTCCATCACAAACTCACCCACAGTCTGTCTCCACCATTCACCTTCCTCTACACTCTCTGTCATAGTCGCCCTCACCTCTAACTCCACTATACCATCTACTGCACCCCACAGCCCATAACACCATCTGTCATCACCATTAGATTCATAGAACCATAGAGCGAGAAGGGACCACCAGGGTCAGCTAATCTAACCCCCTGCCAAGACACAGGACCTGTCTCCCTCTACTTGCCCTCACACTATCTCATCCCCCCTCCAGCTCCCCACTGACCCAGTATACAACCATTCACTCTGTCATGGACTCACTACATTCTTTATCACAACCCATTCAACAGCAACTATCTCCTTCACAGTCCCCCAGGCAAGGTCCTGAGTCTGCTCTCACTTACATGGATGTAAATCAGGAGAACTAGTCTGAAACCAATGTGAGAGCAGAACTGGGTCCAGGATGTGTTATCCCAAACGTAGCAACACAATCCAGAATCTTTACAAAAAATAAGGCACAATCGCTAGCTAATGTTTGCTGCAGTGTTTCTCTCCGATTTCCTTCCTACTTGCATGAGCTTCCTGTGGTGAGTCTGAATTCTTCAGACCAGACATGCAAAGGTTTAGCCTATATAAACATTTCACAGTAATAACTTCCACGTCAGAGACAGAGAATATGTTTCTGCACATGGAGGAACGAAATAAACTGTGGGCATAAAGGGGATTTATGGTTGCCATATTGTGATGCCAATGAAAAGCCAGGATTTTACCAGCTCATTTCATGAGCCAAATTTTTTTGCACATATCTACTACAGAATAATATATCTAGAGTGATGACATTAGTGTCTGTAAACTGGTGGTCAGAGTCTAGAGTTGACTTAAAGAACTAGCAGAGACCCCACTCTTGCTGTTGTACTTACCCTGTTTTCATTACTGTGTGTTACTTCATAGGAAACTTAGGGTACATCTACACCACAACTAAAACCTGTGGCTGGCCCATTGCAGCTGACTTAGACTCACGGGGCTCAGGCTAAGGGACTGTTTAATTGCTGTGTAAGCATTCAGGCTCAGTCTGGATCATGAGCTCTAGCACTCTGCGTGGTAGGAGAGTCCTAGAGCTCAGGCTCCAGCCCAACACAAACTTCTACCACAGTTAAACAGCCCCTTAGCCTGAGCCCCACGAGCCTGAGTTAGCTGGCATGGGCCAGCCACAAGTGTCTGATTGCAGTGTAGACATGCCCTCAAACTAAGGACCCACATGAGCTATAGGCAATGGTTCCACTTCACCATGCGTGAAATTCACCCCACTGCACAGGGCCAACAAAAACCCACAAAATAGGACTGGTACATGACTTCAATGGAGAATAAGCCTTATGCTAGGTCTCTGTACAGGCGTGAATTTCACCCATGTAAGCCAAATGGACTCCTTTCACTGCAGTCATTTGCTGCTGTTTACCCCTCAGACTGCTTTCATTGCAACATTCATTTCCTCCTGCTCTCCCTCTCACAACCTAGTCTCCTTTGCTTCCTTTCTCATATTATTAAATTTGTGATTTCTTACTTTTTATTTATGGCACCTCATATATATAGAAATCTTCTACTAGAGCTCTGAGATATCTCCATCTCTTCCTTCACATCCTTCCATTAAAACGACTTGGTTTTGTTACCTTTCTTTTACAAATCCCCACTGCAACACTAACTGCCTCCAATCAGTGTTCATTGCATTGTAACTGTCTAATTTAAATAGAAGTTTCTCAGGACCAGAACTTTGTCTTCCCATTTGTTTGTGAAGCACCACACATACTGTTGGCAGTATATAAATAATAAGAGAGACTCCCTCTGACTGAGCCAGCAGGAACTGTCCTGGCTTCATTTAATCAGGCAGGATATTCTTTATATGGCTTCCACACTGATATATTTAGACACAGAACAACTATTTGTGCAGTTTTTACTTCATAAAATAATAATTTTGTACTGAACTTGCTCAGTCTTTAGTTAACAGAACGAGTTTAATCAGAAGCTACATGCTGAAATGATCAAAGCTGATTGAAGAGTTGCTGTGTTCCCTAATTCTGAATGGGTGCTGCTGTCTTTTCAGTGCCAGCGCGTTCACAGCCGCTTAAAGCACATTCAGTACATCAGTAGAGAAGACTTCAAAGGGAAAGAAAAGCATCATGAGCATGTCACTAAATAAGGCTTTTGAAGGAAAGTCACATGCGACTCATTCCTGTTTTATTTGCAAACTTGCTAAATCTTGAAATAAACAACATTTCATTGTCACAAATACCACGCAACCAGCTAGTGGAGACTCCTTAGCCTTTCGGTTTTGTTTGAGTAAAGCAATACCTTCAATGCTTCATATGCTGTTAAATGGTTTCATACCAACCCAAAGCCAGTGTTCTATGCCACAGTGTTGAATATACATCAACACTGTATATTTTGTTTATTTCTGCCACATTATAAGAACCTGCCTTATGATGGATGTGTCTCCCTCTCTGTCTCTCTCACCAGCTCCTGATGGCCCACCTCAGGAAGTTCAGCTTGAGCCTGTATCTTCACAAAGCATTCGGGTCACTTGGAAAGTAAGTAACCAAAGCAGGAAACAGGGACTCTAGCAGTATTTATGCATGTTCAGAGAGCTATTGTTAGGGTGAATATTATAATAACTGTGGATCAGAAGTATTTTATTTTGAATAGAGGAATGGAGACCCTCTTCAGTGCTATGTCTCAATTTGATCAAAAGTAGAGTCCATGAGTTCATACATAGTTTAGTCAAAATTATCGATTTTTCCAATATAATTTAAAAAAATCTCTATTGTTACTGCTGTACTCTAATGCTTGTGACTTGGTTTGTTTTTATTCAGTGTCCTGATAACTGAAAAGTTTTACATATGTTGTTTAACACTGAAACCAGTAGGTTTATAAATATATTAAACCAAACTGTACATCCTGATGAACAGAATAAAGATGCATAGTCACTATGTATAATCTTAATAAGAGTGGCAATTTCCATACCATATTCAGAAATATGTAGGGTAAACTGTTAAAATAAGGTTACAGCATAATGGCCATAAACTTGTGTAGAAATTCTACATGGTTACTGTAACTTATGTAATGGGATGTGAACTTTGCCCTGTAACACAGAACTTTTGGAGTGTCGTGGTAATAATTGTAGAATGCTGGCAATTTATCATACCAGCACACTCTCATTTCAGACAGTTCATGATGGAACAAGATTATCCTGCATATAAAGGAAGCATCTGTGCAGACAGACAGACTATATCTAATGAATTGTCCAGCTAATGCAGACAAACCTCACATGCTAGGGAGTCTTGAGTAGATTAGTAGTAGTTAAAAATAGATACATTGAAAAAACTGTGTCCAGGGGCTGTCCACTGAAGTACAAATACAGGTTTCCCTATCATCAATCCTAAATTTATTCTTCTCCACCCCACAAACATGAGGGTGACATGAAAATACAAATAATATTAAAGGTGCTTTGCACAAAACTCAGTTTTTCCTCCGTGGTCTTGGTTTCTGGGGATGATTCTCCTTTGCTGCTGAGGTATGCATTGTTCTTTGTGGTGCATGTGTCATCTGCAAAGCATTGCTTTTAGTATATAAATCTAATAGCAAAATATAATTATTCAGATTGGGAGGGGAGATGATAAAATTATAAAATGCAGCAAATTGCATCCTATTTAAAATTCCTGCGATGTGTAAGGAAGTGATTTTGCCTTGACTTGTTCAATCAGGAAAAAATTCTTTGCTAGTCCTTTTTTAGTTGTCAGATATACAGTGATAATGTTTGCATCACCTTCATGTCGTACAGTTATACTTTTTGTTGCTGTCAGGGGCGGCTTTAGCCATTTCACCGCCCCAAGCAGGGCGCCACGCCATGGGGGGCGCTCTGCTGGTCGCCGGTCCCGCAGCTCCGGTGGACCTCCCGCAGACGTGTCTGCGGAGGGTCCGCTGGTCCCGCGGCTTTGGTGGACCTCCCGCAGGTACGTCTGCGGGAGGTCCACCGGAGCTGCAGGACCAGCGGACCCTCCGCAGGCACGTCTGCGGGAGGTCCACCAGAGCCGCGGGACCAGCGGACACTCCGCAGGCACGCCTGCAGGAGATCCACCGGAGCCGCCTTCCGCCCTCCCGGCGACCGGCAGAGCGCCCCCCGCGGCATGCCGCCCCAAGCACATGCTTGGCATGCTGGGGCCTGGAGCCGCCCCTGGTTGCTGTGGTTTTCACAGGTAGCAGTGGTTTGTGGCTACAAAGAATAGCATCATATAGCAGGCAAAATGAAGCTCCATAACATACCAGTAGAGAAAGCTAAAGAGGATACATGAAGTGCCATACTTTAATATATTTTACCATTAGCAGGAGAGCACACAGTCATCTTCTGAAATAATGTACACCGTATACTGATTCTGGCCTTATATGAAGAAATACTTAAAGGCTGATTTTGGAGGAGATTTCCAAAAGCACAAATGGGAGTTAGGCACCATTGACTTTCTGTGGGAGTTATGCACCTCATTGCCCATTGGTGTCTTTTGAAAATCTCCTCTTAAGCATTATGAACTCACATCAACACAGATATTTACAGCTGAAATGAAACTTCCTGGCCTAAATTTTCAAAAATTGCCTCCGTCATCATAGGTACAATTTTGCACTCTTAATTAAATGTGGGCACAATCAGCTGTGCCTGCAATTGTATCCATTTAGACATTTAACTACCTAGTCTCTGTGTGCTGTCAGGAAAGTAAATGCATCTAAATTAGTGCAGCTGGAGCTTTTCTTGGTCCCTTTCTTGTACAGAGGGCATTCAGAATCATGGCCAAGACTGATTTGCTCTGTGAAACTACAACACTTTTCAAGTGATGGCATTGTACACTTTATAATAAAATGAACATGCAATAGCATATTATACTGAAAGAACAAATGACATTCACTATAATGTAGCAGTAAGATAATTTATTATAACTCATATACAAATAAATAATAGTATTAATAGTAACAGTGCAACAGTTAAAGTTGCTACACACTCAACCTACCTGACATAAACCACAAAAGCAAGGAAATGGTCATTTAAGCCGCATATCAATACAGACCCTCTATTCTTCTATCCATAAACGCACATCTTAACTCTACTGCAGCTATCATACACCACAGACCATGAACCACAACCTTCACTCTTCTGCTCTAGAGAGGCTCCATAAGAGGCATGATATTCACTTAATAAAAATTATTTTCAGTTCAGTATGGAGCGTTAAGAAGTAGTATTTTGGTTACAGCTGCACCAATCTCCCTTGCTCTCAGTTCCCCAGGTGTCTGACAGGAAACCAGTCACTTTGATTCAGTGGTATTTAGAGTTGTTCTAGAACAGGGGTCGGCAACCTTTCAGAAGTGCTGTGTCGAGTTTTCATTTATTCACTCTAATTTAAGGTTTCGCATGCCGGTATTACATCTTAACGTTTTTAGAAGGTCTCTCTCTATAAGTCTATAATATATAACTAAACTATTGTGTGTAAAGTAAATAAGGTTTTTAAAATGTTTAAGAAGCTTCATTTAAAATTAAATTAAAATGCAGAGCCCCACGGACTGGTGGCCAGGACCCGGGCAGTGTGAGTGCCACTGAAAATCATCTCGCGTGCTCTCTTTGGCAAGCGTGCCATTGATTGCCTACCCCTGTTCTAGAATATAAAGTGTCCACAGATGATCTGTTGGCTCATCTAAACAATGCTAGGTTTCAACATGGTGTTTGAAAAAAGATGACTACTTCTTTCTTTTCTTTTTCTTTTTTGACCAAGGATCTTCCTCACTGGTTAAGCTCAGGCTACTGCTATGCCAGTAGCCCTCCTGTGCCTTTCCCTTGGGACTACTGTTTACCCATCATGATCCTTACTGGGAGACTTCTTTTCTGACAGGGAGACTCTGGGCCTTAGTCTCTATGGCCCCATTTAGGGGTGGAATGGTGACTTTGCTATACAAGTGACATGTACACAACCTCTTGGATACAAACAGGTTGCATCCTTATTGCTTTGCATACGCTAAGATAAGAACATAAGAACGGCCACACTGCGTCAGATCAATGGTCCATCTTGCCCAGTGTCCTGTCTTCTGACAGTGGGTAATGCCAGATGCTGCAGAGGGAGTAAACAGAACAGGGCAATTATGGAGCGATCCATCCCTTGTTGTCCAGTCTCAGCTTCTGGCAGTCAGAGGCTATGGACACTCAGAGCATAGAGTTGTGTCCCTGATCATCTTGGCTAATACCCATTGACAGACCTGTCCTCCATTAACTTATCTAGTTCTTTTTGGAACCCAGCTATACATTTGCCCTTCATATCATCCCCGGGCAACAATTTCCACAGGTTGACTGTATGTTGTGAGAAGCACTTCCTTATGTCTGCTGCCAAGTAATTTTATTGGGTGACCCCTGGTTCTTGCTATATAAAAAGTACAACAGGAAAACATTGCAGCTAACATTTTCAAACCTGCTCACATAGAGTAATGCTCCAAAATCCATATTTATGCACAAGCTGGTCAGGAATTTTTCCACAACAGTTTTTTGTTTTTTGTTGTTTTTTTAAAATTTTGGTCAGAAAATACTGATTTGTCCCAGCCAAAACTTCGTGCAACAATATACTGGTTTTAGCAAAACTTTCTGAAGTACAAGGTGGAGTTTCTGGTCAGAAAAAGACACCCGTCCCAGAATAGCTAATCGGGTATGTCTGCACTTCAACCTGCAGGTGTAAATTCTAGCTTGAGGAGACAGACCCAAGCTAGCTCTAATCAAGCTAGCACACTGAAAATAGACTGTAGCTGTGGTGACAGGAGCAGCAGACAAGACTAGCCACCCCATGTGCGTGCCCAGCATTTCAAACAGGATCATACTCAGGGCATCTACGCCCCTGCCTCTACTGCCACATCTGCACCCTATTTTAACATTTTGGTTTTCAGACATTCAGCCTTTGAACAAAAAAAAATCAAAATTTTCCATTGAGACTGTTTTCACAGAAAAATTAGTTTTCCATCCAAAACCAGTTTTGACAGAAAATTTTCAACAAATTTTCAATTTCAACAAATTATAAGAAAAGGACATATAAGCAAGAAAGTGAATGAATGACCAGTTAACTGAGTATTCTAATACTTCTGCTGTCTATGCTCTGGCGGATTTTTTGTTTTTGTTTTTAGTTTTGTTTTTGGATTTTTTTTTACACAACAAAACTACACTGTCCATTCACAAAGATGGTCTACATTTTATGCAATGGTTATGAAACGGAGTGCGGAGTGCTTCCATCAAGAAAACTATTTGCCTTTTACTTACTCACTTACCCACTAAAATATAACTGTGATATTTCCTTCTTAACTGGGACAAATGTTCTGCATTCCCATGAAGAAATCCAGATTTTTTAAATTCCAACCAGCTTCCCACCCGCCCTCCACCATGGTAAAATATGAAGTTTTACAGTCATGTAAAGAGCAACAAACTGTAAAAGAATTGAGACTATGATGCCACACTGTCAGCTAATGCATTTTTTATAAGATGTGACTTTTTAAAGGAATGTCTTCAGTCACCCAACAGGACAGAGTTATTCAGGAAACCAAGAAAAATAACTGGTCCATTATATATCAGAAAGCATGGTTCTACTCCCACCTGAGGTCTCATGCATGAACTTAGGCCCTGATTCTGCATCTCTTTTGTATACTTCTGCTGAAATCAGTGAGGATTTGGTGTATGAGGGCTTAGTGATTAGGCTATGTATATTTGTCTTTATGACTTCTCATTAGCTAAAGGTCCACGTTGAAACAGTAAAAGAGGTGGCAACCACTCTCTTAGAAAATGTGTTATTACTGGGGGAATTGAAGTATATTCTTATCCTAAGAAAAGATTCCTGCCTGAAGCTTTGTCTCCTTTTTTGGAAACCAAATGCAGTGGAAAATAAACAAGGCATCTGAAAATAAAATCCCGTTACTCTAGGAAATCTGATTATAGACTTCAGTATGGTGTGCTGATGGTAGTGGGAGAGCTTGTTTGGGTAGTCTGCTGGGATATATGTGTGTGTGTGTGTGTGTGTGTGTATTAGTTTTTGTACATGGACCCTAAGTGGTAGTTGTAAATTTTACAATAATTGTATATGCACCCAGAGCATTATATTGGAACATTTTTACAAAATGAAATATAGTTCAACAAATTTCAGCATCTATGTAAGTGGAAACATAACAAACATTTCTGTTCCTAATAGACTTTCTCACCAAGTTAACAATGCTTATTTTATTTTCTACTATATTTTATGCTAGTCTACTGAAATGGAAAGATCTGTCAGTCAGAGTGCAGGAATCTTGTATGGTGACTCAGAACTATAGTGTACAATACATTTACTGGGCACATTTTTTAACATTGGATACCAAACACTTGTTTCAATAGCCATTCAGTGTAGAAATTCCTACATTCTGATTCACTACTGCCTTCAGAGGTCATCTATGCGCCCACAACAGATGTGGCTGCCTCAAAGTCTTGATTTATCCAGACAAAACTTCCAAATCTAAATTAGGCTTCAAAAATATTTCACCATTAGCTATTTTAGTAAAATAGCAGTCTGGAATTCTTTTTAACTCATTGGTGATTATATCCTGGATAATAAACAACTTGGCCCGAAATTTGTTTAGCATAGTAAAGAGTTGTTGCCTTATGAACAGTGACTCCCTCAATTTATGACCTAAAAATAGAGTGGTGTTCAATTAAAGAAAACATTGACTTTCTGTGCAGTTCAAAGTGCTTAAGGGACAGAATTTATTTGCATTTCCACATATATTCTTAACATATAATATTTCCTATCCCGTTCAGGCTCCAAAGAAGCACTTGCAAAATGGAATTATTCGTGGATACCAGATAGGCTACCGGGAGTACAGTGCAGGGGGCAATTTCCAGTTCAACATCATCAGTATTGACACCACTGGAGATAGTGAAGTTTATACCCTGGATAACCTGAAAAAATTCACCCAGTATGGCATGGTAGTACAGGCATGTAACCGGGCTGGAATAGGACCTTCTTCTCAGGAAATCATCACCACTACTCTAGAGGATGGTAGGTCCTAGGCAAGCAAATATCATATATACCATTGTACACATTTTATGATTTCTTTATCAGCCCTTTTATTCTCACTGATGGATACGTTGACCTAATTGTATCTACTGCCTGATTAGTGTTCATTATATAGTAGATAAGAGAATGGTTACACTTGGAAACAATAGTTATATTATAGACAGGTGGGAGGGAACAAATCAACTTGCATGTTGTGTACAAATTTCAAATTGCTAGCTACACAATATAGTTCTGTTTAAGAAATACGACTGTTCTGATTTAATAATGTGCAGTTGTGAGAGAACTTGATTGAGAACATAGCCTTTCTTAGAAACACCCTTGTTTTGATATTGACTCAGTTGCCAATTTCATGCTTTCAACATAGGATCATAGTGTGGTTTGATATCTCGTAAAGTAAAAATACTTATTTTTCAGATAAGTCTACTGTGAAACCCAGAGCTATGCTTATGCTGTAACATAATTTTCCAGCCTAAAATGAGACATGAGTTTTTCCAAGAATGTCCAAACTAATAAAAGCAAAGTCACTGGCACTTTCTGTATATTTCAGGCTGTCCACTGAGAAAAGCAATTCAGAATTACTTTTCTAAACCACACAGAAGAGCACTTCTCAAATAATGATAGAGAGTCCTCTAGTGGAAAAAAAGAGTTATTCCATATGCTATAGAGAGGAGTTTAATATTTTAAAACAGTATAAAAGTAAATTCTAAAACAAGCAACCAAGGAAGATATCAAAAGCCAGATTTTCTGCAGTTTAAATTGGCATAAATCCACTCAAGTCAATGCCAGTTTACACCATCTGAGAATCTGACCTTATGTATGTTAAACAGAGAAACACATTTGTACATTTTTGAATGTTACAGTGTTTGAGGCATATGCTTCAGAGAACACTGGTGTTTTACATTTACTGCAAATCCTGTTAGTACTAGACAGAATACAGCATGATGGAAGACAATTCACTTAAACATGCATGTTTTTACTACTGCAACAGGTGTAAAGTTTTTCTGCTATATCTGGCACATATGGGTACTTTCTTGGGAACATTTTTGTAACATCACTGTGAGGTCATTATGGGAATTGAGGATAAGATAAATCAAGAAGGCAAAATGATAGATTAGCAAGTAGTGCATTTGAAACAGAAATTACTAAATATAAATTTGTTAAAGCTGATTCACAAAAATTTAGAACATTTTCAAATTTTCAATTTTTTCAAAAAACTGTAAATTTTGATTTAGAAAAAATCTCAAAGATATTCAAAAAATCATTTTTTCTGTATATTTCAATCAGCTCTATAATTTATTTTCCTTTTAGTAGCAAGGGCAAATCCTAATGAAGAGGAAGTCAGTGAGGGTCCAAAGATATTTCTGGGAAGTGAACTGTACTTTCAAAAACAAACGTAGCAGTAACCAAGCAGTTCCATCGGTAGCAAAGTAGAAACAGCTTAAAATAATGGATTTTGCTTAAGTGATGAAAATTGAAATTGTAGTAGAAAGGGACTCTTCCAAGAAGTGGGTATAATTGTTATTTAATTTGTGTCTCCAATGAAGAAGAAAATATATATGTGCATTTTAAACATTCAGTTTCACACTGGTGACTGTAATCTCTTAAGAATACAGTTTTACTTGTGCACAGAAGTTATCTAGAGCTAAAATTGGTGAATATCTCATTCCAGTACCCAGTTGCCCTCCAGGGAATGTCCAAGCCACTGCTACATCACCAGAAACGATCTCCATTTCCTGGTCTACACTTGCCAAAGAAGCCCTGAATGGGATTCTACAGGGATTCAGAGTTATTTACTGGGCAAATCTCTTGGATGGAGGTAAGCAGCTTTAACCAATCCATCAGGTGTGTGCCAATAGCAATGACAGGATAACTGGAAATTCGTAGCGGTTAATATCATTTTGTCCTCCAGTATGAAAAGCATATCGGAAAACTTTACATTTTCTTTCATCATCATTTTACACAGAGCATCATACATCTCTGTCTGAATCATTTTGTACAGAACTTTGAGTAGCTGACAGGTTGTTACAAAACTATTTATGAACACACACATGTTCAAAAGAGAATTTTGGCAAGTGTGGGAGTATCATCAGTTCCTCTTTACCTCCTCAGAGTTGAAGCTACTGCCTTTCCTTTAAAGATTACTGTGCTAGTTTTAGCAGCATTTTCAAAATACCTGTTATCTAATTATTCATCCAGGAAGAACAAAATTAAACACAGGAATCCTTGTTTAAATACCACAACTGTTTTTAAAAATATATATTTTTAAATACTCAAAGGTTTCTTGTTTTCCGAGGGGGGGGGAAAGAAACCTACCTGGCATTTCTTTTTCTTAAGGTCAACAGAATTACCTCTGAAATCATTTTGTATTATGGACTTGTCTTCAGTGATTGGCTTTTGAGGCCCATAATGTAGGGGATTTCTGTTTTGTAATTAGCAAATGGCTTAAAGTATTTCAACCATTTTGGTAAATAAACAAGTTGCAGTTTATCTGACAGTAGCACTTTTCATCTCCATGTGATTTGAAACAAAAATTACATAGTAAAGTGTGTGTGTACACTAAGTAGTGACACTGTGAACATAACACCATCCTCCTCGATAGATCTGCTCCCAGTATTTTTATTTTTTTTTTAGTTATATGCTGACAATGTGCTTTTGCCTCCACAATTAGGGTGAAGGAAGGAAACAGGTTTGGGGCAGCTTTCCCCTCCCCCAACATGTATTTGAAGTGCTCAGATGTTTGGAAAGTTAATATAGATCCTAAGGGAGGTGATCAAGTGTGCATGCATTTACCACATTCTGCAGTTTATCATGATATCACCTCAATATTTGTTTCCTTTTTGTGGACTATAGTGAACAATACATTTTAACTTTTTTTTTTTAACTCTTGCTAGCAGTGCAGAGCTGTCTCAGCTCTGGCAGAATGAGCTGGATTATATTCTGGTGTGTGTATCCATCAATGGAATAGTTACTGGGGGGAGGGATAGCTCAGTGGTTTGAGTAAACCCTGCTAAACCCTGGGTTGTGAGTTCAATCCTTAAGGTGGCCACTTAGGGATCTGGAGCAAAATCAGTGCTTGGTCCTGCTGGTGAAGGCAGGGGACTGGACTCAATGACATTTCAGGGTCCCTTCCAGCTCTGTGAGATAGGTATATCTCCATATATTACTGGATAAATTCATGGTGGTTAAGTCCATTAATGGCTATTAGCCAGGATGGGTAAGGAATGGTGTCCCTAGCCTCTGTTTGTCAGAGGATGGAGATGGATGGCAGGAGAGAGATCACTTGATCATTGCCTGTTAGGTCCACTCCCTCTGAGGCACCTGGCATGGCCACTGTTGGTGGTAGACAGGATACTGGGCTAGATGGACCTTTGGTCTGACCCAGTATGGCTGTTCTTATGTACCATAATTAAATTCCAATTGTCTTGCCAAATTCTATCCTATGCTAGTTACACCTGTTCAAACATGAGGTTGCACAGGTGTAAATGAGGGCAGAATGTAACCCGGAGGCTCACTATGGTGATAATGCTCAAGTGAGAAATCTTATGAGGTACAGTGACTATTCATTGGTGAATGAAAAATAAAGATGAGAAAATGTGCAGTCCTGATTCAAGACAAGGTAATTTTTTTTCATTGACTTCAGTAGGTTTTGGATTAGGCCCTACACTGCTGAAAAGCTACATAACAGTATAGCCTGCTATACCCTGCAAAATGCAGCTATTGGACCTGAAATTATAACTTTGAATCTCCTTATCTTGTTAGATATATTTTCTGCCCTAGTTGTTCTTTTAAAGCATTTTTGCACATGAATCATGTTTTCCAGCTTAGTACATTAAGGTTTATGTGATAAGCCCCATCTCTCCGTGCAAGTGAATTTATTTTTACCACATTTAAATCTATCATTAACTAATGCTTCTGACCATAGTGCACTTTACAGTAGAGCTAGGCAAATTTTTTCAAACAAAAAGCGTTGTTTGTTTAACTTTACAAAAAATGGCCTTTTTTCAGACATGAAAACTGTTGTAGAAATTGTTGACTTTTTTTAATGTTTTTATTTTGAGGGGAAAATATTGTATGATTATTATCAATTTTTAAATTGTAAGTATTGTAAGTACCATTATAGAAATATTTTATTTACCGAAAAGCTGTTTCTGAGTAAATGCAAAATTTCAATAACCATTTTGACAGTGGTTTTGATATATTTCAATTAAAAAAAGGCTAAATAAATTAAAAAGTTAAAAACAAATTTGCTGTTTATCATGTGAAAAGGAACTGAGATAAAAATTTCAAATTTCAAATGTCATTTTTTCCATCTGCTCTATTTTATAATAATGATCAGTGTGAGCATTTAAGGTATCTCTTTAATAATCACAAAATATTCTTTCTCTTTCATTTAAATTAATGGGGATATACCTATCTCCTAGAACTGGAAGGGACCTTGAAGGGTCATTGAGTCCAGCCCCCTGCCTTCACTAGCAGGACCAAGTACTGATTGTGCCCCAGATCCCTAAGTGGCTCCCTCAAGAATTGAACTCACAACTTTGGGTTTAGCAGGCCAATGCTCAAACCACTGAGCTATCCCTCCCCCCATGAGTGCATATTTTTTAATCAGAAGATTCCCGATTTATTTTTATACAAATATAGACATGTATGATTAAAAGAAGAATAGCATTGCCAATAACTTGGTTCACTTTTTGTTCCCTAGAGCTGGGAGAGATTAAAAATGTCACTACAACACAGCCCTCGCTAGAGCTTGATGCCCTGGAAAAATATACCAACTACAGCATCCAGGTGTTGGCATTCACACGAGCTGGAGATGGAGTCAGGAGTGAACAAATTTTCACCCGCACTAAAGAGGATGGTAAGAACTATGAACTTCTCCATAGCCAGCCTGCCACATGACACTGCTTGATTTGGCCCAGATTTTCAAAGCAATGTGTGTACAACACCCAGTGTGCATGCACAAACTGGGATTTGCATGCATAGCTCTTCAGTTGTGAGCACATGTTCAGTGCTGTGTGCACAGTTTGAAAAAAATTGGGCATTTCTATTTATTCATTTCTTTTATGGCCAGGTTAAGGATTAAGGCCCCAGTTCAGGAAAGCATCTAAGAATGTGATTAATTTTAAGCATGTTCGTATTTTTTTTAAATGTAACAACAGTTTATTTAACAACTTTGACATGTTCCTGTTTCTTAATTATCCTTGAGGTAGACTTTCTAAATCAATAGAAGGTAGGAGCCTAACCTGCTTAGGCACTTTTGAAAATTCCACTAGGCACCTAGCTGCATCTTTGAGCACCTTAATACCTTTGAAAATCTGTTCTCCAAAGGTCAAGGATGTTTTGGCAGAGATAGGAGTGTGAGGCACAGAGCTGACTGAATAATATTAGTTCAATAATTTCTTCAGTGACATTTGTGATATTTTTTCAAATAAATTAGTCAATAGTTTTTTTCTTTATTATTCATCCAATTTATAGATAATGCATGAATATTAGTAAAATTGATATGGGAAGGGGATTTACAGAAATGCGTAAGGGAGGGGGTGTCCAACTCCTATTGACTTTCATTCATTGAAGAATTCCATTAAGTTAATCAAACCAAGTATTAAGGGGTTGGTTCTGAAATTTACCCCCATTTTAATGTCACTTTACACTGACAGAGTGGTGTCAAGGGGCCTCACGGCAAATGAGGATCAAGCTATTGCAGGATGGCACTAGGCCTTTAGAAAGGAAGAGGCTACGTACCTGTGACTCATCAGCTGCCTCCTAACTGAGTCTTTTTAGGGCTGGTCTACACTGGGGAGGGCCGGGGGGAATCGATGTAAGATATGCAACTTCAGCTATGAGAATAGCATAGCTGAAGTCAATGTATCTTATTTCGACTTACCTCCCGTCCTCACGGCGCAAGATCGACAGCCACGGCTCCCCCGTTGACTCCTCTTCTGCGTCTCGCCCTGGTGAAGTTCTGGAGTCGACGGGGAGCGCGGCGGAGATCAATTTATCACTTCTAGACAAGACATGATAAATCAATCCCCGATAGACCGATCACTACCCACCGATCCGGCGGGTAGTGTGGACGTACCTTTAAGAGGGCACCTGGCCCATATAAAATGGGAGTTGCCTGGAGGAGTTAATGAGGGAAAGGGCAGGTGAGAGCTGTCAGGGACCAAAAGATTGGAGGTGCTTGAAGGAAGCTGTAGGAGATTTGTGGGGGAAGGCTGAAAGCAGGAGAGCAGCAAGTTGGGTTTGCAGGCTGACTAAACCAGTGAGCTAGGGCTGGAGGCAAGAGAGGGTGTTGCCTGCTGACTTCTAAGCCAGAGAGCCAAAGCTACGGGCTGAAGGTAAGGGAGCAGTGTAGGGTTTATCTGCTGACACCTCTGTGGTGGAGAGCTGGAGCCAGGTGAGCAATGGAAAGGCCTATCTGGTGGTTTGTGTGAGATATGAAAAGTTAACTGAACAGGAGGAACAGTGGTGCCCTCCATCGTAGTGTCTGGGGGAAGGGTGTTCCTTCTGGGAAGAGTGGATTATATCCCAGCTGGAAAGTCTAGGGTAGCTGACTTGGTTAAAGGACAGGAGTGAACTGAAGAAGAGCCCAGGAGTGATGGCAGACACAGGAGTTTGATATGTGAAGTGTTGAGGAACTAGATGTCTTGGGGTTTTAAGGGACTATCTGCACTTGGGTGATAAATGGACTGTTTGGGGACTGTTGTTATGTGCTGTTTGAACTATGCTTTTGTAATAAACTGGTCCCAAGGAGAGACATTGTTAGGCAAGAGACTGTCATGGAGGTTTTGGGCTGCCTGAGAAGGTAAACTGAGGCAGTTGTGCCTGTTCTGTCACAGCCTGCTGCTAGAGGGCACTCCAGGCAGAGCCACCCTATGACACATGCCCTTAATGTATATTTCTTTCCATTATTCACTCAGCTTTACTCAGGCTCTTTGTTCCCAGATTTGTTTTTATTTTCAATATTTACATAGTTCTTTTTATTACTTTGAACAAAGACGGATTAACCGCGAAAGCAGGAGCACGTCTTATGATTCATAAATGTAGTTCTACTTCCAGAGCTCAGTAGAAGCAGCTATGTTTTAACTCCTTTAGAGAGACAAGGTGGGTGAGGGAATATCTTTTACCTTTATCTTTTATTTTTCAAGAGCTTATCTTTTATTGGACTAACTTGTTTTCATGAGAGACATCACTTCAGCCCCCTTGTCTCTCTGATATTCTACTACCAACACAGCTACAACACTGGAAACTCCTTTAGTTCATCAGCAGCAATTACTCTGTCTGAAACTGCCTTGAGATGCTGCTTCCCACTCTGTATGTCTTAGCCACACCCCAAAAGACAGTGAAATCCTTTCAAATCATTTTGTAAGACTATATGTTTGGGCTGTCAGAGCACGTAGAATCATAGAATCATAGGACTGGAAGGGACCTAGAGAGGTCATTTAGTCCTGTCCCCTGCACTCATGGCAGGACTAAGTATTATCTAGACCATTCCTGACAGGTGTTTGTCTAACCTGCTCTTACAAATCTGCAATGTTGGAGATTCCACAACCTCCCTAGGCAATTTATTCCAGTGCTTAACCACCCTGACAGTTAGGAAGATTTTCCTAATGTCCAACCTAAACCTCCCTTGCTGCAATTTTAACCCATTGCTTCTTGTCCTCTCCTCAGAGGTTAAGAAAAACAATTTTTCTCCCTCCTCCTTGTAACAGCCTTTTACGTACTTGAAAACTGTTGTCATGTCCCCTATCAGTCTTCTCTTTTCCAGACTAAACAAACCCAATTTTTTTAATCTTCCCTCATAGGTCATGTTTTCTAGACATTTAATCATTTTTGTTGCTCTTCTCTGGACTTCCTCCAATTTGTCCACATCTTTCCTGAAATGTGGCGCTCAGAACTGGACACAATACTCCAGTTGAGGCCTAATCAGTGTGGATTAGAGCGGAAGAATTACATCTTGTGTCTTGCTTACAACACTCCTGCTAATACATCCCAGAATGACGTTCTTTTTTTTTTTTTTGCAACAGTGTTACACTGTTGACTCATGTTTAGCTTGTGGTCCACTATGACCCCCAGACCTCTTTCCTCAGTACTCCTTCCTAGGCAGTCATTTCCCATTTTGTATGTGTGCAACTGGTTGTTCCTCCCTAAGTGCGGTACTTTGCATTTGTCCTTATTGAATTCCATCCTATTTACTCCAGACCATTTCTCCAGTTTGTCCAGATCATTTTGAATTTTAATCCTATCCTCCAAAGCACTTGCAACCCCTCCCAGCTTGGTATCATCTACAAACTTTATAAGTGTACTCTCTATGCCAGTATCTAAATCATTGATGAAGCTATTGAACAGAACCAGACCCAGAACCAATCCCTGTGGGACCCCACTCATTATGCCCTTTCAGCATGAGTGTGAACCACTGATAACTACTCTCTGGGAACAGTTTTCCAATCAGTTTTGCACCTACCTTATAGTAGCTCTATCTAGGTTGTATTTCCCTAGTTTGTTTATGAGAAGTTCATGTGAGACAGTATCAAAAGCTTTACTCAAGTCAGGATATACCATGTCTACCACTCCCCCTGCTCCCCATCCACAAGGCTTGTTACCCTGTCAAAGAAAGCTATCAGTTTGGTTTGACACGATTTGTTCTTGACAAATCCATGCTGACTGTTACTTATCACCTTATTATCTTCTAGATGTTTGCAAATTGATTGCTTAATTATTTGCTCCATTATCTTTCCCGGTACAGATGTTAAGATGACTGGTCTGTAATTCCCCCGGTTGTCCTTATTTCCCTTTTTATAGATTGGCACAATATTTGCCCTTTTCCAATCTTCTGGAATCTCTCCCATCTTCCATGACTTTTCAGAGATAATTGCTAATGGCTCAGATATCTCCTCAGTCAGTTTCTTGGGTATTCTAGGATGCATTTCATCAGGCCCTGGTTCTTTGAAGACATCTAACTTGTCTAAGTAATTTTTAACTTGTTCTTTCCCTATTTTAGCCTCTGACCCTACCTTATTTTCACTGACATTCACTATGTTAGACATCCAATCACCACCAACCTTCTTGTTGTGGCACTCTAAAATGCCATGAGCTTGAAGTTGCTATAGATGTGTCTTTCGCTTCAACAAATGTCTAAAAATAATTTTAAAATTGTAAAATACTGTAATATGTTCTCAAAGGACTTTTGCATTTGAGGTGACAGGAAAGCCAATGTGGCAATACTTGAGTAAATATTCCATTCCAGGGACCTAGCACTGAGGGCTCCGCCCCCATGTCAAGAGTGGGACACGCTGTTCCAGGGGAGCTCAGGAAGAATTCTGTCTCAGGGAGGCAGAATTCCTCTCAGAGCACCTGAGGGTACAGAGGGAGAGCACCGCTTCTATGTCCCTTCAGGGAGAGTAGAGCATACCACCAAATGTGTGCTGGCCAGTCTTATGACGGAGGGGTAGGGTCATGTCTCTTCCTTCTCCCTGACCAGGGCCGCCCAGAGGGGGTGGGGGCAAGTGGGGCAATTTGACCCAGGCCCCGGGCTCCGCAGGGTCCCCCACGAGAATGGCTGAGGCTCCCTCCCCAGCCCCACCCGACCCCGTCTCCGCCCCTCACCCGGAGCCTCAGCCCATCCAGCAGCTTCCCGGGACAGCGCTGCAGCGTGGCTCCGGCGAGGCCCCTGAGCTCTGCCCCGCTCAGAGCCGCGTGGTCAGGGGGTGGGGCTGCGAGCTGCAGCGAGGCCTGAGCTCCCTCCGCTCGGCTTGGAGCTTGCAGCCTCGCCCCCTCACCACGCGGCTCTGAGCGGGGAGGGGCTCAGGGGCCCTGCCGGAGCCACGCTGCAGGGCTGTCCCGGGAAGCTCCTGGATGCGCTGAGCTCTGGAGGGGGGGAGCCGGGGGTAAGGGGCCGGGGCTGGGGGGGGGGGGTTGGCTAAGGGGCAGGTAGTCCCAGGGACAGTCAGGGGACAAGGAGGGGGCAGAGGTTGGGGAGGGCAGTTAGGTTGGATCGTGAGCGTTCTAGGGGTCTGTCAGAACTCAGCGGGGGAGTGGATAGGAGTCGGGGCAGTCAGGGGACAGGGAGCAGGGTGGGGTCGCAGGATGGTGGTGGTGGGGTCTCTGGGGGATGGTGAGGGGACAAGGAGCAGGATGGGTCGGGGATTCTGACGGGGGGCGGGCAGTCAGGGGGCAGGAAGTGGGTGGGGGTCAGATAGGGGGCAGGGCCAGGCTGTTTGGGAGGCACAGCCTTCCCTACCCTAAAGCTCATTCAGCAGTTTGAGGCTTGCAGAAGAGCCAAGCTGTTAGCTTTTTCATTAGGGCTACCATCCCTTTCACTTCTCAAATGCCAAATTATAGTCTACATTTAATTTCAGTGCCATAGGGAGATTCATGTCAGGGGAGGGTAGCTTCATTTAAAATTAGCCACTGGGGGAGGGATCACATGAGAAGAGCAATATCCTACACCACCTGCCTCCTTCCCGACCCTACCAAGGGAGATCCCCCCTCCCCTACATTCCCTGAGGCTCGAGAGGGATTAATTCAGTGGTTCTCAAACTTTTATACTGGTGACCCCTTTCACATAGCAAACCTCTGAGTGCAACCCCCCCCCTTATAAATTAAAAACACTTTTTTATATATTTAACACTATTATAAATGCTGGCGGCAAAGCGGGGTTTGAGGTGGAGGCTGACAGCTCGCGACCCCCAGTAATAACCTCGTGACCCCCTGAGGGGTCCTGACCCCCAGTTTGAGAAACCCTTGGTTAATTTAATTTTAGCACCCTGTGTCCATTCACATGCATGTGCTATTTTGAGCATTTCAGTTTTCACAACATAGGCTCATCCCAGATTTTGGAACAAGCTCAAATGCTCAGTTCGTGGAGTATGTACGTAAGCGATACTAAAGACAAACCCACCGTAACCTTCTCCAGTTTGTGAGGGACCCCATGGAGCCAGTCTCTAGGAAACAGATAAATGCATGGAGGTTAAGTTCATTAATGGCTATTAGCCAGGATGGGTCAGGAATGGTGTCCCTAGCCTCTGTTTGTCAGAGAGTGGAGATGGATGGCAGGAGAGAGATCACTTGATCATTACCTGTTAGGTTTACTCCCTCTGGGGGACTTGGCATTGGCCATTGTCGGTAGACAGGATACTGGGCTGGATGGACCTTTGGTTTGACCCAGTATGGCTGTTCTTATGTTCTAAACTAAATGAACCCAAAGTTATGGAGACAGATATGAGTCAGGGAAGCCAGCAGAGTATCAGAAACCTGGAAAAATCTCTGACTGGATGGGCTCAGGCATTTGGTCACGAGCTGAGGTGTTTCAAAAGTTTTGGGTTTTTTTTAAGCAGAATTCTTGTATTGTTTCTTTAAACAATCAAACTCAGCAAGCAGCAAATATTTGGCCACACACTTCTGAAGCCCCAAATCATATTCAGGTTTTGGCAGACTAATTGCAGCTTTTCAATTAAAAAACCCATAACAAATTTTGAAGGAAAGCAGACATTGTCCGTGATTTTTTTCTGCTTTTTAAAACCCCTAGATTTCGATCCAGAAAAAGTTTTGACGGAAAATATTTGTCCAACCCTTTTAATGAGCTTTAGTGCCTTTTAGCACTAGCTGATGCTGAGAACCAGTGATACCTTGTAAAGAAGTTTTCTCAAAACTGGGTTTGTGCCGAGATGCAGAAGGTTTATTTTTCCCAGGGCTGCCCATTGCAGGGAGCAAGTAGGGCAATTTGCGCCGGGCCCCGCAGGGGCCCCCACAAGAATATAGTATTCTATAGTATTGCAATTTTTTTTATGGAAGGGGCCCTCGAAATTGCTTTGCCCCAGGCCCCCTGAATCCTCTGAGCGGCCCTGTCCCTGACTCCTTTTGGGTGTCTTGCTCCCTGGGATGCATGGAGTGAGCAGTCTCCGCATTCTGAAAAGCACAGAGGCAGTGATTGTGTCTGGTTCAAAAGGGGGCTCCTTTAACCCTCCTCCTCCCTGAAAAACCACAGAGGTGTTAAGCAGTATCTGGCCCTAAACCAGTAAGCCCAAATTTTTCAGATATTGCAAGAGTCAGCTCAATGGCCCTACTGTTTAATTCTTCAACAGGGAATCTCATTTAACATATGTAGATATGAAATAGTGACATTATCTATATACATATCTTGTACCAGCTTCACTGCAGTTATTTTCATTGTGGTACAGATCTTTGTTAAGATAGTGAGAGGGTTAAAACTAGAAATGGTCCAAACTAAAGCCATGGAGCCAAACACCCCTGAACTTTGAGGAAGTTAGCATCTGAATAATGCTGCTGGCTGCTCTTTCTACAAACTCTGGTGGTAAATATATGACATCTTCAGAAGAGTTCAGCTCTGGAGAGCTCATATCTTCTACTTATGGTCGCTCATCTCTACTTCAATTGAGGCCAGAGTATCCCAATCTTCAGTAATAAACTTATTCTTGAGTGTCTTTACCTTACCATCAAGCCTCCTAATTCTTTATTATTATTATTGGGTTATATCATGTCGTTTTTGTTTTTTTTGTTTTTACATCAGTAGGAAGTTTTCCTTAAATCAATGGCCTGGTATGTCCCAGTATTATTGATAAAGGCACACTGTGGCCATTCATCACTTAAATATGGGTTCCCAGCTCTGATATACATGTCCATAAATCTAGAATAGCTTTAGCAGCCCTGAAATAGACAAAATGTTTTCTTCCCAAGTAGCAAATGTAAACAGTAACCCAAGTGATAAGGAAATCAGGCTAGAGAAAATGAGTTTGGATTTGGATTTCTTGTAATAATCAATACTGATTTTAGACACCAGAGGTCAGACATAGCTGCTGTTGAGCTTAGGAAATGAGAGATTCCAGCTGAGAATGTGAAATGAGGCTTCCTTTTAAGGTGGCATCATTAATGTTTTTGTATAGCTTTTCTCCCCAGGATCCTTCGGAAAAAGTAATTATTCCTCTCAGAGATCCTTGTGGCACCATGAGAAGTGGAGCAGAAACTTCCTATTTTAAGAATTCATTGCATTTTACCCTACCCTTTTCACTCTCAATGGAGCCACTCATAAGCCAAGTGTCTTCTTCACCCGTGGATTTATTTTACTGATCATTAAAAATTAAAATAGATTTTCTAATTCTCTCCCTCCTTGGGTTTAAACTGCATTTTCACAAGCTATATTTGATGGCATGGGGATTGAATTATGTCCTTCATATTTCTTTATTGGAAATGATACATTATAAAACCTTAATTAAAACAATGAATCTCTATTCTTTATTAGATAGACCCATTGAGCCAGATCCTCAGCTAGTGTAAATCAGCACAGCTCCATTGATTTCAATGGAACGACACCAATTTGCACAAGCTGAGAATCTGGGCTATTAACTCACTCAAGGTTCTGTTAAAAAGGGACACTTAGATGTGGGTACATACTGCCCAATTTGGCCTTGTGGCAGCCTTAATCTGCTATGTCTGATTTTGTATTATTGCATAGCTGCCATATACAGCTTTTGGGACTCGGGTGATCCAGAAGGATACATGTGTCTTTCTGTCTTGCTTTTCAAATTCACTCTTTTTTATTTTAAAACATTCTGCTCATCTTGTCTAGAGGGAATACAAGTTTAGGCAGCAGTGCCTTTTTTTCCACCCAAAAGAGTTGGGTGCCAGACATAATCGTTAGTGGCTTGGCTCTGTATACTGCAGAGTCAAAATCCTGTGTACAGAGCAAAGCTTTGCTCTCACAGGGGTGATAGAGCCTTCAAATGTACCATTCATGGCACTTTTGCCTCCTGGGTGTCTAGTACTGTGAAGAAAAATAGCAGCTACACACCTGCTGTGAGAGAGCTCCTGGAGCCACTCTGGATCCCCACGCTCTACCATCAGTAAATTCTATTCCCTAAATCCTCGTCCTCTCAGTATAATTTTCCTCTCCCACCTTTCAACACATTTTCACGCAGCCACAGGGACAGCACAAAGTGCTCCCTTTCCTACATGGCAGGAAACATGCTATCTCTATGCTGTTTTTATGCTCATATTGTCCATGGGATGAAACTTGGGGTCTAATGTCCAATCATAAGGATAGCTTTGAGTCATGTTTAGTGTTTTGGTGTTGAGTCTTTCTTTCCACCCAACTCACCTTTATTCTGTCTCACCCCTGGCAGTCACTGAAAAACAGTCCATAGTACATGCCATGTCTAGCTTGTCATTGTTAGGTATTAGAGGACGCAAAGAGCTTGTGAGAATGATGGAATTCTCAGGCTGCAACCAAAAGATCACCTTTGAATTCACCCTCTTAAAATTGCTACAGCCATTAGCCAATTTTGAGAAAACATGTGGGATTATCTTTCCTATCATAACCAGAAGCTATTTTGCACAGTCAGTCAGGAATTTTCCAACAAAATACGTCTTCATGGGAAAATATCAGTTACTTGAAATCTAAACTTTTAATGAGAAGGGGTTGGTTTCAATCTCTCCGTCTGCGCATTTTTGAAAAAAAGAATTGAAATTGTCAAAGTCTTGTTCTGACATTTTCAAAATGTTTTGACTGTATTTTTGTCTGTATTTTTATTGTATTTTTGTCTGTATTTTTATTGTATTTTTGTCTGTATTTTTTCTAGATTATCAACTCTCAACCTTTTTTGTGATTTCAATTTTTCATTCTGTTTTGGGACAGAAAAACATTCAAACTCTGAAAAACTCTAGCAGGAAAAACTCTAACATTTCCTGCCCAGCTGTACTATTAGTTCCATAGAAAAGAGTGGCAATGGTGACAGTGGCTACCAGTGTAGGACTGTGAGCATGTCTCTCAGTAATAAGGTCAGCAGCGCATACCACCACCAAACACAGGTTCTTCAGAATATTCAGAGATCACATTTAATAAGCATCCCAGTTATTTTATTATATAAACCAACTCTATGCTCCAGAATAGAACACTTTCACAGCCTCATGTAGTTTTCCTGAATGCAGAAGCCGGATATGTGTGTATGTATGTTTGTATATATATCTAGAGAGAGAAGATTATTGAATTTCATCGTTCAGTTAAAAACAAACTTGGATTTACATGTCACAGCAATATCCTTCAGGGTTTTCCGAATTAATATCTAAAATGAAAAATTATTAGCAATTAAAGTTTGTCAATATCTGCACCTTATAGGAGAAAATATAGGAATCCGCTGAAAATTAAAGCTTTTCATGTGTCTGGAAAACTCTAGATCAATTTTGAATTAATCCTTCAGCAGTTGACAGATAAGAGCCACTCCCGTCAGAACCTCTCCCCATGGATCAAACACTAATTTGGCAATAAATTATTTTAAACTCGCTTATCTAGTTGCAGTGATTTTCAGGAGACATTACTAACCATAAAGGAATCTCCCACTGGGCTAAGTAATTACCCAGGAGAGCCAGGTTTCATTCTTCAGCAGCAGTAACAAATAGCATTTCTAATGAGCTGGATATAAATATTGAGCTGAATGCTGTCAAACATCAATATTTATTCTGGATTGGATAGAATCTACTAAATGAATTAGCCTTTCAGAGCAAGGATTGGTGGGGAGGATGGGGGGATTTTGATGTGAATATAATGATGAGCTCCTTATTTGGACTCTTAGTAACATTCTCAATATGGTATAAATAGAAAATGCTGGATTACAGGAAGCTTCCATAGTATTTTGAATGTCTGCATCTTAAGCAAAATTGTAGTTGGTGGTACTTACCAATCAGCTTTCTTACATTGTTTAGAAAAAGATTAGATGCAGCTGAGTGGCAGTGTACTACAAAGCTGATTTATCTATGCACAGGGGCGGCTCTAGGTTTTTGGCCGCCCCAAGCAGTCATGCCCGGGAGGCGCCCCCGAGCCGCGGGAGCAGCGGACCTCCCGCGGGCATGACTGCAGAGGGTCCACTGGTCGCGCGGCTCGGCTGGACCTCCCGCAGCTGCGGGCGGTTTGCAGGTCCGGCGGCTCCGGTTGAGCTGCCGCAGTCATGCCCGCGGGAGGTCCAGCCGAGCCGCGGGACCAGCGAACCGTCCGCAGTCATGCCTGCGGGAGGTCCACTGGAGCCGCCGGCCGAGCGTCCCCTCCTCAGTCATGCCTGCGGCAGGTCCGCTGCTCCCGGGGCTCCGGTGGACCTCCCGCAGGCATGACTGCGGCAGGTCCGCCGGCCCAGCCTGCCGCCCCCCCGGGAAAGGGCCGCCCCAGGCAGGTGCTTGCCCCGCTGGGCTCTGGAGCCGGCCCTGTCTATGCACATGTAGAAACTGAAGTTTTCCTTAAATGCATTTCAAAGGCTGAGGCATTTAACTATGAAACTAATTTTAACTGCAAACATAGGCCCCAATCTCACTAGCTTCTCCTTGCGAGCAGACTTTACCACCTATGTGGTACCTATTAATTTCAGTGAGATCTGGACAGGGATAAAGTTCTGTCTATGCCAGGGCTTGGCAAACTTTTTGGCCTGAGGGGCACATCGGGTTTTCAAAATTGTACAGAGGGCCGTTTAGGGGAGGTTGTGCCTCCCTAAACAGCCAGGCGTGGCCCGGCCCCCACTCCCTATCTGATCCTCCCTGTTCCCTGTCCCCTGATGGGCCCCCTGGAACCTCTGCCCCATCCACCCCTCCCTGTCCCCTGGACCCTCCACCCCGACTGCGCCCCACCGCCCCATCCAACCCCTCCTGTCATTCCTGACTGCCCCCCCTGGGAACCCCTGCCCCATCCAACCATCCCTTCTCCCTGACCACCCCCGGAACCCCTGCCCCTGCCTGACTGCCCACCACCACCCCATCCAACCCCCCTCTCCTTCCTGACTGTCCCCCCAGGACCCCTGCTCCCATTCAGCCACCTGTTCCCCACCCTGTGACCGTCCCAACCCCATCCACAGCCCTGCCCCCTGACCACCACCCCAAACTCCCCTGCCCTCTATCCACCCCCCTGCTCCTGCCTCCTTACCGTGCTGCCTGGAGCACCTGTGGCTGGCGGCGCTACAGCCGCGCCACCCAGAGCATCAGGACAGGCAGCTGTGCCACCCGGCTGGAGCCAACCACACCACCGCGCAGCACAGAGACCTGGGTCCGGCCGTGGGTCTGCATTGGCACTGCAGGCAAGATCTCACAGCCCCGCTGCCCAGAACATTGCGCTGGCTGTGCAGTGAGCTGAGGCTGCGGGTAGGGGGAACAGCGGGGGAGGGGCCGGGGCTAGCCTCCTGGGCCAGGAGCTCAGGGGCTGGGCAGGAGGGTCCCACAGGCTGCCGTAGTTTGCTCACCTCTGGTCTATGCAGATCAGCTTGCAGAACTAGGCCCTAAGATGGTATGTATTTAGTAGCAATTTTTTTATGATACTGAAAAGACCAGATCAGCAACCAAAATTTTCATTCCACAGGAAATTACAACATTAAAAAGAAATTCAGAATCAGAACAATAAGCTGAAATTCCCCATTCAAAAATTCAGAAAAAAATGTATTTGGAACCATCAAAATGGTTTGTTTTGATACTATCAAAACATTTCTTTTTGATAGTGTTGAAAATCTTGTTTTAATTTTTATGTTACGGGTGTATCTATAATTAAAATAATATTTAATGTATTCTAAGTTGAAATGATAATGATAATGAAAATGTTCAACACTATCTAAACAAAATGTTTAGACATTATCAATATGAAATATTCTGAATTTTTCCCATAGAAAATTTTGTTGAAATGGACTCATTCCCACAAAACATTTAGATTTTTTACTGACTTGCATTTTTCAGTGGAAAACTTTTCTGTCAAAAAAAAAAATCAAACGGCTTTCACACTAAATAGACCTTGTAGCATGTTGTAATAAGTACAATTTATTGCGTACTTTTCATATAAGTTTAATATTTTATGGACGTTCTCACATATACAAATTGTACACAATAGGAAGAGGCTATGCCTATATATCTGAAGTTGTAGAAAAATTATACAGTATATTGTATGCTTAAGAAATATGAGTGCATATAATTAAATTCTTTCTCATAATGCAAATACACAGGGAGGCAGGGTTAATGTTGTACACAGAAAATTAAATATGACATTTCCTGACTTGAGTGTTTAACTATGCAGCCTTAATTAGTTTTTTCATGTAGTTTGTGATGCAATACATAAGGATTTACTGTAAATAAATAATTGTGTGGATATAGAGGTATATAAATATATGCACATTTATATTATAAATATGTAGAGCACATAATTTCACATATGTAATCTCTGCAAAGATTCAATAATATTTGTGGGCGGGAGAATGATATATAAAATATTAATTATAGTAAATACTTCACTGGATGCAATTGACTCTTGGTAGGATTTCTTCCCCTTTCTTTCCATTTCTTGAGTACATTAAGACCTCTGAGCTGTTTTCTTGTTAGATATGCTGTACTGTACAGGTCAGTCTTTTTCGATTGTGTTGGTCCACTTTGATAACTATACATTTTGCTCTTTCAGTTCCAGGTCCTCCTGCTGGAGTTAAAGCAGCTGCAGCATCACCATCCACAGTATTTGTGTCCTGGCTCCCCCCATTTAAGTTAAATGGTGTCATCCGAAAGTACACAGTGTTCTGCTCACACCCCTATCCCACAGTAAGTTCTACAAAACAACTTTAGAAGTTCATTATTAATCGATCCATATACATTTCCAGATGTTTAGTGCCTAACACTTTTATTGAATTTTCTCCCTTTTTTTCCTTTCTCTGAAATGTTTTTTTCCATTAAGAGGGGCTGCTGTTTTCATATATATTCTTGTTGACAGTACTTAGAGCTTAATACAGCACACTAATTTACAAATCATTTCAAATCATAGGATTCCAAGGTTGAATGATTTTAAAGGCACAGGTTCTGAAGCTTTTTAGTTGGTTCTCACAAGGACAACTGCCAGCTATCTGTGACACAATTAGAGCTGGGCAAATTGTGGAAACATTTATTTATGAATATATTTGCTAATTCCAACTTGCATTTGAATCTGTGTTCCTACAGTTCTGGCTTGGGCATTCATTTGTGAATGAGTGTAATGATGTGTGAACGAGCATATTTGCTTGTGAATATGTGTATTTGTGCCAGAAGCATTTGTCCATCCTATATATGCACATTATTACTTACTGAAAATGTGACAAGGGATAACTGAATTGAACATTGGCTAGCCATCTCATGCCTTTCTCCCTCCCTCAGTCAGGAAGGAATCCAGCTATTTTAAAATCTGGGGGAACATCTATTCTTTATAAACATCAATAGTTGTCTCTCTGATACAAATGTAACATATTTATCAATACCCTTTATTTATTGCATTTTATATTTATTTCTCTATGTAGCGGAAGGGTGTGGGAATGTTAAATGAGAGTATTCATCAACCATGGTACTTTGAACATATCTGTAGTTTATGATGCAATAAAAATGTTGTTTCTGAGGCCTATGGGGAAATATTCAAAAGTGCCCAAGTCTCATTTTCAAAAGTGAGTTAGGAACCTAAGGACTAATTTTCAAAGCTATTTAGGTATCTAAAGATGCAGGCAGGACCCTTTTGCGATTTTCAAAAGCACCTATGAGATTATGCACCTACCTCCCATTGAAATCAATGGGAAATAGGCTCCTAACCTGCCTAGATGCTTCTGAAACACACTAGGTGTCTGTTTGCATGTTCAGGCACCTAAATACTTTTGAAAATCTGGCCCTTTAGAAATGGGACTTAGGCTTTTACGCAGTTTTTGACATTTTTATCCCTAATGCCATTATTACAAAAATCACTCTGTTGAAACCCAAAATATCTTGATAATATGGTGTGTTGCTGTTGGTGTTAAACTAGCTATTGGTTGTACTGCACTGACTACTAAGGGCAGGTCTACACTAAGGGCGGGGGTCGAATTAGGGTACGCAAATTCAGCTACGTGAATAGCGTAGCTGAATTCGAAGTACCCTAATTCGAACAACTCACCCGTCCAGACGCGGCGGGGTCGAACTCCGCGGCTCCCCCGTCGACTCCGCCAACTCCTTTTGCCGAGGTGGAGTACCAGAGTCGACCGCGGCGCTTCCGGAGTTCGAACTATCGCGTCTAGATCAGACGCGATAGTTTGAACTCCGAAAAGTCGAACTCTCCGCGTCGAACCAGCAGGTAAGTGTAGACGTACTGTAAGGGAGTAGGTGTTGCTCAAAGAAGGTTGTTTGAATTTTACTGAACCAGACCTTGCCTGTATTTTTTAGGTCATGATTGTGATGCTTCAAACAGGTTAATTACTAAGTAACTGTGTCTATGGTTTAGAAAAAACAGCAGGCGGTGCTGCTGCTTCTTTTTGTTTACTTCTCACACATTTCCTCCTTCAGCTTCTTTGCTGGAAACATTGTTGTACGTGGGTTTATGTTGCAGGGAGATTAAGCACCATACAATACATCCAGTAACTGGTATTTGTTTTGAAGGTTCTCTCTGATTATATTCTTTCTTGGGCAAACCTTTTTTTTTTTTTTCTTTTTTCTTTTTTGTTGTCTCACAAATTGTGTTAACCTCAAAGTTTTGCTAACACCTGATTATTAGGGTCAAAATGCTTCTCTCGTGGTTTATGCTACAGAGACATTTTGTGGAGTAAATGTGAGTGTTCTGCTAGGACTGACTAGAGCCACTGCTGGTGTTGGACTATGTTGCATTGTGCTGCTGCAATTTTGTGATGTAATGGCAAGGTTCCTAGAGCCTATGGATATGGACCCTTTTGCTGTTTGCATACATTATAAATTTAAAAAATCATAAGGGCAGGCTGTGTAAACTCCTCCATAAAACTCTACTGATTCAAATAATTATGACTTTCCCAGCAGCACCTCCTATTCAGTACAGAGCACTCTATCTTGAACAGTGATGGCCAATCACACCAAATTGTCAGCATCGGTAAACCACAATTTAGGCATCCTCTCAGGGTAAGACAAGACCACAAGACCTCAGCCTGATATTTTTTGTTAAGACAAAATGTCTTTGGTTTTTTGTTTGGTTTTGTTTGTTTGGTTTGTCATAAAAACATCCTCAGATAAGGATTTTACCATCGTCTATTGAAACCTAAACTGAGAGAGAGCGATTGTAAATAGAACAGTGCTTTCATATTGCATGCTGCTGCTATAGTACCCTGGAGTTGGCAGAGCTCTGTTTTAAAAGCCCCCATTATTACATTTTTCATTTGAGAAAAAAAAAACACTCACTGATTTATTATAGGCACTTCTTGGACATTACACAGTTGAAAACAGTGTCCTAAACAAGAGCCAGATATTTCCCTCACTTACGCCCAGCAACCATAATATAATTTTGCACTCATCCATAAATTCTACCCCCTCCCAGTCCCATACATTAATTTGTAGGCATTCATAAAGTAGATGAAAATAGAAGAAGGCGCTCATCAGTTTTGGTGGTGGTGTTTATGCCATCTTGGCTTTGGAGATGATGTAACAAAGTGGCCCGGTATCATCTTCTGTGGGGGGACTTGGTCTGAGGACAAAGGAATAAATGTATTTGGCAGGAGTCCTTATCTTCAATCAGGTCCATAGCCAGCAAAACAAAAATGGTGGGTGCGTGCGCGTACGTGAGTGCATGTGTGCACTCATAGAGGGTGCAACTATGTAGTGGGATAATCCTTATACCACCAACCACCTCTGTTTTGGCTGGGCTGGGGAAACTTGTGTGAGAAGCTCCCTTTTCTCCTGGAGGCTAAAGGCACCAAGCTCTGCCTATTTTCCTCTCTTCCCCACTTGGCAGGGAGGGGAATCGGCAGGGGAAGAGATCTTACAGGAGAAGAAAGAAGAAAAATAGGTGACCTTCAGCTTCGCCAATTCTTCTATTCCTGTCAGGTGCTGGTAGAGCTCCACCTCGTGGCAAGAAGACCTGGAGTCCCATAACTCTCTCTCTTCCCAACCCCTCCCCCCCCCCCCCCGGCCAGGTACATCTGCTGCTGCTGCCACTGAGGAGTCTTCTTCATTTGTCCTTTTTTCATCACTCAGTGAAGAGTTGGTAGGAGAAGGTAGAGCTTTAGGGGAGTCGATCTCCTCCAAGACCAGTAGAAAGTGTGAAGGGGAGAACCTTCTTTCTGCTTTCAGTAAAGGGAGAGGATCAGTGCTCTGCACTTCACCCCCTTACTTGAACTGCTGCCTGTAGGGTTGCAGAGAATCCACCACATTAACAGAGTGATACAGAGTTTGCAAAAAGATACCAGGAAAAAGAGAATAGGTGAGAGATGAAGGTGACCAACTTTGACTACATCTCTTTAATTACTCTATGTTTATAATGGGTGGCATGTATAAGAGGCTTGGGGAGGCTAAGCCTCCCCAGAATAATTTGCCTGAATCATCAGGGAAAAAAGGCTGTCCATGCAAGAGGCAAATGCCAGGTGTGGCTCACCTCCCTTTGGAGGCTCATCATTTGCATTGTTTTTCACTTTTCAGAGACCCTCGCTGCAGGGGGTGGCCTCTCTTCCCCTTCCTGCCTTTGCCAGAAGGGTGGCGCAGCTGCTCCCCAGCCTGATGCCTGCCCCCAGCCTTAACACACCACCCCCCTCATGGGTTCAGGCTGCCTTCTTGCTCCAGAGGGAAGCTTCATGGCCACTCATCCCGGCCGCTGCCACTGCATTTGAAATCTGGAGTAAATCAGAACCAGTGCCTGATGAAGCAGAAACATTCCTAGTACCCAATCACCCTGTCCTCCTACCCCCCAAACCCAGATCATTTTCAGCCAAGACAACTTCAACTCCAGGATTCCCAGGAGTCAGGGGACCACTCACGATGGCATTGCTGCCCAAGAGTTCATCCACTCCCCAGAATGGTTAGACCTGCACACAGACTGGGAGGCAGCGCTGAGACGAGATGGGTGACTGCCTAAAAGGCATCACACTTCTCCTGTTGTCCTTGTGCCCCATAATGGACCCCTGCGCATGGTCCCCATTTCTCCATAGCCTTGCTGTGCAGGATGCTCACTGCATGACTGCCCCCAGTACGAGACCTTTCCTCTGCTAATGTGGGACCCTTCTCTCTAACGCCCCTGATGAGCCCTTCTCTTGAGCTGGAGCCCCTCTCCCTGGTTCTGGTCTCAGCTCCTGAAAATGGCCTCTAAAACACGTTGTCGCCATCTTGTGTGATCTTCCCATCTGGGGAACTTCTGCAAACTTTGTCCGCTTGCCAGCTCCCACTGCTCTCTCCCAGTGGGTGAACTTTCCTCCTTTGATCACTAAAAGGCAAAGCTGGGATGCACCTTCTCTTGCTGCTGGGATCCTGGCTGTTCTTGGTGAGGAGGGAGGCCAGAAAGCAGGATGGACATTCCCCATTTCCTTTAACCAGCTCCTGTGAGTGTGTGGGGGGGGACTTTTACAAATCTCCCCAGGAGGAGCAAGACTTTTAAAGGTAAGCAAACTAGATGGAACTGAATTTCCTCTTGTGTGTGTCAAGGGGGGAGCTGAGACCAGAACCAGGGCACAAGGAGCATTTGTTCACATGTCATGTTGACCATTTGTGTGTTAATGGTTATAAAGGTTTAACTTTTTGAATCTCAAAGTGTACTATCATTAAATCATTATTGTCTGACCTCCACATAATTTCCTGCAACTGTGAAAATTTAAATGGACAAAAACTGGGAAAAAAAGCTTCAGAATAAACATTGATGATATCTGTTATAATTATAAAAAATTAAAAATCAAATTCTGCCATGCCTAAATATAGTTAATGTTCTTTCCAGTAAAAGCAATTCTTGGGAGTCCACTGGGTATATAAAAGCCACAATAAACCACTCTGAATTAACAAAAAAATGAACAATTATTGCTGGCCATGTTGTGCACACTTCTACTCAATACATCCATCAAATGACCCTGTAGGTTTCTGCAGTGCAGATTTGCCAGCACTTCTCACAGCCAAATTCAATTTGCAAGGGCAGACTCTGATAGAAGTTCTGCTGACTTTAGGCAAAGGGAAACTGAATTTTTCAGCTTGAAACACTTTGATTCCAAAGGGCAGCATCTGGCTGGAATATTTCAAACAGAAGAATTTGATTCACAAATGAAAACAGAAAAGGAACTCTCATTGAAATCCCAGTTTCTGTCCAAGATTCCAGTAGAGGACCCCTACACCGCACAACATTGTGAACTATACTCTCTTTTCTTTTCATTCTGGAAGAATATTTTTTCATTGTGCAAAACAGAGAAAAATACAAAAATGCATCTACATTTTAAAGCTGACTGCTAACCTTAATTGCTTGCAGAAACAGATTACCATTTATATAAGAGGTGGTGAATGAACCAATTTAGATTAAATAAAAACTGGGAAGCAGAAAGAGCCTGGAAAACTGCATCACAATAGCAAGTGACAGAAGCCTCCCTGTTTGGGGGAAATAGCAATGTCAGGATAGGAAAAGGGAGACAGACCAAAGACACGTGTCTCATGCTCAAAGTCGGATGAGGAATAAAGAGCAGAATTTCATTGGTGGAAAAACAGAGGGGAAGAGTAGCAGGACTTCAGATGTGATGGGAAAGCAGAGCAAAAGACTAAGGACTCGTGACCTTATGCAAAATGTGGACTATATATGTAGTTCAACAGTGTATGGTGACATCTATCAGAAATATACTGTATTAAAACCTAGATTGCATAGCCGGTTACAAAGGCTCTCAGCTCATCACATGAGGTAATACATTTAGAAAGGAAAATCATTAAAGCAGGTTATTCTGCTGCTTCCATGAAGTGGGTCATTTAACTGAAAATAAATCAGCTATTCTGTCTGCGGATGACTTCGCCCTGATTTCAAGCTCTCAGATGGACCGCCAAGAGAAGACTGATAGAGTAGGTAGAGCAGCAAGGTGCGTGGGACTTAATATCCACGCCGGTAAGAGCAAAACAATGAAAGTAAAAACAGCCAGCTCGATGAAGACAGTAGTATGTGACGTAGAATTGGAGGAGGTGAACGATTTTAAATATCTTGGTAGTTACATATCGGCGGATGGTAATATTCAGAAGGAGATATCTACCAGAATCGGTCTTGCAGCAACTGCATTCTATAGACTTCAGAACATTTGGAGGTCGGCCATCTTGCAAATGAAAACCAAGGTAGAGATCTACAGGTCGAACGTCCGCTCTGTGTTGCTTTATGCGGTGGAAACATGGAGGACCAACAAGAAGATAGAAAGTCGGCTTCGGGGTTTTGAAGGAAGGTGTCTTAGGCGAATTCTTAACATACCCTGGCCGCAGCATATCACCAATGCTGAAGTGAGCCGATTAACGGGCATTAACAACATAGTGGATGAAGTCAAACAACGAAGATGGAGATGGTTGGGGCATGTGTTGAGAATGGGTACTGATAGACACCCTCATATTGCCCTACGATGGACACCACAAGGAAGAAGGAGGAGAGGTAGACCATTGGGGACGTGGCAAAGGACCATTGAAGAGGAAATGAAAGGCATGGGAATGAAGTGGGATGAAATTTGCTGCCTCGCTCAAGAACGAAATGAATGGAGGAGAATGGTTGACGCCTTATGCTCCACTGGGAGTGAATAAGAGGAAGAGATTCTGTCTGTGGGATGGTTAGAGATGGGGAAGAAGGAGCGATTTAAGTAAAACAGCACGCTAAAAGGATACTAAATGGAAGTCAGTTAGCTCTTGTCTTCTATTCCACCATATTAAGATGTGGAGTAAGATGACTTCACTACAACACTCTGATTTCCTGCTAAGGGAAGTATAAAAGCAGAATTAGTTTGGCCTATTGTACCTAGTGAGGACTGAAATGGAAGGTGTGCCACCTCTGCTGATGACCTCGAATGTCTGAAGGATTTCAGTGTTGCCTTTTCCTCTGCCTTATTTAGGAGGTATCTTTGTTGCCATTATACATTCCATTTTTCTCAGAAGGTTACATCTCAGCTATAAAATTGTTAATTTTTTTCTTTACTTATTGCATAAATATTTCCATGGTAGACAAAGAAATAATATGCACTTTTTGTAATTAGGGAAGGTTTAATTACATGACAAATCATAATGGTTGAACAGTAGACTAGACTGACTTCTAAATTACTTTTCAAGTTCATTTGGTCTATTTTTGTAAAAGTGTGTGTGTAATAGAAAAACACACTGCTGGGGATTTTTTTTTTATGTTAGGAAAGTATGGTTATGTAAACTCTTATCATCGCTTTCCTTTGAAAAGCTATCTTTGTTGTGCACAGCTATTACTGGGTACCCTAGAGACTGCGTGATTTGATACACCTTACGCAATGCCATACGAAATCATAATACTTCAGCAGATTATGGAAGAATTGTGATCCTTAAGTGCGTTGCCTTTGACTAAGTGCTTCACACTCTTCATCTTACTGAAACTAGTTTTCATAGTGTTTACTGGTCGCATGGAAACTCTGAAAATTGCCTAGTTCAACAGATATGAGGAAAAATGGCATTTATAAATAAATCCGCCCCCAACAAGTTCAAGTAGAAGTGCAGTGGGCCTGGCACAGATTCGGCTAGGTCTGCCAATACTTCTGTAAAAGTAAGACGGGGAGATAGAGGACCTAAAGAAGTTGTGGGGAAAGAGGAAGTAAGATTATGTTTGGCCAGGGAACCAAACCAATTGGACCCTAAAATATTATTTGATTTGGGGAATTGACAAAGGTTAAGGATTGTTCGACTTTTGTTTTGCCTGAACCAAATTTGTCCACCACTGTTTTAGACGCTACATCTTAAACTTACTTCATAAGGTAGTCAGTATCTGATCCAGGTTTGGCTTGTACACCAATCCACCAATAGGAAAGATGTATTACGTTGTTTTACATTACATTGTTTGTCCTCGTGTCAAACACAACATATGGATATCTGCTGGTGGTATAATCCCTGCATGCTGTGACTTTTGCATGCACCGCTATACATGCTCTGTCTGCTGGCTCCTGTGATTGTACAGTCAGAGAAGAGACAGATCCCTACCCACCATTCACAGGAGATCCATAGAATAAAATGGGAGGAAAAGATTACAATCAGTCTTCCTCATCTTCCTCTTACTGAAGTGACTTTTCTCTCTGACTTGCCCATCATTACTCACTTTGAGCGATTATTTTGTTGCGCAGAACATATGCACGCAGAAAATGCAGGAAGGTTGGTTATTACACTGCTTGTAATTTATTCTGTTATTTATATAAATATCATGAGGATACATGGCACTGTATGGCAGATGACCTGTGATGAACAAATACATTCCTGTTCTAGCTCTCTAGCTGCAGATTTAGGAACACAACTGGTTCTGCCTGCATCCTAACCCTGATGAAGATGTCTTTGCATCCATCTCTATCCCTCCCTAGTTTTGAAGACATGAGCAAAAACTACACAATATAATGCAAAACCACTTATGAACAAAGTGGGGGTATGGTACAGGCCTTGTAGATTAAGAGTATGATCAATTTTTTAAAAGAGGAAAGAGAAAATTGGTGACTATTAAAAAGGCAGAGTCATGGATAAAAGGTGCACTCAGGAGGGAGGCATGGCTGGAGTCAAGGTTGCTGGAGGGGAGCTGAGCTTTTTGTCTCTAATCCACATGCATTACAGGAAGTATCTATCAATTTGATTACATGGCACTTCATACAGCATGAGAGTAATTGTTTATTTAATACTTATTTTTATAAACCACACATAGACTTATTTTATATTTTTCAGCTATTTTAAAAATACTTACCTATTCATACACCATAGTCTTATTTTATAACTATTTTACAGCTTTATTACCAGCACAAATAATTGTAGATTCATTGTTTTAATCGGTCAGCTTTAATTTTTTGTTTAACATTTTTAGCCATAGTGCATATCTCTAAAATAGATTGGAAATAACAGATTAACTGATATGCACAAATGGCACTGATATGCTATACAATATCATTTTAAACACATCTTCTTTTAAAGCCCTGCTAAAAATAAAACTCGTCCTTTTTTTTCATAAAATGGTGGACTTGTCTCATTACCCAGCTTCAGATTTGGCAGCTGATGGATTTTAACAGAAAATACTGAGTATCTGATCATTTCAACACATATGGATTCCTCACACCCTCTTAAACATATATCAGTGATAGAACTCACAACCTTTAGCTCCAAAAGCACAGGGTGAAATCCTGAACCTTTGAAAGTCAATGCAAAACTCACATTGTCTTCATTAGGGTCAGGATTTCACATACAGGTTTTTTACGTCTGTAAATTAAAGAGTCATTCTTCTTTAAAGTGCGGCTCATTACAAATAGCATTGCTGGAGTTCTGTGATTATTTTCTCTCTAAGTCTCCAAGCCCAAACCTCTTCAGTTTACAAGTAAAACCATGTTTATTTCTAACTGCCACCCTTACAAACTCTACCAGTGACGTGTAGCAATGAGAGACAAGACTTGGCTGTAGTAAACAGCTAGGCGATTCTTTATTGAGGCTGTTGGACACATATATGTTCTGTAACTCCCTGGCTCTCTGCTTTGCCAACTGAGATACACAGCTTGTGCTGCCCCACTCAGTGTCTGCCTAAATCCCAGCCCAATTGGAGTAATCATGAAATGGATTACTGAGGAATAGATTACACTACAGGATGGAAGATTCAAACTGGGTTTTGTCTTACTCATCACCACTAGTAATAAAGATTCTTCTGGCTAATTCATTTCTTCAGCACCACCTGTGCAACTCCATTGTCTTCAGTAGGTTTGCAAAGGGTGCACCTAAGGACTAAGCTGGTTCTGTTGATGGTGATGTACAAGAAGGCATAGAATCCAGTTTATTATTAGCTGTGTTGACTCTGCAGCGTTAAGAAGAGTAAAAAGGAGTAACATCTTATTTTAGTCACTAATCTAAGGAGCTGTGATTCTGAATACCCCCAGGGAACAGGTCTATTGAATAAGAAGGTCATATTTCAGAATAGAATCACATTTTCTAGTAATGCTGTCATTTCTTTTACATTTTAATTTGATGCTTTTTATGCTCATGCTGGGAGTGTTAGCTGCACTGACTTTGCTGTTTCTTCACAAGCCAGAGCATAAGTCTAAGTGAGTCCCAGTGTTCATTCTTCTCTCAGCAGTCTTCAAATAGCTCTTTCAATTCATCCTAGTCCTAACCTGGATCTCTGTGATCCCATAGGAAAATGTGAAAGGAGAGGAACACTTGTGATACCTTGGAATCTTAGCAGGGTCAGGACAGAGAGAGATTTCCAAGGCAGTAATTGTCCTCAGTGCAGAACTGGCTGAGATTCAGTGCAGACAGGGGAAGCAGCTTGCTCTTGTCCCATTGGCTGTGTATCCACAGGAAATCCTGGCCTTAATCCTAACCCTGTGGATACCTGGACTGCTGCATAGAGGCATTCTTCTTCTGCAGGTTCCATAGGTTTGCCCCAGCCATGGCAAAACAGGTGGCCCGGCTGCTGTTCTGCATCTAGCTGACACCATCTAGTTACCCGCACCTTGCAGTCCCTCTGATGAAGTCACAGAGTTTGGAAGGGATAGTTAAGGCTGTCTCTAATAGCATTAACTAATCTATTTTGTAATATTTTTGAGGCTATGTGAGAGGGAAAGTATGCTACCTAGAATGTTTGTTCCTCTGATTCTCTTTCTGTTGCCTGGATTCCACCAGGTAGATGGTCTACATGGATAATTAGAAGAGAGAATGCACAGAAGGGAGAATCTGTCACATAGCTTCCATTTCATGCTGCACAGACCCAGCTGGTTTTCCAAGGTCATGGTCCATGCTGTGCTTCATAGACAGTGAACTGAAACAGCAAACAATAAACCCAACAGAGGGGAGCTGAAGAAGCCACTGCACCAGCACAGTCAGTTATTCTGGGAGGAATTTTGTGCCACTATGCACGTGCAGACTTCATGTGTCTCGCTTTTCTCCCCCAAAAATATATTCTGCTGGAGAGGTGCTGCAGTTACACTTTTTCCCACCAGTGGCTGCTGTGGTGCCAAAACAGAGCATCTGGCTCACCAGCAGTAGCAGCTGGCTGTTTTCCTCACAGCACCCTGCCCACTGGGCCAGGTTAGAAGGCCCAGGATATGGTGGAGGACAGATAGAGACTGCTGGGGGATCACATAGACTGGTGTTCAGAAGGGCTAGTTGGGGGAGACAGACTGGGGCAGGGGCTGAATGGGAGTGGGGGTGCAGCGCCACATGGGGATGGGGGCAGGAGAAGCAGGGTCACATGGGGCTGGGGGGTGTCTGAGTAGGGGTGCACAGACACATGGGGGAAGGGGGTTCAGAGACACATGGGGACAGGTAAGGGGGATGAAGGGCCACATGGGGACAGGTGCAGGGGTGGCTGAATGTGGGTGCAGGGACACATGGAGACGGGAAGGGGGTGCAGGGACACATGGGATGGGGCAAAGGGGTGCACAGGGACACATAAGGACAGGGGCAAATGTTCTTGATTGAATGGGAGGAGCTGGGGTCATATGGGAGGCTCCCCAACTCCCTAAGAATCCATCCCGCTATTCCATACTTCTCCCACCCACACCCAACACTCCAGATTCATTCTCAGGCTTCTTCCCAGCAATTATTTCCCTCTCCCTCAGGTACTCTGTTACCTCTGACTCCACCAAGCTTTTGCACTGCTTGGGAGGGTTTCAGGAAATGCATTTCTGTATTGTAGTTTAAGTGAATTATTACTCAGAGTTCTGTATTAATATGCCTAGTAAAGAATCTATTTGTCAAAAAAAATAATCCTGAATCTCTTTTGTTGTCTGCATTGTTACAGACATACTTGCTGACAGGTATTATTAAATAAATTACCAGCATTTATTCTAGAGTGTTATTTTGACAAATAAAATTTGCAGAATTTTAAAATATTGTGCACAGAATTTTTAATTTTTTGGTGCAGAATTCCCCCAAGAATAGTCAGTAGAAAGAAACCCTTGAGCAAGTTTAGCATTCCTTTCAGCATAGGGCATTCATAATGGGACATGCAAAGCCTAATATATGACAAGGAGACATTTCCTTTAAAATGTTTTATTACAACTTTTTTTTAATTATTTAATCTTCTTGCTCATAAAGCTCCCTTTCCCCCTTATTCAATGTAAGTCTCTGACATATTAGTCTAGCTGAAATTAAAGAAAAAAAGCTAGAAGTAAAATCAATTCCTTGTCACTGGATGTCCCCAAGTGTTTGGTAGTTAATGTTAGGGTATGTCTACACTACGGGATTATTCCAATTTCACAGAAACCGTTTTTTAAAAACAGATTGTATAAAGTCGAGTGCACGCGGCCACACTAAGCACATTAATTCGGCGGTGTGCGTCCATGTACCGAGGCTAGCGTCGATTTCTGGAGCGTTGCACTGTGGGTAGCTATCCCATAGTTCCCGCAGTCTCCCCTGCCCATTGGAATTCTGGGTTGAGATCCCAATGCATGATGGGGCAAAAACAGTGTCGCGGGTGATTCTGGGTAAATGTCGTCACTCAATCCTTCCTCCGTGAAAGCAACGGCAGACAATCATTTCACGCCCTTTTTCACCTGGATTGCCCTGGCAGACGCCATAGCATGGCAACCATGGAGCCTGTTTTGCCTTTTGTCACTGTCACCGTATGTGTACTGGATGCTGCTGTCAGAGGCGGTACTGCAGTGCTACACAGCAGCATTCATTTGCCTTTGCAAGGTAGCAGAGACGATTACCATCCCTATTGCACCGTCTGCCATTGTAAATTGGCGATGAGATGATGGTTATCAATCATTTTGCACCGTTTGCATTTGGAAATTGGCAATGATGGTTATCAATCCTTTTGTACCATCTGCTGCTATCATGGGTGCTCCTGGCTGGCCTCGCTGAGGTTGGCCGGGGGCGCATGGACAAAAATGGGAAAGACTCCCTGGGTCATTCCCCTCTTTATGTTTTGTCTAAAAATAGAGTCAGTCCTGCCTAGAATATGGGGCACGTGTACTAGACAACCAGAGAGCACAGCCGCTCTGTGTCAGAGCCCCAGAGATCCCGCAGAAATGATGAGCTGCATGCCATTCTAGGGGGTGCCCCTGCAACAACCTCACCCGTTGCTTCCCTCCTCCCCCAACCCTCCTGGGCTACTGTGGCAGTGTCCCCCCATTTGTGTGATGAAGTAATAAAGAACGCAGGAATAAGGAACACTGACTTTTAGTGAGATAAAATGAGGGGGAGGCAGCCTCCAGCTGCTATGATAGTCCAGGCAGGACATTAAAGGGTGTGGGGGGGAGAGGAGCGCAGCCTCCCGCTGCTATGATAGTCCAGGCAGTACAGAATCTTTTCTTTAGACATGAAAGTGGCGGGGGGCTGATGGAGTTCAGCCTCCAGTTGCTATGATGAGGACGGTTACCAGCCGTTTTGTACCATCTGCCGGGAATGACCGGGAGTCATTCCTATTTTTACCCAGGAGCCCCCGGCCGACCTCACCGAGGCCAGCCAGGAGCACTCATGGGCTGATGATGACGATGGATAGCAATCATATTGTACCGTCTGCCACCGGGAAGGGGATGCTGGTGTTCAGCGCTGCAGCACCCCGTCTACCAGCAGCATGCAGTAGACATAGGGTGACATTGAAAAAAGGCGAGAAACGATTTTTTTCCCTTTTCTTTCGGTGGGGGGAAGGGTGTAGATTGATGACATACACCCTGAAACACCAGGGAAAATGTTTTTGACCCTTCAGGCATTTGGAGCTCAGCCAAGAATGCAAATGCTTTTCGGAGACTGCGGGGACTGTGGGATAGCTGGAGTCCTCAGTACCCACTCCCTCCCTCCATGAGCGTCCATTTGATTCTTTGGCTTTCCATTACGCTTCTCACGCAGCACTGTGCTGAGTCCCTGCTGTGGCCTCTGTCTATCATAGCCTGGAGATTTTTTAAAATGCTTTGTCATTTCGTCTTCTGTAACGGAGCTCTGATAGAACAGATTTGTCTCCCCATACAGCGATCAGATCCAGTATCTCCCGTACGGTCCATGCTGGAGCTCTTTTTGGATTTGGGACTGCATTGCCACCCGTGCTGATCAGAGCTCCACGCTGGGCAAACAGGAAATGAAATTCAAAAGTTCGCGGGGCTTTTCCTGTCTACCTGGCCAGTGCATCCGAGTTCAGATTGCTTTCCAGAGCGGTCACAATGGTGCACTGTGGGATACCGCCCGGAGGTCAATACCGTCGATTTGCAGCCACACTAACCCTAAACCGACATGGCAATACCGATTTCAGCGCTACTCCTCTCATCGGAGAGGAGTACAGAAATCGGTTTAAAGAGCCCTTTATATCGATATAAAGGGCCTCATTGTGTGGACAGGTGCAGGGTTAAATCAATTTAACGCTGCTAAATTCAGTTTAAACGCATAGTGTAGACCAGGCCTTAGATGTTGAAATGCAAGAATTCTGTTAACCAGTTAGAAACTGAAATGGTTTGCTAAATAAGCTTGCTAAAAAGATACCAGTTGAATATGGATATATTTGCTAGTTATGCCAAATTCAATTAATGAATTGATTCAGTGAAAGAGTGAATAATTAATTGAAGTAGATACAAGTGCTAATATTGTCCAGTCTCTGTGGCAGTCGGAAAGGAGCCGAACATGAGGGAGCTTAAAAGGAATTGGAGACACCAATGTTGTGATTCTTCCACCAACGGAATGGCAGTAAATGTCCCAGTGGCAATGGAGGTAGTGATCAGACAACACATTTTTAAACAAAGCATTCCTTCTCCACCCTAAAGGCAAAATGGAGTTTAACATGTTGTTAGTTAACAAATGTTCTAACAGGAGTACTTGTGGCACCTTAGAGACTAACAAATTTATTTGAGCATAAGCTTTCGTGGGCTACAGCCCACTTCATCAGATGCCCACATCTGTAGCCCACGAAAGCTTATGCTCAAATAAATGTGTTAGTCTCTAAGGTGCCACAAGTACTCCTGTTCTTTTTGCAGACACAGACTAACACAGCTGCTACTCTGAAACCTGAAATGTTCTAACATGATCCATTTTTCCCAGTGTAGAAGATGCCATCTCAAGGGTAGAGGAGTATGCATTGCCCCACCAGTTTGCTGAGACTTCCTGTCAGTTCAGACTACAGAGGTGTTAATTGACACCTGAGAAACGGCCCGTTTATTCTGAATTTCCTTTTGAAGGACAATTTATGTGAACACTTTCAGGTCAAAGTCTCCTTTGAAATACCAATTACTTGGAATTGGCCTTTACCACCCTGAGATATTTGTATATCAAAGGGCATTCATGCACCCAACCTGTCTGTTTTAATGAACCTTGAATTATATGAATATTTATTTGTAATAAAAAAAAATCTCAACACAATTGTAATTTGCATCATTAATACTCTAGTAGCCTGGCATTAGCTAATGAGACCCAAGTGTAATGTTGCATATAAAAAATATTCTGTTTTATTCCTTTGAACTGATTGGTTATCCTGGCTGTTTTTATATTCAAGATGCACAGAACCCATGTTAGAAATAAAACTGGATGTTCTGACTGTACGTAATTGTTAACTACTGGCTTCAATATTTTTACTGCAACTCCTTTCTAGCTGAACCAGCAGGAGAAAGTAAGTTGGTAATAGTGTGGTGTCAGACAGTAATATCACAGCTAGCTCCTGATACTCAGCACTGTCTATTGTATTATTCCAGTTGCATTTACTGTTCAAGCCTGAGACAAAATTTCCTTCCCAGATCAAACCCTCAGAAGAATAAAGCCTCATTGTACGGTGTGTACTTACATACAAAATCCCTGGCCATCCTTAAATCCCCATGCTTCTTTAATTACATAGTTTACAGTGTATCCAAAATAACCTATCTCACCACAACTGGCACTAGCTGGCACCTTGTTAGTATCTCTCCAGCACACAGTTGAAGCATATTGGTGTGGCAATTTGGGGAAGACTGACCGTCCACTGCCCGCATTATACCTATTATCGTCCTGATCCATAGCTGAGAATCTTTAAAATCGAAAACAAAATTCATTTTGTGACTAAACAAAATTTACGTGGAATGGAGGTAATTTATAAAGTTTAGATCATCCCATCGGAGTAAGAAACTGGGTTAAGTCCTTCAATCAAAGTATAGGAACCAGGCCTAAAGATGTGGGTGACCCATCACAAAGCATGTCTGGTGAATCTAATCAGACAAATGAGTGAATATTCTCTCAGGATGATTTGACTACAACCCACTGGGCAACGTGTTAATAAGAACTATTCATGGAGTACCATTGTCAAATATGTTAATTAAAACTATTCATCAACCCAATTAAAAGAAACAAAGTCATAAAAATCTTGATCTATGAACAGACAATTTGCAAAAAGAAATTAGGGCTAAATTCACTGAATAAATTGATTTCAAAATGTAGCCCTATCCTATTAAGTACCATGTGCAGTATATTTGGAGCAATTACCATCATTCACTCCAGACGTCCAGAGGTAAAAGACTTGAGCGACTCCACTCAACAATCTTTCTTTAGATATTGTTTATTTTAGTTTGGAAACATTTGTCTCTCCCATCACAGGTAATCAGCGAGTTTGAAGCCTCTCCTGACTCATTTTCCTACAGAATCCCCAACTTGAGTCGGAATCGACAATACAGTGTCTGGGTGGTGGCTGTCACTGCTGCAGGAAGAGGCAACAGCAGCGAAATTATCACCGTGGAACCATTGGCTAAAGGTATGGAGACTGCCCTTTATAAAATAGCCTGTCTGTTTGTCTTTTAAGAACACCAGTTACTAACATACCTTAATTGTCATTGGTGTTGTGGTTTGCTTATTTTTAAGTTTCAGTTCTAAGTTTACCGAATGGTCTGTCTGTGTGGCAATCAGAGGTATACCTGTCTTAGCTTTAATTGAGCTAGTAAAGCTGAAAACAACAGTGTATAAGGATGGCAGAACTGCAAAGGGTGGGGGGGTAGTGCCCTCACGATGGACATACTGGAGGGGTGAGTGCACCCCTGCCAGGTCTCGGGCCTCAAGCTATCACATCTCTCTTGGGGTGGAATGACACATGCCTCCCAGTCTCAGACCAGGTGCTGGGCTGTAGTCCCCTATGATTAGCTGTGATTACTTCAGCAGGCCTGACTTATCTTCAGTGCCTGCAGTTCTGTTCCCTCCAGGAACAATGACATGGGACAGAGTGTTCATTGGTGAACGTGTGAGAAGCTCCCTTGGGGGAGAAAGGAGGAGCTCAAAGCTGTTTTATGCCAGTTCAGGATTGGTGAAATTACAATCTATGAAAGCAAAAGTCACACTAATACAATGTCATGTCCTCTAATATAAGGCTAGTAGGCAGTTTGCAGGAATGCAGGGTGTTTTGACAACACAGTAAAATAATGTGAGACTTGCAAATAAGCTGTTGATAGCTTGGGCAAAACAAGCTGTCTCAGTTCACTTGTGAGGATCAAAGTATTTTATACTCATATATGCCTGCTATAATTTCTAAACTAGTCATTGTTTTCTAAGGAATTTGGGAATTTTGTTTGTTTCTAGGTTAGTTTGTTTGTATTTTTGTTAGAATAATCTCAGAAGATTATTAGAAGTTAAATTATGCAGAAATGTTTGTGTTACGGATTTCCAAGCTGCTTTACTATCTACTTTACAAGCAAATAACATTAAAAGAGTATCTAGTGTATGGAAAGTAGTGGGCCTTACCTTAGACCTTAGTTCCTCCTGTGCCGCTGACACATCGGGCAGTCCAGTATCTCCATTGATTATGATGCTAATTATGGTGGTACTTCCCAGGTGATATCAGCACATTCAGTATCCTCTGTCACTGTCTTCTGCCAGTTCTTCCTTGGCCTTCCTCGCTTTCTCTTTCCTCCTTCTGGTACTCAATTCAGTGCTTGCTTAGCACCTCTCCCTTCTGCTGTATGGTGTGCATGTCCCAACCATTTGATCCTTCTTTCTGTAATTATATTTGTTAACATGTCCTGCTCTGTGAGCTCCCTTCTCTTGCATTTGTTATTTTGTCTTTCTGTGAAATGTGTAAGTATCTTTCTTAGCCGTCTGTGATGGTGATGGGCAGCCATCTGTTTTCATTAGCCACTGTCATTGGTCAAGTCTCTCTGCTTTAATAGGGTGACCAATACAATCACATGGTATAATCTGATCTTTAGTTTGGTGTGGAGACTTCTGTTTGACCAGCTGTTGTGGTGTATTTTGTGGTAGATCCCTGCAAATCGGCAGATATCCACTTCAGATCTGTGGATCATTTTTGCAGATTGTGGCTCAGATGCAGATACAAATTTTGTATCTGTGCAGGGCTCTATTTTGTGGTACAGATGAAGTGAGCCGTTTTAAAATTTAAAATTTATAAATTACAAGAAAAGTAGCATCATCTTCTTTTATACTGTGAACATGTCCTGTAGGGTGACCAGATGTCCCAATAAAATCGGGACTGTCCCGATATTTAACCCTTTGTCCCGCATCCTGATCAATGTACGATCAGGACTCCATTTGTCCCGATATTCAGATAAGGAGGCAAGCGGGAGGGAGCACCCACAAGGAAAAATTGCAGCCAAGCTCCCCCCTCCTCCCCTCCTTCTCTCCCCTTCCCCCCAGCGTGCCGTGTCCCCGCTCCTCCCCCCACCCCCCAGCACTTCCCACCACCTAAAAGCTGTTTGGCGGCACTTAGCACTTTCCAGGAGGAGGGGGGAGGAGCAGGGACATGGTGCGCTCAGGGGAGGAGGTGGAGAAGAGGCAGGGCAGGGGTGGGGACTTGGGGGAAGGGGGTGGATGGGGTGGAGCGAGGGTGGATGCTTGGACGGGAAGAGGCAGGGCATGGGCGAGCACCCACCCGGCAGAGGAGAAGTCGGCACCGTAGGGGTGAGTGGCAGGCGAGGGGTGAAGAGGCGAGCGGTGGGTGGGGGACTAAGGAGGGATGCAGCAAGCCAGCAAGGGGCCTGCTGGATGAGGAAGGGCATGGTGGGGGGGAAGGCGAGCGGGGAGGGGGCAGGCTTGGGACAGAGTGAGGGTGGAACCTGGGAGGAGCGGGGGTGGACCGTAAGCAGGGCTGACAGCACCCCAATGTGTCCCGATATTTTAGTGTTGTGATCTGGTCACCCTAATGTCCTGTGAGCTGCATTCTGTCAGTTTGCAAGTGGTTTGTGTTCCTGTGAAGTTATGTTACTTCTGCGCACCCTAATGATGTAGAACACACAAAATGTTGAAAACCATTTCCTGTCATAACCACAACTGCAATGTCCGCAGGGACCTTACATCTTGTGAATAAGGGAGAAGTGGTGGATGTGGTATACCTAGACTTTAGTAAGGCATTTGATACGGTCTCGAATTATATTCTTATCAATAAACTAGGCAAATACAACTTAGATGGGGCTACTATAAGGTAGGTGTATAACTGACTGGATAACCATACTCAGAGAGTAGTTATTAATGGTTCCCAATCCTGCTGGAAAGGTATAGCAAGTGGGGTTCCGCAGGGGTCTGTTTGGGGACCGGCTCTGTTCAATATGTTCATCAACGACTTAGATGTTGGCATAGAAAGTACGCTTATTAAGTTTGCAGATGATACCAAACTGGGAGGGATTGCAACTGCTTTGGAGAATAAGGTCATAATACAAAATGATCTGGACAAATTGGAGAAATGGTCTGAGGTAAACAGGATGAAGTTTAATAAAGACAAATGCAAAGTGCTCCACTTAGGAAGGAACAATCAGTTTCACACATACAGAATGGGAAGAGACTGTCTAGGAAGGAGTACGGCAGAAAGGGATCTAGGGATTATAGTGGACCACAAGCTAAATATAAGTCAGCAGTGTGATGCTGTGGCAAAAAAAGCAAACATGATTCTGGGATGCGTTAACAGGTGTGTTGTGAGCAAGGCACGAGAAGTCATTCTTCCGCTCTACTCTGCACTGGTTAGGCCTCAACTGGAGTATTGTGTCCAGTTCTGGGCACCGCATTTCAAGAAAGATGAGGAGAAATTGGAGAGGGTCCAGAGAAAAGCAACAAGAATGATTAAAGGTCTTGAGAACATGACCTATGAAGGAAGGCTGAAAGAATTGTGTTTGTTTAGTTTGGAAAAGAGAAGGCTGAGAGGGGACATGATAGCAGTTTTCAGGAACCAAAAACGGTGTCATAAGGAGGAGAGAGAAAACGTGTTCACCTTAGCCTCTAAGGATAGAACAAGAAGCAATGGGCTTAAACTGCAGCAAGGGAGGTTTAGGTTGGACATTAGGAAAAAGTTCCTAACTGCCAGGGTGGTTAAACACTGGAATAAATTGCCTAGGGAGGTTGTGGAATATCCATCTCTGGAGATATTTAAGAGTACGTTAGATAAATGTCTATCAGGGATGGTCTTTGGTCCTGCCATGAGGGCAGGGGACTGTACTCGATGACCTCTCAAGGTCCCTTCCAGTCCTAGAATCTATGAATCTATGTAACCTAGGGAGTAATTAACTTTTGAAGTTACCTTCAGAAAGTAAGAAAACTACACAAGAAGGTTGGTAGGAACCTGGTGAGGCCTTTTACTGGAATTCTGCTCTATGAACAAATTTTTTTCTTCAAGTCAGGGATCTTGCAGTAGTCCAAAATAGTAGTAAAAAATAACAGAAAATTTCAGTCAGTATAAGAGAGCTTAAGTAGTCTCAGAAACATTTTGAAAATATCAAAATGAAATATTCTCTTGACACTTCTGAAATGAATATCTATTCCATGGGAAATTTTGCAATTTAATTTTTTGGTCTTTTTTGGAATGATTATTTTTTGTTTAAAATTTGGAATTTTCCGTGGAACAGGAGGAATTCTAGTTTCCTTCCATCTCTGCTCACAAGTGGATTGCAGCTTTTACTGATACTTCAAGGTATCTTTGGGTCTGTTTTGTAGATAAATTATAGTGACTGCATTAACTGCTATTTTCTTAGACAGAATGACTAACTTAAAAAAACACTCCAGTGGTAAAATCTTGGCTCCGCTGAAATCAGTGAGAGTTTGGCATTGACTTCAGTGGAAGCAGGATTTCACTCCAGGTGGTCAGTCTGTGGGTAGACTTTTGGGTTTTGTTTGTTTTAGTTAGCTTGTTTTTAACTATCCAGTTACCTTTTCCTACTGTGTGGTCTTGTCATGCTAGTGTTAGTCTTTCCCAAAACATATGCACCTGAAAATGGCACCGCAGAAAACAACACTGCACCATCACAAGTGACAACTGACTGACTTCATGCTATTCTGGTGATATCATTTACTCAAGACAGTGCTTCATTAGCCTTGATGGGATGGTGGTTTCAGAAGTACCTGCACATGTAGAGTAAGCAGGTATTTGTTGGTTGCTGTTTAGCATCAGCAAGTAATGGGCATTTTCAGTCTGGCTCTTTTTCTATCAGCAATATACTGTAGTCCTACTACCTAGGCTTCATTTCATCTGTTCGTCTCAATCGTTAGAACTGATTTTTGGTGTATATTTTAATTCATTTTTTTACCAGAGCAAATGTTCTAATAAGCTCAGGCTTCTACCATACATTAAGAGAATCTAGGCATCACAATCCAAAATGATTACCGGTACATAATATATGGCTTCATTTTCTCTTCATGAATCCCAGCAGTCCCACTGCAGCCCACAGAAGTAATTTTCTTTCACTCTTCAAGACCTGTTCTATGTATGATTTTACTTTAAATATTATTTGCAGAGGATAAGAACCCACTGAGATGAAACATCTCAGTTACATTTGATGCTGACTCTCATTTTCATGTTTGTCTAATTGGCACAAAAATGGATCATTAACTGTCAGTTCTGATCAACATGCATGCTTGAAGAATATCAGTATTAAAAATGCACTATGAAATGTAGTTTCATCCAATTTCAGCATGGTGCTTTTAGATGCAGATTTAAGGACTAAAAATGAATAATAATTACATTAAGGGTCATACCTGGGAAATTCATTATGTGAAAGCTAAAACATGACCTCACAGGGCCTATGTATTATGGAACAAAAATACTACAGTAACATTTTGCTGAAATCCTTAGGTACAGTATGTGTTAAAGATGGAGTTGCCATCTTAACTTTGAATTTATTAGCTTTTGTGGATTCAAGTTAGACTCCTATCCCCTCTGCACCCTCCGATTTATTTGCCTAACTCCCTAGTAATTGTGGTGAGACTATCCCTCCTAAAGTTAGCAAATTTCATATCGAAAAACAAAACAGCTTTGTGTTATGTAGCACAAAAGGGATCTATTAAAAATGACAAATCTATTTTCCAAGTTCCCACAGCTCAAAATACCAATCTGAGCTTTTCCAATTCAGAAGAAAATTAATCTTCCCCAGATACAATGTTTTAGTCTGTGCTTGTCATAGCATGCTGAAGAGAACACACGACTGACTTGTGTTGAACATCCTGCTGTTGCAGCCATAGACATTTAAAATTCATGGCTTAAGCAAGCATGTGCTAAAGTGGAATGAAATGAAGTTTCCTCTATGAGCCAATTTATAAAATATTTCCTTGATCCTGACAACCACACTTTTCATATTTTTAAAATTCATCCCATACAACATAAAGGTCTCATTTTCAAAGCAGACAGCTCGTTCTGAGTACACAAACAACAATTTTGTAGGCCCAAACTGGTGCAAGACCGAATTTAAAATTGTGTCTTGTATTGCTAAAATTATCTGTGGGCCATGCATTTGAGGACACATCTTGCACATCCACATGAATGTTTTCAGATGGGATACCTTGCTGACTTTAGCATGTGTGTGATCACATTTCCCATGATCTGTTCTTCTCTGGCGATTTCTAGTTGCCAAAATGGCCCATGGGTACCATTGCAACCTGAAGCAACTTAGATCAGACAAAGGGCTGTTTTAAGTTGCACCGGGGACTGGCTCCAGGGTCAGGGGCACATTAAGCCACATTTTCCCCTCCACTCTATATCTGAAGTGAATTATTGACAGAGAGTTCACGACTATGGACAATTTTGATGTAATGCTCATATCATTAGAGGAGATGAACCATCCATAGACTGACCTAATTGTCAAAATCTATCTGTCTGTCTATTGTAGGCATTTTTATAGCGTGCATCACTATAATATTCAATCACTGGCACTGTTTTTCCCCATTGAGCCAGTCTCAGCCAGAAAATACAGACCTAACTGAAAATCACACATCAGGTTATGAACCCTGGCAGTTCCACCAACAATCCCACTCTGGTACAGTAGGTATCTAGCCTAAACTGCTAACTCTCACCAGGCTGTGGATAGTGATGGTACCCATTGGAGTTCAAGATGACAATGTTTTATCTGGGGTAATAGTTTCCTTTTTTACATTAACATTACTTTGGATGGAAACATAGATAATGGGCAAGACTGCTTCAAAAGAGCCTATTGTATTCCATGAACTACGAGAAAATGAGAACGAAGAATCTTTCCACCCGTGCCACTTGCACAGAAGTAGAGCAGGTATTGGAACAAGCTCTGATCACAGGATTACCTTAGAAAGACTATGCAGTGGGGCATAGGACCATACAGACAAAGCCTAAGGTGGTTTGACACTTGTAAAAAATGAGTCTCGTTTATAGCAAGAGCAGGGAATAAAACAATGTTGACTTTTGAAATATCTGGGCCATTGAAGACATAGATTAGTCATAAAAGAGATTATCAAAACAACTATTGATCAATTCAGAATGTTTTCAACTTTCACTTCACTGAGGTGAATAAGATTTTGTGTTTGCTTGTCAAAATGAAACTAGGAGATATCATAGGATGCTGGTATGCTGTTCTTCAGTAACTAGAATCTTTAAGATTCTGACGTGTTGTAGATACGACTACCAGAAAATGTGGACTAGAAGATAATTCAAAGAGGGGAATCCCTTTGATATAACATTTCATCTTAGCTCCCACCAATAAATATACAAAAGATTAAGTTTTCATAAAGTAATAGGAAAGGAAAGAGGGCTCAGGGATTAAAAGCTTTGGGGATTTATTCTACTTCAAGGCTCTTCCATCCCCAGTCTTCTTTCCTCCAGATATTAAAAATACATTATTTGTGTTCAAATAAATAGCTGATAATGTGGGTAAAAATAATTAATTTTGCATTTGTGTGTTTTTACTCTAAAGAATATATGAAAAAGAGCTCCTCTGTTTCAGTCTTCCTCTTCTTATTGTTCAGCTCCAGCCAGAATTCTGACATTCAGTGGCACAGTAACGACCCCTTGGATGAAGGATATTGTCCTTCCTTGCAAGGCCGTTGGGGACCCATCTCCTACAGTCAAATGGATGAAGGATAGGTAACCAGCAACTATATGTGTAGCTTGAAAAAGGGGCTTTAGCTTTAAATCATGGGCAAGATTGGGCATGACACTGCATGAGTGTGTCAAGAGGAATATACCCTTGCTTCACTGTGTAGAGACTGATTACAGCTTCAGAAGGAAAGTTCAGAATGTCCAACTGACTAAAACTTGTTGACTTTAAGGGTTAGAAGGTACTGAAAATACAGGGGGGGAGGAGATAAATATTAAATACTTTAAATATAGTTTTAATTGCTATTTATATATCAGGCTTGGGGAATATAACTGTAGTGTCAGTGATCATTGTGTTGCTAATGTGAATCAAAATCCATGGTAAATGCTAATTGTAGTAATTTTCTAAAAAGAAAACATTCATGAGTATAGTACACAACACACATTTTGCTCTTTTCTAAACATACTGATCATGCATTGGAGAGCCCTGCTGTAACTGTATGGGCAATAATTTGATCCAAATATTGGATCAGCAGTGATACTTGGAAGCTATGAGAGAGAAATCCATGTCCCATACCAGTGATTATGATGCATTGTACAAGTCTGAGTTACATTATGCCCCGAGTTGGTTGTACTTTTTGAAGTGGTAGATAATTAAGGAGGAAGCCCTCTCCTTTATTATTCAAATCATAGCCAGGATTCCCACTTATCCAAATACTGACCATTGGCATTTTCCAGCGGCATGCTTCCAGTGCTGCTTTAACTAAAGAGGGTCCTGTTCTTTCTTTTGTTTGTTTTAATCCGATTGTAACTTCTTTAATGTATGCATTTTGTTTCCTGTGAGGTAGTAACGGGACACCCAGTCTAGTGATGATTGATGGGCGAAGAAGCATCTTTAGCAATGGCAGCTTTGTTATCCGTACTGTGAAAGCAGAGGATTCTGGATATTACAGCTGTGTGGCCAGTAACAACTGGGGATCTGATGAAATTATTTTGAATTTGCAGGTACAAGGTAAGCCAATTGGACCTTTTACATAATTGTTTTGATGGTCTTATCATGGCTGTTAGTTAATGTGTAAGAGTGTGTGTTATGTATATTTGTGTGTGTGTGCACGTGTGTTTGCATGTCTATGTATAAACAATATTTTTGCAAATTTAAATAATCAAAAATGAGACATGAGAACTCATAAGAAAGGTTCTCCCAGTAACGGTGACTTGGCTGCTTCGCAGTTTATCATCCTGTCTATTTTATGGTATACATTTTGCAAGCTGAAAATGAATATGATAAAGTCATTGACTTCAGTGGGACTGTTCATTCACTTAAAGTTAAGCATGTGGATAAGCATTTGCAGAATCAGGTCCACAGTGTTCACTTTCAATTGGTTTTGAGTTCTATATAAGGAAAATAACATCTTATGCTCTTACTGTTATTATGTATATATAAATATATCATTTTAAAGTTGCAAAATTTAACAATAGCTGAAGGAATTTTGTTTAAAATGTCCAAATCAAATTTTCCTGGACTGAGACCTAGCATGGAAAACTTCAGCATGAAAGGAGAAATGTACAGAAAGCTATGGTGACTATAAGAGTGGGTATTAATATTTCCCCCTACTATAATCTTAGTTAGCAGGTATTACCAGGTACCTGCTATAATATTTTTTAAATGTATACAGTCACCCAACATGGTATTGCTAGGTGCACAAACAATGTGAAAATATTTATAACACTAATATCAACAAAAGCACACAATGTTCATGTGCGCACACACACAAAGATCCCTCAACTCACAAGACTCTCCTCCTCTTTCCCCCTCAGTGCAAAGCTTGAGCAAATAACCCTTGCAATGTGCCTTAACTGTCAAAACTTATCAGACATGGGAAATATATTACTGAACTGAGCACATGGAACGCTCTTTGAAAAACACTGTGTTCCCAGTCCTCAGATATACAGTCCTAAAAATTGTCAGCTCAAGCAGCTCAGCAATTTAGAACACAAAGAGAGAGGTGGTCTCTAAGGCAGTGTAGGTATTTCTATGTATCCCTATCTATTAAGCCTTGAAACAAATATCAGTGAGTGCATTAACTCACCTAAAATCCAACAAAGAAGCAGGAATGCTTTTTTGTAATGTCTGAAACATGATCACAATAGGGAAATGGGACAGAAATAATGTTAAGTTGAATCCTTGTTTCTTGTACTCTAATACATACTTTCATAATTGTATATTCTCAAAGTTATTAAACTGCAATAACTAAAAGCAAATCACTATAAATTCTTTGGAATAAAGGGAGACTGGCATCTAATATGTTGGATCTTAAGTGGAGAAGGTGAGAACTGTAATGAAAAATGTTATGTTCAATCTTTTAGGGTGTAATATGTTCAGTAACTCTCAGTGGAAAGTACCAAAGCAAAAGGAATAAGGGAGAAATGATACAGTACATCTGATGTAACTAATCTTCCCTGGAGTATAGAGTTTATTTTTTCTCCAGCACTCACACTGTACTTAGCAAGTTAAGTAACTAAGATCAGCCCCCCTATAAACGAGGTGAAATTGGTGGTCTTGCTTCACATCAGCACTGATCAAATTGCTGTCCTGTGACTTGAATGGGAATTTCAGCAGGAAATTACTCAAGCTGCTTTGCTCTGCGGAACACAAAGAGTCCATAAATCCAGCTGTATTTACAACTGCTTTGTGTCACTCGAATAGCGCTTAGTTGCTGAAGCATGCTAGTGAATCTGGCCTATAGGATGAAATTCTGGCTTCATTGAAGTCGATGGGAGTTTTGCCATTGATTTCAGTAGAGTCTGGATTTCACCCATAGTGTTCAATTTCACATGCTTCAGCCTCCAGTTTCTTTCTCACTTCTTCTATCTATGGTGAAAAAAGAGATGATGCCTATATTAAGATTCTGCTCCCTCCAAGCATTTTTGGGCAGGATGTCTCTGACAGAGCTGAGTGAGAAACAGTTTTCCAATCCTGGGAATATTTTCAAGAGTGTGAAAATATTTTCTTATTCTGAATCAGGACTAAATTTTCACAAACCAAAATAATAATAATAATAATAATAATAACAATAACAATAACAATAACAATAATAATTAATTCAGTTCAGGATAAGTGAAACATTTCATTCTGATCATTTCAAAATGTTTGATTTTGGCATTTTTTTCTTCGTGCTCTTTTTCACTCTAGTTGGCTTAGGTTTCTAAACAAAAAGTCATTTCAAACTGGACAAACTGAATTTTTCATTTTGAAAACATTGAAACAAAAGATTTTGACAGTTTCAAAAATTTTCTCAAAAAAAATGTCACTCCAGGAGATTCATTAAACTTACCTGTTTCTCAGACAGTTTTACTTTTGATGTATTGGCATTTTTTAATGAAAAAAAAATCATAAAAAAAGTTCCTGATCAGCTCTAGTTTCCAATCCTAGAGATTTCAGAGGTGTTTCTTACAGTATGGACTACATCATAGAATTCTTAGGAAGAACATGTAGATGTGTAAACGTTAGGGACAGGATTCCCTCAGAAAAGGGCAAATGTCAGAAAGATTTTTATCCAGTCATCAGTACCTGAAAGTATGGATGGATAAGCCTGGTTGGGTAGAGAGAGAACAAATCCAAACTTTCAGACAAAACCTCGACTTGAACTGAACCTGTGTTGTGATTGTAAAGTGTACATAACTTTTTAAAAAATATTAATTTATAATAATCTTGAACCTCTACCTCTCTTGATTCAAACTAGGAGCAGAAGGGGACGTGAAGTGACTAAATACCCCACAAATTTTCCTTGCCATATTTCTGGCCTAACTCTAACCAGGCAATCCCAGAAATCATATGAGAGCTTTTTCTCATCAAATTTCTAGTTCAGAATTGTGAATCCAAGTGATTCAGATAAAGTTTAGATAAATATTCAGACCCTAGGCCTCTGATCCAAACTGAATCAACTCTTTGGAATTTCACTTACCACTACTTGTTAATTTTTTAACAAACGGCATCAGCCTGGCAAATGTTCATCTTCAAGGAGTCCACAGCATGCACTGCATTTTTAGTCTCCGCATTCAGGAATTCTCAGTTGGCATAATAAGACTAGATAAATAATTCAGTTGGAAATCAAAGCCATGTATGAGTCTGCCAAAATGAACCAGAATATTGCAAGATGAGCTCATGTGTTGGAATCATGATATTTTGTCACAGTGAAAAAGAGGGAGGGATGGTCACTTTCCCACAATCAGCCCCAGATGCCCTCTGCTCTGGGAATCCATCCTCTATGCCCAGGCAAACTCTTGGGTCTGATAGACTCTGTGCACAGCAACAGAACCAAAACTTCTCCAGGTTCACCCACCTCTTGTTGGTAGTGCTGCATCTCCTCCATGTGGATGGGCATCGTGAATGGAAGAGAAACATCTGGAGGAGCTGTGGCTTTGCAAAAGCTGCTTTTGCAAAGAGGAATCTGGATTTCCTCATGGCAGAGATACTCCATTCCTGTGCCATTTAACGCACACAGCTAAATTTTCAACACATGGAGCTGAACAAAAAATGTGTATGTAACCACTTTTGCATATGTGATTACCACTATTTGGTGCAAATGCATCCCTGTGTGTGCCATTTATTTGCAAACCGGCCTCAATTTCCATCAGCTAAACTTGCAGCCATTGCGCTTAAAACAGGCGTGAAAATTAATAGAAAGTTAATTATGAGAGGCCAAGTGTATTCCTGGTCATTTGGAAGGAGATCTTGCAGGACAGCAGTGCTGAGAAATACAGATGTTCAGAGAAAAAGTGGGGAAAAATGAAAGATAAAATTGTATAGAAATTTAAATATAAAAAATGAGAGCTTGTCTGCTTGCTCCTAACTGAGGATGTCAACTATACAGACACTTTGACAGAAATAATTTGCATTTTTGCCACACAAAACAGTTATTTGATAAATGACTGTTAGAATGGTTTAAAGCTATGCATAATCATTTAAATCTATTTTCTATTTTTAACTCCTTCCCATCCAGTGCCACCAGACCAGCCAAGACTTACTGTGTCCAAAACCACATCTTCTTCTATCACTCTTTCCTGGATACCTGGAGACAATGGTGGTAGTTCTATCCGAGGTAATAGAATTCAGGTTAACTGCAACTTCCTAAATTATCATCTCTTTAGAGGCCTGGCATATAATAATGATTAGGGCTCCGTGTCTGTCACGGAGGTCGTGGAAGTCACATATGCAAGTCATATGTATATTTATATTACACAGAATCTATTGGAATTAATCCAGTAAGAAGAGAGTTCAATATCTTTCTGTGCTAAAGGGTTTCCTAATATATAAAATCCTCATAATATCTTGTCACATTCAGCAGAATTTGTGATTTGTATCTTCTAAAGAAGTTAGGTAGCTGGTTTATCATTGTCTTTGCTTTTCTTGCAGGTTATATACTGCAGTACTCTGAAGATAATAGTGAGCAATGGGGTAGTTTTCCCATTAGCCCTAGTGAACGGTCCTACCGTTTAGAGACCTTGAAATGTGGTACCTGGTACAAGTTCACACTAACTGCTCAGAATGGAGTGGGACCAGGACGCATCAGTGAGATCATAGAGGCCAAAACACTTGGAAAAGGTACTGAATTGCTGTCATGTTTACTCAGACAGTTAATGAGTGTGAGCTCTCCCATCCTGCTATAGAAGTAATTCTGTTGTTATGGTTAGAAAGAGAAGCACAGATGTTCCAATTTTAGTTGCTTTGAGTATTTTGTTATTGCTTTTGAAAACATTGTTTGCATTGTTGTTGTAATCATGTTGGTCCCTGGGCATGAGAGAGACAAGATGGATCAGGGGTCCCCAATGAGGTGCCCGCGGGCATCATGGCGCCCGCGGGGGCATCTAAATGCGCCCACGTCCTGGCCGGCGGTGGAGCATCCGCCAAAATGCCGCCGAATTTCTGTGGCGTTTCGGCAGCGACGCCTCTCAATGATGTCACTTGTCGGTGGCAAGTGGCGTCATCGAGAGGCGTTGCCGCCGAAACGCCGCAGAAATTCGGTGGCGACGCCTCTCAATGACGTCACTTGCCACCCACAAGTGACGTCATCGAGAGGCGTCACCGCCGAAACGCCCATTAGGTGGCGACGCCTCTTGATGACGCCACTTGCCGCCAACAAGAGACGTCATCGAGAGGCATTGCCGCTGTAACGCCGCAGAAATTCGGCAGCATTTCTGTTGGTGGAAGGTACAAGCTTTCAAAGTCTGGGAAAGGAAGCAGATTTTCTGAACTAAATACAAGTTGGGATAGATTGTTAAGCAGAAGGGGTCAATTACCTCAGCTACCTTGTCTCTTTGAAAACATTTTCAGCTACGTCTTTATCATGGCAGACTAGGTTAGGTGTACAAGCCCTTATGTGCACCTTTCTTGATTTAACTGGTCCCAAAATGATTTGGTAAATTTTACCTCTGAATCTGAAGTTTTTAGCATAGCTGTCCTTTTTTGTTAATTTAAAGATGTACAGTCTGTTCCCTCTACCATTAATGGGACTTGCCCATATGCTTCAAAATAGAGCTATTCAGAAAACAGAATTTCTGTAGCATGGGAAATTCTAGTATTTTTGACATTTGTTTTGATCTTGAAATGGGATGAAAAGTCAAAATATCAGCTGCTTTTCAGGAATGAAAAGTTTAGATTCAGAAACTTCAAAACAAAACATTTGGACATTTTTTAACAAAACAGTGTTTCATTTCAAAATGCCAACATTTTGATGCTTTTGCTTTGAGTTTTCCCATCACAAAAACAGAAAATTATATCAAAATTAACATTTTACCACAAAATCTTTTGATTTTGACAAAACCCCTTATACCCAAAATTTACGCCTGAAAATTTTTGATCAGTTTTACTTCAAAGGAAGAATATAGCTCTAAAGGGCAATTCACTAATGTAGAATTTTTTTCCAAGTTTACCTGCCTTTCTATGACACTTTCACTTAGTTTTCTATATATCTGGTTTTTGTTTGGGCAGCAGTAAATAACATTCTGAAATTTTCAAACTGACTTGTGCAAAAGTGCAAACTGACTTGTGCAAGTCCAGTCCACACAGAAGTGCATGCACACTATTTCTGGGTTTAAAAATCTGGGTCTCTGAAAAAAAACATTTTAAAACAGGGAGAAAAATTTGAGAATGATTTATGAAAAAGGCAGGACTGTCCTGTCAATTATTCCTTATTCATTTTTATCTATTTTAAGTATTTCACGTAAAATATACTTTCTCTTAGAGCCACAGTTTTCCAAAGAACAAGAACTCTTTGCCAGTATTAACACCACTCGAGTGCGATTGAACCTTATTGGCTGGAATGATGGTGGTTGTCCAATCACTTCCTTTACCCTGGAGTACCGGCCATTTCGGACCACAGTATGGACAACGGCTCAGCGGACGTCACTTTCTAAGTCCTACATACTATATGACCTCCAGGAAGCAACTTGGTATGAACTGCAAATGAGAGTGTGCAACAGTGCAGGCTGTGCAGAGAAACAGGCCAAGTTTGCCACACTCAACTATGATGGCAGTAAGTGCGTCCATTTAATGTATTTGGTTTAGCTCAGTGGTTCTCAACCTGCAGCCGCCCGGCCCCACAAGCTCCAGAGGTCCAGGGTGGGGCAGCCGCCCGGCCCCGCAAGCTCTGGGGTTGCTGTGGAGCAGCCGCCCAGCCCCACAAGCTCCAGGAGTCCGGGATCAGGCAAAGAGGAAAGGATGGCCCAGGCCCAGTGGGGATCTGGAGTCAGGGTCCGGGCTGCCACTGCCCTGTCACCCAGCCTCTGTGGCCCAGGTAACATATTGTGGGTCACATATATGGCCCACAATGATAAATAAGTTGAGAATCACTGGTTTAGATGCAATTTTTGTGTAATATCTAATGTTTCTCTTCCATCCCAGAGTCATTTTGATCTTTTTTTTATGACTGGTGCCTGTAACCATCACCAGAAAGAGTGTGATTGGCTGCAGTGTCATTCCCTGGAGTTTCTTTGTGACAGAACTCCAAACCCACTAAGTCTGAGTCTGAACAACTCAGAGTGCAGGACTAATAGTTAAAACTAGTCCTTTTTGAGTGCAGTAAGTTATTTTGGTGCAGGAGGTTTCCTTACTGTGTTATACAATCAGTGCTGGCTATAACTCAAGAACCATCAGCTGACTTCTTAGTGTTTTACTTAGGCCCTTCTGTCTCCTCCTTCTCGATCCTTTCACACACAGTTTTTTCTGCCTTTTCCTGACATTTAAAAAAGCCAAGCACAATAATTACTGCATGGCTGGATCTGCTGTTTTAAGATGCACATTAAGTTGGGATGTTGTGAAAGGCGCAGACCAGAGTGTATAATAAAAGAACTTGAGCAGTTAGCCACTAAATTTATCTGAAAAACTGTTTTCAAAAGGCAGCTCACATGCTTTTTGGTCAGTAGACGGTAAATAATTTAATTTCACATAACGTTATCTAAGTGCCATTTAACTTTGTGTGCTGCAATATGGAATCTGCAATAACAAGACAATAAAACTGTAAAAGTATTTCTATTTCAATGGGGCACTGCTTCTGGTCAACTGGAAAATCTCACAAAGAGCAGCAGACATTTCTGACACTGATTATCCCGTTTGATAACAGTGCTTTGGTAGTGAAGATCTACAGCCAAAGTGGCTACAGTCAGCCTTAGAGAAAGAGAGTTTGATCTAGAAAAATGAGCACATAACTGGGAATCAGAGGAGTTTGTAGAGCAGGATGGGAAACAGAATTTTATTTACATGAAAGGATTTTTTTCATCCCAAATTGAGACAAAAACCATGAAATTCTGAAATAATTTGTTGTAGAAACACCAAAACATTCCTGCAGCAGGGATGTTTTTCAGTGTTGCCAAAATGAAATGTACTCCCTATGTCCTCTTGCTCCCTAACTGCTCTCTGGTGGGCTGCCAAGATAGCGGGGAGCCATAGAGCTGGAGACAATTTTCCAATGGAAACTCAAAATATTCTGGCAAAATTTAAATATTCCTGAGGAAAATTTTGATTTTGCAGAAGGTGAATTTTCTATTAGAAAATCATTCAGATGTGAAATTTCCAACCAGTTCCATTCATGAGTGCTAATCCTGACCTTTTGGACTCATTGTGTGACCTAGGACAAGGCATTTAACTGGTCTTTGTTTCAATTTCCCTACCAGTAGAAAGGAAATAATAATACTTCTGAATTTATGTACTGTAAGTTGGTTTAAGGACTATTGTACTGGGGTTTTAAGATGTAAAGTGCTACAGATGAGGGCTTGTTAGCAATAGTAGAATTTGGGTAAAGCCTTCAGAAAGTTAGCAGAAAG